>NC_141874.1:681901266-682212066 GCF_056163025.1 Triticum urartu
ACTGAGACCAGAACACCTTCTCCGTCGAGCTCCCCTCCTCGGCTCGGTAATAGGCGGCGGCATCAGACGCACTGTGGGGCAAATCTACGAATGCTCCTGGAGAGCTCCGAACTCGGGTAAGTAACAAGTAATTCACTTTCACGTGCTTGCTTTGCATAATGAATGCCTTACCCGCCACTATCTTCTTCATCGCTGCAATTTCTTGGAGGGCTTTCTGGGCTTCGGCCTTGGCAGATTTCACACTTTCGAGGGCTGCCGCAAGCTCGGACGCTTGCGTCTTTGAGTCAAGCTCCAAACTCTCGTATTTTTTCACGAGAGCCTGGAGCTCTTTCTGCACCTCCTCCACCCGCGCCTCCTGCTTCCCTCTCTCTGTGCGCTCCACGGCCGCTCTGTTTTCGGCCTCGGATAGCGCTTCCTTAAGGGTTGCCACATCGGTCATGGCCCCTATAATAGCACGTTGATCCTGTCATTTTTTGCAACCACATCTTCTCTATATACTTGCGCAAGGTATTACTTACCTTCCTTCTCCTCGAGTTGCCTCTTGGCATGGCCGAGCTCGTTCTCGGACCGCGCGAGGTTTTGCTTCAGCGTATCCACCTCCGCAGTCAGTGCAGCGGAGGCCAGCAGCGAAGCCTGCATACGCATATTGACTTGATTATGTTAGACTCCTGCGAATGTTGTTAGATCCTCTATTCGGCTTTTCTTTCCGAACACCGAAAAGAGCATCAGGGGCTACTATCTATGCGATAATATTTTTACATATTCTTTACTTACCTCAAAGCCTGTTAGAAGGCTGGCATAGGCTTCAGTCAGTCCGCTCTTGGCGGACTGAACCTTCTGGATCACCGCACTCATAATGGTGCGGTGCTCCTCGTCGATGGAGGCGCCGTTAAGCATCTCTAGCAAATTGTCCGGTGCCTCCGGTTGGATGGAGGTCACTGGCTCGACAGGCTTGCTCCTCTTGGAAGGAGGCTGCCTACCGGAGTCCGGAACCGTTGACCGTTCTGGCGCGGTGTCCGGCTCAAGGCCGGACTCGGAGCCCTTGGGGGTTTTATCCCCTTTACGCCTGGAGTCCGGGAGGTCGCCTTGCGGCGCCTCCAGGACCACCTCCTCCTGGCTTGGAACCTATTGGGACGCCACCTCGGCATCGTCCGTAGGGTGGGGGGAGGTAGCCGTCGGAAGCGAATTCACATCCGACGAATCCAGGGAGTCGCTCGACGACTCGTCGAGCCCGGCCTTGGGCGGAATGCATAGTCATATTCGGCGTAAGGAGGAGCTGTGCAAGAAAGGAACACTATGAATTGCTCTGGTGTCCGAATACTCACGATCTCGCCAGGGGCTTGGCCCTGTGCGGCCACTCCTCTTCGCCGTCGTCGGCGTTGGTGGAGTAGTCCGGAGGAAGGGTCTTCCCCTTCTTGGACCCTTTGTCCTCCCCAGTTGGGGCGGCCTTGCTTTTCTTCCCTTCCCCCGCTGGAGGGGGAGAGGCTCTTCTTCCTCCTCCTCCTCGTCTTCACGAGAGGAGTGCGCCTTGGAGTCGTCGGATGATGAATCCGACACCTCCCGGCGCCGGGCACTCTTTCGAGTCCCCGTGGTCTTCTTCTTGGCCTTCTTCTCCGGCACCACATAGGGTGCCGGAACCAGCAGCTTCGCCAAGCGAGCGTCCGCTAGGCCTTCGGGCAAAGGAGCCGGAAAATTGATCTGTCCGGACGTCTCCTGCCAATCCTGTCAAAGGTAAGGGAGCTTAGATCCCACATGGAGAAAAACTATGAAAAAATAATGCCTTGTAAAAGGTAAAAACAGCTTACCGCCCTAGCGTGATGCTGCGTGCTGAATCCGCGATCCTCGGTAGCGGATGCGGGGGCCTCGGCGCCCTTGAAAAGCACCTTCCAGGCATCTTCGTATGTCGTGTCGAAGATCCTGCTCAGAGTTTGGTGCTGCGCCGGGTCGAACTCCCACAGGTTGAAAGCCCGTTGTTGACACGGGAGGATCCGGCGGATGAGCATAACCTGGACTACATTGAAAAGTTTGAGCTTCTTGTCCACCAGGGTCTGGACGCATGTTTGGAGTCCGGTCAGCTCTCCTTTTTTACCCCACGACAGGCCCGTCTCTTTCCAGGAGGTGAGCCACGTAGGGGGTCCAGATCGGAACTCGAGGGCTGCGACCCATTCAGGGTCGCGCGGCTCGGTGATGTAAAACCACCCCGATTGCCACCCCTTTAGGGTCTCCACGAAGGAGCCCTCGAGCCATAGGACGTTGGGCATCTTGCCCACCATGGCGCCTCCGCACTCCACCTGGGTGCCACGCACCACCTTCGGCTTGACATTGAAAGTCTTGAGCCATAGGCCGAAATGGGGGCGGATGTGGAGGAAAGCCTCGCGCACGACGATAAACGCCGAGATGTTGAGGACAAAGTTAGGGGCCAGATCGTGGAAATCCATGCCATAGTAGAACATGAGCCCTCGGACAAATGGGTGGAGAGGGAAGCCCAGTCCGCGGTGGAAATGGGGGAGGAACACCACCCTCTCATGGGGCCTAGGGGTGGGGATGAGCTGCCCCTCCTCGGGAAGCCGGTGCGCAATGTCGTTAGACAAGTATCCGGCCTTCCTTAGTTTTTTGATGAGTCCCTCCGTGACGGAGGAGACCATCCACTTGCCTCTCGCTCCGGACATGGCTGGAGAAGGTTGAGGTGGGATGTGCGGACTTGGGCGCTGGAGCTCGAGTGCGCGGAAATGGATAGGCAAAGGAGGAAGAAGGCGTGGATGAAAAGGTGGATCCTTATCCCCTTATATGGGCGGACGCGACTATGCGTCCCCACCAGCCTGGTAAAACTCGCTTATCTCCCAAGCGCCGTAATCAATGGCGCGGTTGGGTTACCCATGCCCGTATTGATGAGAATCCCGGAGTAAGGGGACACGATCTCTGCTTTGACAAGACGTGCCAAGGAAACCGCCTCGCTAAACGCGCTGAGGTGGGACAGTGAAACGATTCGAATAAAGACTTGGCCGTGGTGTGATGTCACACTACGGAATACGTCAGCAGATTAGATTTGTGTAAATATTATTCTCTCTATGGCAATATGTGGAAACTTATTTTGTAGAGCCGGACACTACCTTTGTGTTCAAAATCTTCTATGAAGTACTTGGAGGAGGAACCCGCCTTGCAATGCCGAAGACAATCTGCGCGCCGGAGTCGTCGTCATTGAAGCCTGGTTCAGGGGCTACTGAGGGAGTCCTGGATTAGGGGGTGTCCGGATAGCCGGACTATACCTTCGGCCGGACTCCTGGACTATGAAGATACAAGATTGAAGACTTCGTCCCGTGTCCGGAAGGGACTTTCCTTGGCATGGAAGGCAAGCTTGGCGATACGGATATGTAGATCTCCTACCATTGTAACCGACTCTGTGTAACCCTAGCCCTCTCCGGTGTCTATATAAACCGGAGGGTTTTAGTCCGTAGGACGAACAACAATCATACCATAGGCTAGCTTCTAGGGTTTAGCCTCCTCGATCTCGTGGTAGATCTACTCTTGTACTACCGATATCATCAATATTAATCAAGCAGGACGTAGGGTTTTACCTCCATCAAGAGGGCCCGAACCTGGGTAAAACATCGTGTCCCCTGTGAGGGAGTCCTGGATTAGGGGGTGTCCGGATGGCTGGACTATACCTTCAGCCAGACTCCTGGACTATGAAGGTACAAGATTGAAGACTCCGTCCCGTGTCCGGAAGGGACTTTCCTTGGCGTGGAAGGCAAGCTTGGCGATACGGATATGTAGATCTCCTACCATTGTAACCAACTTTGTGTAACCCTAACCCTCTCCGGTGTCTATATAAACCGGAGGGTTTAGGTCTGTAGGACAACATACACAACAACAATCATACCATAGAGCTAGCTTCTAGGGTTTAGCCTCTTCGATCTCGTGGTAGATCTACTCTTGTACTACCCATATCATCAATATTAATCAAGCAGGACGTAGGGTTTTACCTCCATCGAGAGGGCCCGAACCTGGGTAAAACTTCGTGTCCCTTGCCTCCTGTTACCATCCGGCCTAGACGCATAGTTCAGGACCCCCTACCTGAGATCTACCAGTTTTGACACTGACATTGGTGCTTTCATTGAGAGTTCCTATGTGTCGTTGCCATCAGGAAGGATGCCTCGCCCCGTCTTTAAAGATGGCACCGTTGCTAAGGGAGCTTTGGCTGTCGGCCAAATCCTCCGGCTAGGTGGTTTTCTTATGACCGCCTGTTCGGCTTCTGCGACGACGATGACCTCTCGAGCGATCGAAAACAATCTTCATGTCAGCTCGGAACTCGCTGAGCAGTTAGATCCAATGGAGCTCTCCTCCATAAACGTGCTGTTGGATCGCTTCGCCGCCCTAGGAGTCGCTACGGATTACAACCAGATTGGGCCTAAACCCGATCTGAGAGAGATTAACTCTCCCCAAGTCACCCATCACGTTCCCGTGGTAGAGGGACAGTGCGGCGACCCTTCATCTATCTTAAAGACTCGCTACGTCCGGATTCCTGATCCCTCCAAGCCGGATACCCGCGGAGGGGAGGATATCACTCAAGACCTGAACTTAGAGTCAGGCGACGGGCTGGATTCATTGGACAACATCCAGGAATCCAAATTTTCGACTTCGGAAATTCCTCGGCCTTTGAGCCTCAGATGGGGTGAGGCTTCGGATTTAATTCCACCCACCCACCCCAACATAAGCGATCTATCCAAAATCAGGCAAGAGCCCGATGAAACAGTACATCATTACTGGGCCAGATTCCTCCTGGTTAAGAACAGGCTAAGGGACTGCCGCGAGGAAGACGCAATCTCAATCTTCTGCAATAATTGCACGGACAAGGGAATACTCAACGCCATAAGTCACCGTGATATTACACACTTCACTGACTTGGTGTCCATTGTACGAAAGTACTGTGCGATGGAAAGCGCCTGGAAAACCGAAATCAAATTTTGGGACAATCCGGCCCTGAATACAAACCCAGTCCGAAATAAAAGGGTGCATCATCACCAGACACCCGGGTCAAGCACTAAAAAGCAAAAACCCTCTACAGGGCATGGAACCGTACTGGAAGGATGGCTCAATGGACCCTGTAAAATTCACAGTATAGAGGACGCCACACCAACTCATAGCCTAAGAGCATGTTGGATACTCCGACAGGTGGCCAAAATTGGCGAAAATGTCCTAATTCCGGAGGCCACAGAAAGCCACCCCAGAGACACCAATACGGTATTAACAGTCTTCGAGACTTTCGCATCAAATAATATGCGAAAAAGGACACTCCGCAGCCTTGCCGAAGTCTACCAAGTAGCAACAATAAACCCATGGAGTGACATGACTATTACCTTTAACGCCAGTGATGAACCTAAATTCCGAACAGCCCGAGCACCAGCCGCATTGGTCCTCAGTCCAATAGTGGACGACTTTCATCTTACCAAGGTACTCATGGACAGCGGCAGCGGATTGAACCTCATTTATGAGGAAACCCTTCAAAAAATGGAAATAGACTGGAACCGCATTGAGCAAAGCAGCACAACCTTTAGAGGAATAATTCCTAGTCGGGAAGCGCGCTGTACAGGAAAAATCACACTAGATGTGGTGTTCGGCACGCCGGATAATTACAGGTCCGAAGAGGTCACGTTCCATGTGGCTCCGTTCAGCAGCGGTTATCACGCTCTGCTAGGGCGGGAAGCGTTTACAATCTTCAAAGCAATACCCCATTACGGGTACATGAAGCTCAAGACCCTGGCCTAATGGGATCATCACTCTCGCTAGTGATCCGGACATAGCACTCCGCGCCAAAAACAAGACAGCCGCACTGGCCCTCGAGGCACTATCCGAAGCCCTAGCGGCTGAGGAACTGACTGCGCTGCGCTCTACGGTGAATAGGGACGATGTGGTACTCGACAAAAGATCCAATTCCACCTCCTTTAAACCGGCGGACAAAATAGTCAAATTCCAAGTCCATCCAACGGACCCCAATAAAACAGCTTCCATCGGGGCATAGTTAAACCCTGATGTAGACGCCGCACTGCGAGAGTTCCTACGAGAGAACTGGGACATTTTCGCCTGGCACCCTTCAGACATGCCAGGAATCCCACACAGGTTGGCCGAGCATAGCTTAAATATCCAAACAGGATTCAAACCTGTCAAACAGGCTCTTCGGCGTTTTTCCGAACCTAAGAGACAGGCCATGGGAGAGGAGCTAGCAAAGCTATTGGAGGCCGGATTCATCAGAGATATAAAACATCCGGACTGGCTAACAAACCTGGTGATGGTACCAAAGAAGGACAAATCCTGGTGCCTGTGTGTTGATTTTAAAGACCTTAACAAGGCTTTCCCAAAGGATCCCTTCCCCCTCCCCCGCATCGATCAAATTATCGACGCTACCGCAAGACATGATTCGTTGTGTTTCCTCGATGCATATTCCGGCTACCATCAAATCAAGATGGCAGAACCAGACCAAGCCGCAACGGCATTTATCACACCATACGGCCCATTCTGCTTCAACACGATGCCATTCGGGCTCAAAAACGCCGGTGCAACATATCAGCGCATGATTCAGACATGTTTGGCAAGCCAGATCGGCAAAACAGTGGAGGCATATGTAGATGATGTGGTCTTCAAAACAAGACATGTTGAATCTCTAGTACACGACTTGAGGCTCACATTTGATAACCTCCGAACATACGACATCAAGCTCAACCCGGAAAAATGCGTTTTCGGCGTTCCAGCTGGAAAGCTCTTGGGCTTCATTGTATCCGGTAGAGGAATTGAAGCAAATCCAGCCAAGATCCGAGCTCTGTCACAACTGGATATCCCAAAGGACCTCAAACAAATACAAAAGTTAACCGGATGTGTGGCGGCTCTAAGCCGCTTTATCTCCTGCTTGGGAGAAAAGTCCCTACCCCTTTACCGCCTCCTTCGGCGCACCGAACACTTCAAATGGACGGATGCAGCCACGGCCGAACTCAACAAAATAAAAGCCATACTGGCAACAAACCCAGTCCTGGCCGCGCCAAACATTGGCGAACCAATGCTATTATACATTGCAGCAACACATCAGGTTGTAAGCGCAGTGCTCGTCATCGAACGAGAAGCGGACGGACACAAATTCCCCCTTCAAAAGCCGGTCTATTATGTGTCCACTGTCCTTACTCCCTGCAAATCACGGTACCCGCATTATCAAAAGATTGCGTACGCGGTATTCATGGCATCCCGGAAGCTACGACACTACTTTCAAGAGTGTTCAATAACAGTAGCCTCGGAAGTACCACTTAACGATATTATAAACAACCATGACGCAATGGGCCGGATTGCGAAATGGGCCATTGAGATACTCCCATTTGACATAACTTATAAGCCACGGTGAGCCATCAAGTTGCAAGTCTTGGCCGACTTCGTCGCAGAATGGACGGAGGCCGAACTCCCTAAAGAGTACGGCACATACTCAAATTGGATCATGCATTTCGACGGCTCCAAGATGTTGGCCGGACTGGGGGCCGGCGTCGTTTTGACGTCCCCCACAGGAGACACAGTTCAATACATACTCCAGATTATGTACAAGGACTCCAACAATGCAGCCGAATATGAGGCCCTTTTACATGGTCTCCGGATGGAAGTATCCATGGGCATTCAATGCCTAGAGGTGCGCAGGGACTCGAACCTTGCAATATCCCAAATAAATGGAGACTTCGATGCCAAGGATCCAAAAATGGCAGCTTACCGCAACGCCGTCCTAAAAATGTCAGCTCGGTTCGAGGGGCTTGAATTTCACCATATAGCCCGGGAAAATAATCAGGCGGCAGATGTCCTGGCACGCATCGGCGCAAAACGCGATGTAGTCCCCCCAACATCTTCTTGGAAAGGCTGTTCAATCCATCCATAGTATGGGAAGGGGAGCCGAACAATAACAGCCCGGACCCAACCGCACTACCCGACACCGAACATCCTGACACAATCGGAGGCTCTGCCAATGAAATAACACCTTCAGCCCACGTAATAATGGCCGTCATCGCCCCATGGACAGAACCATTCCTCGCCTACCTTACTAGGCAGGAACTCCCCGAGGACCAAAATGAGGCACGCTGCATAGTGCGGCGATCCAAAGCCTACAGAGTCCACGAGGGAGAACTTTATAAGAAAAGCACTACCGGAGTCCTTCAAAGGTGCATCTCCGAAGAGGAGGGGCGGAACCTCCTGGCTGAAATTCATGCCGGACTCGGCGGTCATCACGCTGCAGCTCGGTCCCTTGTAAGCAAGGCCTTCCGTACATGCTTTTATTGGCCGATGGCCCGGGCAGACGCTCAGGACTTAGTCCAACGATGCACCGGTTGCCAGCTCTTTGCAAACCAAAGCCATATGCCACCCACCGCCCTCCAAACTATCCCCATTACTTGGCCCTTCGTGGTCTGGGGGCTTGACATGGTTGGACCCCTTAAAGGCGGAACCCACAAGCAGAAATACTTACTGGTCATGGTGGATAAGTTCACCAAATGGATAGAAGCCAAGCCTGTTAAGACGGCCGAATCCGGACCGGTGATAGACTTTATATCCGGGGTTATACACCGTTACGACGTCCCCCACAACATCATCACTGATAACGGCACAAACTTCACGGCTGACGAGGTAAAAGTCTAGTGCAAAAACATGGGCATCAAGCTCGATTATGCTTCCGTCTATCACCCACAAACTAACGGCCAGGTCGAACGTGCAAATGGTCTTATCATGAGCGGCATCAAACCCAGATTAGTGCGGTCCCTCAAGGAATCTAACACGCACTGGGTAGAGGACCTCCACTCCGTACTCTGGGGGCTGCGGACCACGCCGAATCGCACCACCGGATACACACCATTCTTTATGGTGTACGGCGCAGAGGCAGTTTTGCCTTGCGACATAATTCATGACTCACCTCGAGTGCGCATGTATGAAGAAAGAGAAGCCGAGCTCGATCGGTGGGACAGCTTGGACGCATTGGAGGAGGAGCGTGACGTGGCAAAAGCCCATTCCGCATTCTATCAACAGCAGGCTCGAAGATACCAAAGCAGAGAAGTACGGGCCAAAAATTACAACATTGGTGAATTAGTTCTACGACTACCAGACAAGAAAAAGGACAAACTCAAGCCCAAGTGGGAAGGTCCCTTCATAATTGACCAAGTCCTGACTGGTGGAGCGTACCGCCCGCGGGATGCATCGGATAACCGACTCGAGCCGAACCCATGGAACGCAGCCCGTCTCCGAAGATTCTATGCCTAGCGCTGGACTCTGTGTTCGTCTCCTTCCTCTGTCCATTTTTTATATATTTTCTGTCTTACATTTCTCTTCTTCTTCTTCTCTCTCTCTCTCTCTCTCTCTCTCTCTCTCTTATAGCCTTTAAAGGCTCATAAAGTGACGCGCTATCCGCGCTCATTAAACCTGGGGGCTTCTTGAAACAGAAGCTTATTCATACGGGCTTCATGCCCAGCACATGTGTCACACTTCCGCATGTACCTTTTATTCACCATTATATGCATCGATATGACTTAAGTTTTGGCCAAGCTGGGTTGCCTGGCTCCTGTGCTTACCCCTACGTTCCCGATTGTTCGGCTAGGTGGTAAAGGGAGCACCTCTGCAATTGTTACTGCCGCGTCAGCCGGACGTGTACCTCAGACTGGGTGAAGCCGAAAGCTAGCGTTCTTAAGGGAATATTCGGTCGGTGAACTAAAGATGATCTTTTTTAATTTTTATCTATACGCCCCCAGATGTTTTTCCTGCGTTTCTTTTCGCAGCATGGACATGCACCTTAGGGCATGCCTCCCAGGGAAAGGAACCCCTAACGGAACTATTCTCCCTAGAAGATGTTTCTTACTAACCATGTAATATAACATAACTAGTCGGGCACTTGTCTGTTCACGCACTAATGACCCCTACGCCTGGTCTCCATGCATTCCCCGGTTCCTATATAACTGCATGGGAATTCGGACACACTCCGGACCGTCAGGTCCCGAGGCTGAAGCGAAAAGGTCGGCCATGACAAATGATCTACAATCCGGCTAGAAGGCATTATAAATGTCAATTAAATTACATAGTCATTTTGACTGATTGTATTCCTCTTCAATACCATCTAACAGGATGTCTAATTTACAGTCCTGCTGGGAATACTTTGCGGCCAACTCTACTTGGCCGTATACTAAGCTTACAGGGATCTCCTTCCCATCGGGCCCTACAGGACCGACCTCGGCCATGTGGTTGGGGTCAGCCTTTGCGTACCGCGTGTTCACCATGGCCCAGGCCTCCCTAGCACCTTGACGGCAGGCCGATATCTTCCACAATCGGAAGCGCCGCCGTGCTCCCTTTAGCTTCTCCGCAAGCTCTCCAAGACCTTCGGGCATGGAGACGGATGGCCACAGGGCCTGGGCGACGCCTTGCATCGCCTGCCGAACTCGATCGAGCAGTTGCGAGAGCTCGGGAAGAAGGTCACCCATAGAACCGGGCATCTCCTCTGCAGGACGACCTGTTAGCACACCTACAGACATTGCTCTGTTAGTCGACTTCCCCGCCGAACTTTCTTTCAAAGGTTCGTTCAAGCACTTACTAAATATGCCGCGCCGAAGCCGCTGATTCTCCTTCACGGAGTCTGACAGCTGGGCACGAACATCTTTCAGCTTGATGCCCAGCTTGGTGTTGGCATCTTGGAGATCGTTCTTCTCCCGCCTCACCTTTGTCAGCACCTTCTCACCAGCCTTTAGCTGGCATAGGAGGTGTTGCCTTTCCGGATTCAATCCGGCGCCATCTGCAATTTCATTTGTCAGATTCGCACCCATGTCGTGCTTCGCAAAATACTTATCTTTCGAAGTGCATATTACCAGAGGGGGTCTCCTTGGGCTCCCCTGCCGCGGCTAGTGCGGCCTCAAGTTGGGCTTTACACTCTTCCAGCTCCTTGGACAGTAGGGAATTCTTTTCTGTAAGAACCTGCATAACAAATGATCCTTAAATCAGTTATTCTAACTATTTCAAGTCTCGGGGGCTACTGGTATATATATATAATTACCAAATTTTTTTTACCCGTATGTCTTTTACGTATTGCTCCGTGGCTCTGGTTAGACCATTTTGAGTGGCACGGAGGTACGCATCTCCCGAGTTGAAGGCATCTAATGCCCCTTGGGAGAAACAAGCGTCGCGAAGAATTGTCCGGCGACGCCTGTGGTTCATGGCACTCTCCACCTCAGAGTTGGTGGCAGACAACCCGTCCACATCCTCCGTCGGAGGAGCGTCTGGCGCGCGCCTTGCGTTCGCCTCCGCGTCCGGGCCAGGCTTTGGAGCCTGGCTGGTGGAGGCGCGATTGGCAGCCTCTCCGGATATAGTCCGGTGAGGTCTCTTTGTCCTGAAGAGAGCACGAGTGTCAATGTGCCTCGAAGGTATAACACCTGGGATAAGGGGGCGCGCCATACCTTTGCGCTGATGCCTCGGTCCGGACTGCACTTCTTTTCTTCCCACGGGGCCCTGCGGCCCCTCGTTGGCTTGTCGCCGCAGGTTCGGCCTTCCGCCTTAAAAACCTCCCCTGCAAAGTTCGGTTGTAATCAGGAAACTGAAAACACGAGAGGGCGGACACCTATTCGGGGTATTGGGACTTCGATCTCAGTTACCTGGGAGGCCGGGATTAGCCCTGGGTAATTGGCCGTAATGGCCACCAAGGCGTTGTCCTTGCTCAATTGATGGAACACTCCATCAATCAGCTCCACAGATATGTCCGGATCCTCTTGAGAGGCCGGGTCGAGGGACCGTCCTGGGTCCTCGGGTTGTGGAGGAGGGCTGCTTATTTCCTTTAACAGCCTGGCGCAGTTCCTGCGTTGAAGTCGCCAGACTGAATATTTAACAATGGGAATACAAAACGGATGGGCAAGTAAATACGACCGCTTACCCAGCTTGGGGGATTGTGCATAGAGAATCCACCCTGTGGGTTGACGTGGAGAAATTCCTCCTCTTCTCCCTTATACAAAGTGGACAAGATATTTAGTAGAGCGGCAGCTGAATCCGGCCCCTTACGGCCGTAGCGGGTGGCGTCGTCCTCCCCATTGAAGTCCCACATGGGGTGGCTTCTATACTGAAGCGGTTGCACCCCCCGCATAATGCATTCGGCCATAACCCCGATCATGGTTAGTCCGGAATGGGCTAACAATCTTATTTGGCCCATCAGGTAAATGATGTCCCTGTCACTTTCCCTCTGAGGGCTCCATGGACGCCAGCTTAGGTGCTCTTTAAGGGAGCACTGTCGAATTCAGGGAGGCCGATCTGGACAGGATCCGGCAGCGGGACGTCTTCTATATAAAACCATTCCGAGGGCCAGTCTTCGGACGCCTTCTTTGGGGTTCCTGACAGATATCCGGTCCCGGCGATGCGCCACACTTCGGCTCCAACCACTTGATACATTGACCCCTCCTTAGAGCGGGGCACAAGGCAGAATAACCTTTTCCATAGTCCGAAATGAGCCTCGATACCCAAAAACAGCTCGGAGAGGGCTACGAAGCCCACGATATGCAATATGGAGGCAAGCGTGAGATTGTGTAGCTGGAGGCCATAGAACTCCAGGAGCCCCCGGAGAAATGGATGGATTGGAAATCCGAGCCCCCTTATTAAATAAGGGACGAGGCACACCCGCTCTCCTTTGGAGGGATCAGGGGCACTCTCCGCTTGCTCTCCGCCATTATAGATGGCAAGGCCGGCTCGAACCGGGACCATATAGGCCGGGGGGAGAAATCCCTTGGTCTAGAGCATCACTAGCTCGCTATGCGGGATGGAGCATCTCTCCCAATATCCAGGCTAAGGGCTGGAAGGGCGAGAGGAGGAGTCGCGATGGCTGGCCATGGTGGAATGGACCTTTGTCGGATGCGCTCTGATGAACACTCGCAAAGGGGGGAAGATGTGGTTTGGATCTAAATCCTCGTCCCCTTAAATAGGTCAGCTCATTTACGCGGCTAGGGGTGTGAATGTAAAAACACTCAGACTTATCATATTCGTTTGACACGTGGGAAGCGGCCATTATTGGGCGTAGAAGCCAAGGAGCGCAACATCTACAAGAAACCGGACTTTATTGAACAGGTACACGGAATTTGGAGGAGAACCCGCCTTGCAATGCCGAAGACAATCTGCGCGCCGGACTCATCGTCATTGAAGCCTGGTTCGGGGGCTACTGAGGGAGTCCTGGATTAGGGGGTGTTCGGATGGATGGACTATACCTTCAGCCGGACTCCTGGACTATGAAGATACAAGATTGAAGACTCCGTCCCGTGTCCGGAAGGGACTTTCCTTGGCGTGGAAGGCAAGCTTGGCGATACGGATATGTAGATCTCCTACCATTGTAACTGACTTTGTGTAACCCTAACCCTCTCCGGTGTCTATATAAACTGGAGGGTTTAGGTCCGTAGGACAACATACACAACAACAATCATACCATAGGCTAGCTTCTAGGGTTTAGCCTCTTCGATCTCGTGGTAGATCTACTCTTGTACTACCCATATCATCAATATTAATCAAGCACGACGTAGGGTTTTACCTCCATCGAGAGGGCCCGAACTTGGGTAAAACTTCGTGTCCCTTGCCTCCTATTACCATCCGGCCTAGACGCATAGTTCGAGACCCCCTACCCGAGATCCGCCGGTTTTGACACCGACAACTAGGAAACTTAACCATCTTTGATTCAACGAGCTAGTGAAGTAGAGGCATACTAGTGACACTCTGTTTGTCTATGTATTCACACATGTATTACGTTTCCGGTTAATACAATTCTAGCATGAATAATAAACATTTATCATGATATAAGGAAATAAATAATAACTTTATTATTGCCTCTAGGGCATATTTCCTTCAGTCTCCCACTTGCACTAGAGTCAATAATCTAGTTCACATCGCCATGTGATTTAATACCAATAGTTCACATCACCATGTGATTAACACGCATAGTTCACATCGACATGTGACCAACACCCAAAGGGTTTACTAGAGTCAATAATCTAGTTCACATCGCTATGTGATTAACACCCAAAGAGTACTGAGGTGTGATCATGTTTTGCTTGTGAGAGAAGTTTAGTCAACGGGTCTGCCACATTCAGATTCGTAAGTATTTTGCAAATTTCTATGTCAACAATGCTCTGCACAGAGCTACTCTAGCTAATTGCTCCCACTTTCAATATGTATCCAGATTGAGATTTAGAGTCATCTGGATCAGTGTCAAAATTTGCATCGACGTAACCCTTTACGACGAACCTTTTGTCACTTCCATAATCGAGAAACATATCCTTATTCCACTAAGGATAATTTTGACCCATGTCCAGTGATCTACTCCTAGATCACTATTGTACTCCCTTGCCAAACTAAGGGCAGGGTATACAATAGGTCTGGTACATAGCATGGCATACTTTATAGAACCTATGGTTGAGGCATAGGGAATGACTTTAATTCTCTCTCTATCTTCTGCCGTGGTCGGTTTTTGAGTCTTACTCAACTTCACACCTTGTAACACAAGCAAGAACTCCTTCTTTGACTGTTCCATTTTGAACTACTTCAAAATCTTGTCAAGGTATGTACTCATTGAAAAACTTATCAATCGTCTTGATCTATCTCTATAGATCTTGATGCTCAATATGTAAGCATCTTCACCGAGGTCTTTCTTTGAAAAACTCCTTTCAAACATTCCTTTATGCTTTTCAGAATAATTCTACATTATCTCTGATCAACAATATGTCATTCACATATACTTATCAGAAATGTTGTAGTGCTCCCACTCACTTTCTTGTAAATACAGGCTTCACCACAAGTCTGTATAAAACTATATGCTTTGATCAACTTATCAAAGCGTATATTCCAACTCCGAGATGCTTGCACCAGTCCATAGATGGATCGCTGGAGCTTGCATATTTTGTTAGCACCTTTAGGATTGACAAAACCTTCTGGTTGCATCATATACAACTCTTCTTTAATAAATCCATTAAGGAATGCAGTTTTGTTTATCCACTTGCTAGATTTCATAAAATGCGGCAATTGCTAACATGATTCGGACAGACTTAAGCATAGATACGAGTGAGAAACTCTCATCGTAGTCAACACCTTGAACTTATCGAAAACCTTTTTGCGACAATTCTAGCTTTGTAGATAGTAACACTACTATCAGCGTCCGTCTTCCTCTTGAAGATCCATTTAATCTCAATGGATCGCCGATCAATGGGCAAGTCAATCAAAGTCCATACTTTGTTCTCATACATGGATCTCATCTCAGATTTCATGGCCTCAAGCCATTTCGCGGAATCTGGGCTCATCATCGCTTCCTCATAGTTCGTAGGCTCGTCATGGTCAAGTAACATGACCTCCAGAATAGGATTACCATACCACTCTGGTGCGGATATCACTCTGGTTTACCTACGAGGTTCGGTAGTAGCTTTATCCGAAGTTACATGATCATCATCATTAGCTTCCTCACTAATTGGTGTAGTAGTCACAGGAACAAATTTCTGTGATGAACTACTTTCCAATAAGGGAGTAGGTAAAGTTACCTCATCAAGTTCTACTTTCCTCCCACTCACTTCTTTCGAGAGAAACTCCTTCTCCAGAAAGGATCCATTCTCAGCAACAAATGTCTTGCCTTCGAATCTGTGATAGAAGGTGTACCCAACAGTTACTTTTGGGTATCCTATGAAGACGCACTTCTCCGATTTGGGTTTGAGCTTATCAGGTTGAAACTTTTTCACATAAGCATTGCAACCTCAAACTTTAAGAAATGAAAACTTAGGTTTCTTGCCAAACCATAGTTCATACGGTGTTGTCTCAACAGATTTAGATGGTGCCCTATTTAACGTGAATGCAGCTGTCTCTAATGCATAACCCCAAAACGATAGTGGTAGATCGGTAAGAGACATCATAGATCGCACCATATCTAATAAAGTACAGTTATGACGTTCGGACACACCATTACACTGTGGTGTTCCAGGTGTCGTGAGTAGTGAAACTATTTCACATTGTTTTAACTGAAGGCCAAACTCGTAACCCAAATATTTTACTTCTACGATCATATCGTAGAAACTTTTATTTTTGTTACGATGATTCTCCACTTCACTCCGAAATTCTTTGAACTTTTCAAATGTTTCAGACATGTGTTTCATCAAGTAGATATACTCATATCTCCTCAAATCATCTGTGAAGATCATAAAATAATGATACCTGCCACGAGCCTCAATATTCATCGGACCACATACATTAGTATGTATGATTTCCAACAAATCTGTTGCTCGCTCCATTGTTCCGGAGAATGAAGTCTTAGTCATCTTGCCCATGAGGCATGGTTCGCAAGCATCAACTGATTCATAATCAAGTGATTCCAAAAGCCCATCAACATGGAGTTTTTTCATGCGCTTTATACCAATATGACCCAAACGGCAGTGCCACAAATAAGTTGCACTATCATTATTAACTTTGCATCTTTTGGCTTCAATATTATGAATATGTGTATCACTACGACTGAGATCCAACAAACCAATTTCATTGGGTGTATAACCATAGAAGGTTTTATTCATGTAAACAGAACAACAATTATTCTCTGATTTTAAATGAATAACCGTATTGCAATAAACATGATCAAATCATATTCATGCTCAACGCAAACGCCAAATAACATTTATTTAGGTTTAACACTAATCCCGAAAGTATAGGGAGTGTACGATGATGATCATATCAATCTTGGAACCATTTCCAATACACATCGTCACTTCATCCTTAACTAGTCTCTGTTCATTCTGCAACTCCCATTTCGAGTTACTATTCTTAGCAACTGAACTAGTATCAAATACTAAGGGGTTGCTATAAACATTAGTAAAGTACACATCAATAACATGTATATCAAATATACCTATGTTCACTTTGCCATCCTTCTTATCTGCCAATTACTTGGAGTAGTTCCGCTTCCAATGACCAGTCCCTTTGCAGTAGAAGCACTCAGTTTCAGGCTTAGGTCCAGACTTGGGTTTTTTCACCTGAGCAGCAACTTGCTTTCTCTTCTTCTTGAAGTTCCCCTTTCTTCCCTTTGTCCCTTTACTTGAAACTAGTGGTTTTGTTTACCATCAACACTTGATGCTTTTCTTGATTTCTACCTTCGTCAATTTCAGCATCACGAAGAGCTTGGGAATCGTTTCCGTTATCCCTTGCATATTATAGTTCATCACGAAGTTCTACTAACTTGGTGATGGTGACTAGAGAATTCTGTCAATCACTATTTTATCTAGAAGATTAACTCCCACTTGATTCAAGCGATTGTAGTACCCAGACAATCTGAGCACATGCTCACTGCTTGAGCTATTCTCCTCCATCTTTTAGCTATAGAACTTTGTTGGAGACTTCATATCTCTCATCTCGGGTATTTACTTGAAATATTAACTTCAACTCCTGGAACATCTCATATGGTCCATGACGTTCAAAATGTCTTTGAAGTCCCGATTCTAAGCCGTTTAAGCATGGTGCACTAAACTATCAAGTAGTCATCATATTGAGCTAGCCAAACGTTCATAACATCTGCATCTGCTCCTGCAATAGGTTTGTCACCTAGCGGTGCATCAAGGACATAATTCTTCTATGCAGCAATGAGGATAAACCTCAGATCACGGATCCAATCCGCATCATTGCTACTAAAATCATTCAACTTAGTTTTCTCTAGGAACATATCAAAAATAAAACAAGGGAGCTAAACGCGAGCTATTGATCAACAACATAGATATGCTAATACTACCAGGACTAAGTTCATGATAAATTTAAGTTCAATTAATCATATTACTTAAGAACTCCCACTTAGAAAGACATCTCTCTAGTCATCTAGGTGATCACGTGATCCAAATCAACTAAACCATAACCGATCATCACATGAAATGGAGTAGTTTTCAATGGTGAACATCATTATGTTGATCATATCTACTATATGATTCACGCTCGACCTTTCGGTCTCCAGTGTTCCGAGGCCATATCTGCATATGCTAGGCTCGTCAAGTTTAACCCGAGTATTTTTGCGTGTGTAAAACTGTCTTACACCCGTTGTAGATGGACGTAGAGCTTATCACACCCGATCATCACGTGGTGTCTGGGCACGACGAACTTTGGCAATGGTGCATACTCAGGGAGAACACTTTTATCTTGAAATTTAGTTAGAGATCACATGCAATCAAAATATGTGACATGATATGGCCATCATCATCTTGTCCCTTTGATCTCTATATCCAAAGCATCGTCATGATCTCCATCGTCACCGGCATGACACCATGATCTCCATCATCTTGATCTATATCGATGTGTCGTCAGATGGTCGTCTTGCCAACTATTGCTCTTGCAACTATTGCTATCGCATAGCGATAAAGTAAAGCAATTATTTGGCACTTGCATCTTATGCAATAAAGAGACAACCATAAGGCTTCTGCTAATTGCCAATAATTTCAACAAAACATGCTCATCTTATACAACAACTTATATCTCATCACGTCTTGACCATATCACATCACAACATGCCCTGCAAAAACAAGTTAGACGTCCTCTACTTTGTTGTTGCAAGTTTTACACGGCTGCTACGGGCTGAGCAAGAACCGTTCTTACCTACGCATCAAAACCACAACGATAGTTTGTCAAGTTAGTGCTGTTTTAACCTTCTCAAGGACCGGGCGTAGCCATACTCGGTTCAACTAAAGTTGGAGAAACTGACACCCGCTAGTCACCTGTGTGCATATCATGGCGGTAAAACCTGCCTCGCGTAAGCGTACGCGTAATGTCGGTCCAGGCCGCTTCATCCAACAATACCGCTGAACCAAAGTGTGACATACTGGTAAGCAGTATGATTTATATCACCCACAACTCACTTGTGTTCTTCTCATGTATATGACATCTACGCATAAAACCTAGGCTCTGATGCCACTGTTGGGGAACGTAGTAATTTCAAAAAATTTCCTACGCACACGCAAGATCATGGTGATGCATAGCAACTAGAGGGGAGAGTGTTGTCCACGTACCCTCGTAGACCGAAAGAGGAAGCGTTAGCACAACGTGGTTGATGTAGTCGAACGTCTTCAGGATCCGACCGATCCAAGTACCGAACGCACGGCATGTAACATCCCAATTTTTCAATTTGGAATGTTATACACTAGATCATCATTGCATATCATATTTATTGCATTTTGGTTGATCCTAGAAATTTCACGCAACTCAAGGACCCTCGGAGAGAGTTGGGGATTTCGTTATTTTCATATTTGAGTTGTCTCAAATTTTGAAAATAGGATCATTTGATTTTATTTATTTTATCTTCAATTATTTCTATCATAAAAATTATGAGAGAGGGAATAAAATGACTTTCCCAAAATAAAGAAATATTGAGGATTTAATAAAAAATCAAATAAGATTTTATTTTGGTTTTATTTGCTATTTTATTTGAATTTAGGAAAAATGCGCGTTTTTCAAAATTGCATTTAGGCCCCAAATAAATGTTCATCCTGTGCGGCTTGATTTTAGAAGCCGGAGAAAATTTATTTCAGGATTTTTGGAGTCCGTTTAGTATTCCTTTTTTTTTCCGAGCAGAATTATTTAAAAAAAAAGTCCGAACCGACCTTAGGCCGTAACCGGCGAGGACTCCTCCTGGCCGGACCTTTTTATAGCGCCCCGAGGCCCCCGCCAAAGCCCAGCCACGCCCCCACCCGAAAACTCTAACCCTAGCTGCCCGCCGCCGCCGCCACCGCCGCTGCCGCCCACCGCCGCCCGCGCCGCCGCACCGCCCGCGCCGCTGCTGCCCGCCGCCGGATCCGCCGCGGGAGGTTGTCTCGCCGCCGTCGGTTTTTCGACGGTTTTGTTCGTTTTTTTTGTTTTAGTTTTTTTAAATAGATCAGTTTTTCTGGTTTATTTAATTTGTGAGCATTCGTCCGTTCGTTCATTTTAACAAACGTTCGTCATTTTTCTTTTTCTCGGATTAAATCCGCGATTTTTCTGATCGCGATTTCTGATCCAATTTTTGTTTTAGTCTAACTTCTCTCTCGTTTATCGGAATCAGGCGATTCAAGCGCCTGGAGTTTCGTCTCGAAACCCTCTTTCCGTTTAACCAACTCAAATAAGTTTTTGCCACTGTAAAAATTGCCCTAGATCCAGAATAGTAAACGAAGCTTGTTTCTTTTGCCGTTTGTCTTTCGTTGCTTCGTTCGATTTGATTCTTTTTGCCAACCGGAGTTCTTAAGTTGAACTTTCTCGTTACATCTCTTATTTGAGTTTTACCTGTGCATTAGTTGAGTACTTATTGTATGCTTGTTTGTTTGCGATAGAGTACCCGGAGTGCGCCGCTTGCTACTTCGAATCGCTAGGTTTCCCGAATCATCAGCAAGGCAAGTAACACTTTGATCATGCTTTCCGTCTACCCAGTTTTATTACATTAGATCAATCCTCACACATTGCATGATTAGGATCTAATTAAATTGTGGGTTTGGGAAGTAGTTGAGGTAGTACCTATTACCTGTTATTATCAAACCTTTGGGAGTTACTTCTATGTTTGCTTATTATGCCATGCTATGCTAGTAGACGTGGATTGGGTGAGTGTATCCATGACATATGTGAGATTGTTTATTAATGGTTTAATTAAGGTGGCAACTTAAACACACATCTGGGTGGATTGAGGCACCTGGGTATTCCAGCGATTGCCTGTTTTTCTTTTGGACCGCCACCCAGGCTCAAAGGGATCATGAGATTATTCATGCTAGAAACTTCCGTGTGCAGCCACAAGCTATTATGGGCTCTAGCATAGTTGATTAAGTTGTGCGAACTCTTACAGTGGTAGACTAGCAGATGTAGGGGAAAGTAGGTGTAACGGTCTACCCGATCGTAAGGTGCTAGCGCTTCCGAAAGACTATGTCTCGGTCATCGGTCTTCTCAAACACCATGAAGTGCGAGAAACCAAACGGAGGTGATCAAGTCTTGTGGGGAAAAGTGCGCAAACCTCTGCAGAGTGTATAAACTAATCATGGTTAGCCGTGTCCCCAGTTATGGACATCTTGAGTATCTAGTACCTGGATTATCATGTGAATCTCATCATGTTACTCTAAAATAAATTTGTTGGGTTTTGTTTAATGATGATGCTTAATTGGGATTGAGAATGCTGTCAACCATTCTCAATGTTTAACAACTACCATGATAGTTAAATAAAATTTATTCCTTTGCAGTAGGGAAAATTGGCTTTACGCAAAACTATAACCATAGAGCTTTCCACCAGCCAAATATGCATATAGAATAGCCTATTTCATTCCATTACTCTCTACGTGTTATTTTTCCAGCATATTCCATGTGCTGACCCATTTCGGGCTGCAACGTTAATGTTGCAGACTTTTCAGACGACGATTAAGGTGTTTTTAGGTCGTGGTTCTATACTCAGTGATGCCGTTGGAGTTGATGGACTCACTTAGCTTCCAAGCCTTCCGCTATTATCGTTATTAGATGGCCTTAAGCCATATTTATTGTAATAAGTTCTCTTTTGAGACACTCGATGTAATAAGTGTGTGATTGCTACTCTGTTATAAATCCTTCAAGTACTGTGTGGTGTCAGCATTACTGATCCAGGGATGATACCTGAGCACAGAGATTGGGCCGTTTGAGGTTGGTCGCTACAAGATGGTATCAGAGCACACGCTGACTGTAGGACACGACCACTAAGCTAAAGACCTAGATCACTACTCACTCTCTTCTCTTTCTGAATTCTCATCTTTTCTACTCTTTTAGGATGGAGGATGCAAGGAACAAGTTCACGCAACCGGATGAAGATACACCCTTTGGACGTCACTTGAAGGAAGTCACTAGATACCTGAACATAGGAGTACCAAGCTTCACCGGAACCTACAACGCCACTTTACCTGAAGAAGAGCGCTGGATGATTCAAGTTCAAGTTCCAGGAAGGACGTTCATGCCAGTCACTGAGCCCATAGAGTTTTCTTTTGATGCACCAACTTGGAGTCTAGGGAAGAGCATGGCAGCTCACATCGCCATGGGACGCATTGGAGAAGTCTACCGCAATGATCTCAAGGATACTATCTACCAGATTTGTGGGCGCCGAGATGAGCACTGGGAGATGATCAACACCAGAAAGGATAGATCAGTCGCAACTTTTGTCCAGGAGTTAAACCGACACATTCGACGTTAGGAGAACCAGATGTGCGCAGACATGATAGATCTGAAGAAGGCAAGGACAAGAATCAAGGAACTGGAGGAAGAACTCAAGGCTACACGTGAAGATTATGAAGAGGAAATAGAAGTATTAGTGGAGAAGAATGACGATCTGATCAAGAAGATCGGAATATTTATGGGAGGCCCTACACTAGTAGAAGAAGACGAAGAACCCAAGGAGATTCGCCCGGAAGACTACATCATCATCGACGACACCGACTCGGATCCAGATGATAGCGATGATGACTATGTTGATGAAGCTGGAGCAGATATAATGGAGTCGGCAACCGAAGAATACTTCTAGTAGACCACCACATCAGTAGTAGTAATCCCCCATGTAAATATAGTAGTCCGATCACTTTTGCGATAGTTAGATCAATTTATGCCCTTATTTGATTGATTGAATGAAGTGAATTGTTTGCTTTTTCCTCATGTGCATATGGGTAGTGTTTTCTCTTTAGATCCCCTCTATTCTTAAATCTCATCTTTTCTAAACCCTCAGATGCCTTCGAGACGTGACCCCTGATTTACCTTTCCACCGGAGCTCACCCAGTTGATCCAGCAGCAGAACACATTGATGGAGTTGCTAGTCCAGAATCAGAATCAGGGGAACAACAACAACAACCCACCACCACCACCACCTGTTGATCACTTAGCCCGTTTTCTTAGGCTGAATCCACCGGTGATTTCCAGTAGCACCGAGCCGATAGTAGCAAATGATTGGCTCCGCAAGACAGCTAGAGAGTTGACCATAGCAGGATGCACGGATGCGGAAAAGGTGAAGTTTGCCGCACATCAGCTTGAAGGACCCGCAGCATCATGGTGGGAGAATTTCACAGCCATTTTCCCTGTCGACACTGTCATGTGGGACCAGTTTCAGCAGGCTTTTCAAACTGCCCATGTTTCAGCAGGAGCTATGGCCATGAAGAAGCGAGAGTTTCGCAACTTGCGCCAAGGAGGACGGACAGTTGGCCAGTATGTGGAGGAATTTAGTAAATTAGCATGTTATGCCCCAGATGACGTTGCTACAGATGTAGCTAAGCAGGAGAAGTTTCTGGAAGGACTGAATGATGAGTTGAGCATGCAGTTGATGGTAGCCACCTTCAACAACTACCAGGAGTTGGTAGATCGTGCTCTCATGATTGAAGGGAAGCAGCAGCAGATTGAGAATCGCAAGAGGAAGTATGGACAAGGGAAGCACAATTCAGGAGCTCAGCAGAAGCCACGTTTTACCCCTAGACCGGGAGGACATTTTTAGCATACCCATGGAGGAGGTAGCTCGCACAATCACAATGGCACCAAGAATGGTAATGGGAATGGACGAAGCAACGGCCAGAACCGCACCAACCCATCGACCCCAGCCAAGAGAGACCTGAGCCAAGTCACTTGTTTTAAGTGCCAGAAGACCGGAAATTATGCCAATGAATGTCCTGAATCACAGAATGGTAATGGCAATGGAAGGTCTGGGAAGAAGCCGAACCCTTTCAACAGGGGACAGGTGAACCACGTTAACGTGGAGGAGGTTGAAGAGCAGCCGGATGCAGTAATCGGTAAGTTTTTGGTTAAGTCATTTACTGCACTCGTTCTTTTCGATACTGGAGCATCGCATTCATACATATCAAGGGGATTTGTGGATAAGTATAACCTGCCCACCAAGGTTCTTAGAACACCTATGTTAGTAAGCTCACCAGGAGCAGAGTATATGGCTAGCCAAGGATGTTTTCAAGTGCCATTAAGTATAGGTAGGCATGTGTTCCCCTCGGATTTGATAATATTGGAATCACAAGGTTTGGATGTAATTCTGGGTATAGATTGGTTGTCGATGTATGGAGGAAACATCGATTGCGCCAGTAAGTCGATCTTGCTTACCACCCCAGAAGGGAGAAGGATCAAGTATGTATCCCGTCATGTGCCGAAGAGGACTCAAGTAAATCATTTAACAGGAGTTGTGCAGGAGGAAGTACCAGTAGTGAAGGATTTCCCCGATGTATTTCCAGAAGAATTGCCAGGCATGCCACCGGATAGAGATATTGAGTTTTTGATTGAGCTTTTGCCAGGCACAGGGCCAATATCAAAGAGACCATACAGGATGCCCGCAAGGGATTTGGCGGAAATTAAGAAGCAAATTAAGGAGTTACTGGATAAAGGATATATTCGCCCAAGTTCATCGCCTTGGGGATCGCCAGTACTTCTAGTGGAGAAGATGGATGGATCGTTAAGGATGGTTGTTGATTATCGAGGATTGAATGAAGTAACCATCAAGAACAAGTACCCACTACCGATGATCAATGATCTGTTTGATCGATTGCAAGGAGCTAAGGTATTTTCCAAGATCGATCTGTGATCAGGATACCACCAGTTGAAGATTCGAGAACAGGATATACCTAAGACAGCTTTTACCACCAGGTATGGGTTGTATGAGTATACCGTTATGTCATTTGGTCTGACTAACGCACCTGCATATTTTATGAACATGATGAACAAAGTGTTTATGGAGTTCTTGGATAAGTTTGTCGTAGTGTTCATTGATGATATCCTAGTTTACTTGAAGAATGAAGAGGAGCATAAGGAGCATTTGCGTTTGGTTCTTGGTAAGCTCAGAGAACATCAGTTATATGCCAAGTTTAGCAAATGTGAGTTTTGCTTGAAAGAAGTTGGATTTCTCGGACACGTTATATCCGGAGAAGGTATAGCAGTAGATCCCACTAAAGTTGATACCGTGACCAAGTGGGAAGCGCCAACCACAGTTGGAGAGATCCGGAGTTTTCTTGGACTCGCAGGATACTACCAGAGGTTTATTGAGAATTTCTCAAAGATTGCGAAGCCTATGATAGAGTTGTTGAAGAAGGATACCAAGTTCAAATGGACTGAGGAATGTGAGGCTAGTTTCCAGGAGTTGAAGAAACGTTTGGTTACCTCACCAGTGTTGATTTTACCGGATCAGACCAAGGATTATGAGGTGTATTGTGACGCTTCACGTCGAGGACTGGGAGAATTTCTTATGCAGGAAGGAAGAGTTGTTTCATATGCCTCACGACAACTTAAGCCCCACGAGTTGAATTATGCTACGCATGATTTGGAGTTAGCAGCCGTAGTGCATGCATTGAAGACTTGGAGACATTTTCTGATTGGAAACCATTGCGAGGTGTACACGGATCACAAGAGTTTGAAGTATATTTTCACACAGAAGGAGTTGAACCTCAGACAAAGGAGATGGTTGGAGCTCATCAAGGATTATGATATGAAATTGCATTATCACCCCGGAAAGGCTAACATAGTAGCTGACGCGTTGAGCCGTAAGAGCCATGTCAACACCCTAATGACGAGGGATTTACCAAGGGAGTTAGCCGAAAATCTTCGAGAGCTATGTTTGGAAATAGTTCCAAGAGGCTATGTAGCAGCATTGGAGATTCAGTCTACTTTGGTGGATAAGATCAGAGAAGCCCAAAAGACTGACAAGGAGATTGCCTCTATTAAGGAGAAAATGAGCAAAGGAAAAGCTAAGGGATTTCGTGAGGATGAGCACGATACCTTATGGTTTGAAGACCGTGTCTATGTACCAAATGATTCGGAGATCAGGAAGTTAATTTTACAAGAGGCCCATGATTCACCGTATTCGATTCACCCAGGAAATACCAAGATGTATTTGGATTTGAAGGATATTTTCTGGTGGGCCGGAATGAAGAAGGATATTGCGGAATATGTAGCAGTTTGTGATGTATGTCAGAGAGTAAAGGCAGAGCATCAGAAGCCAGCCGGATTGCTACAGCCATTACCGATACCCGAATGGAAGTGGGATAAGCTAGGCATGGATTTTATTACAGGATTGCCCAGAACACGTTCAGCTATGACTCGATATGGGTTGTAGTCGATCGTTTGACAATGGTAGCTCATTTCATTCCAGTGAAGACTACCTATACCAGTGCAAAGTTGGCAAAGATATACATGACTAGAATCGTTTGTCTGCATGGAGTTCCAAGGAGCATAGTATCAGATAGAGGAACCCAATTTACCTCAAAGTTCTGGAATCAGTTGCATGAAACTTTGGGAACCAGACTGGAGTTTAGTACAGCTTTCCACCCGCAGACAGATGGACAGACTGAGAGAGTCAATCAGATTTTGGAGGATATGCTAAGAGTTTGTGCGCTAGATTACGGATCTAGCTGGGACGAGAATTTGCCATATGTAGAGTTCTCTTACAACAACAGCTATCAATCCAGTTTGAAGATGGCCCCTTTCGAAGCCTTGTATGGAAGGAGGTGCAGGACCCCATTGTCTTGGGATGAAGTTGGAGACCGCCAGTTGTTTGGACCGGATCTAATAAAGGAGTCTGAACAAAAAGTGAAATTGATTCGCGATAGGCTCAAGGTAGCTCAATCCAGGAAGAAGAGTTATGCAGATTCTAAACGCAAGGAGACAGTTTACGAAGTCGGAGACCGAGTTTAGCTTCGAGTATCACCACTCCGAGGAGTTAAGTGCTTTGGAGTTAAGGGAAAGTTAGAGCCACGTTTTGTAGGCCCATACAAAGTCTTGGAGCGTATGGGAGTGTTGGGGAACGTAGTAATTTCAAAACTTCCCTACGCACACGCAAGATCATGGTGATGCATAGCAACGAGAGGGGAGAGTGTTGTCTATGTACCCTCGTATACCAAAAGCGGAAGCGTTATAACAACGCGGTTGATGTAGTCGTACGTCTTCACGGCCCGACCGATCAAGCACCGAAACTACGGCACCTCCGAGTTCTAGCACACGTTCAGCTCGATGACGATCCCCGGACTCTGATCCAGCAAAGTGTTGGGGAAGAGTTCCGTCAGCACAACGGCGTGGTGACGATCTTGATGTTCTACCGTCGCAGGGCTTCGCCTAAGCACCGCTACAATATTATCGAGGAGTATGGTGGAGGGGGGCACCGAACATGGCTAAGAAAACGATCTCGAAGATCAACTTGTGTGTCTATGGGGTGCCCCCTGCCCCCGTATATAAAGGAGTGGAGGAGGGGAGGGCCGACCCTCTCTATGGCGCGCCCTAGGGGAGTCCTACTCCCACCGGGAGTAGGATTCCCCCTTTCCTAGTCCAACTAGGAGTCCTTCCATGTAGTAGGAGTAGGAGATAAGGAAGGGGAAGAGGGAAGAGAAGGAAGGAGGGGGTGCCGCCCCTCCCCTTAGTCCAATTCGGACTAGTCAATGGGGGGGGGGGCGCGGCCTGCTTCTCCCTCTCCCCTAAAGCCCAATAAGGCCCATATACTTCTTCCCCTGTATTCCCGTAACTCCCCGGTACTCCAAAAAAATACCCGAACAACTCGGAACCTTTCCGATGTCCGAATATAGTCGTCCAATATATCGATCTTTACGTCTCGACCATTTCGAGACTCCTCGTCATGTCCCCGATCTGATCTGGGACTCCGAACTCCTTTGGTACATCAAAACTCATAAACTCATAATATAACTGTCATCGAAACCTTAAGCGTGCGGACCCTACGGGTTCGAGAACAATGTAGACATGACCGAGACACGTCTCCGGTCAATAACCAATAGCGGAACCTGGATGCTCATATTGGCTCCTACATATTCTATGAAGATCTTTATCGGTCAGACCGCATAACAACATACGTTGTTCCCTTTGTCATCGGTATGTTACTTGCCCGAGATTCAATCGTCGGTATCTCAATACCTAGTTCAATCTCGTTACTGGCAAGTCTCTTTACTCGTTCCGTAATACATCTCGCAACTAACTCATTAGTTGCAATGCCTGCAAGGCTTATGTGATGTGCATTACCGAGAGGGCCCAGAGATACCTCTCCGACAATTGGAGTGACAAATCCTAATCTCGAAATACGCCAACCCAACATGTACCTTTGGAGACACCTGTAGAGATCCTTTATAATCACCCAGTTATGTTGTGACGTTTGGTAGCACACAAAGTGTTCCTCCGGTAAACGGGAGTTGCATAATCTCATAGTCATAGGAACATGTATAAGTCATGAAGAAAGCAATAGCAACATACTAAACGATCGAGTGCTAAGCTAACAGAATGGGTCAAGTCAATCACATCATTCTCCTAATGATGTGATCCCGTTAATCAAATAACAACTCTTTGTCTATGGTTAGGAAACATAACCATCTTTGATTAACGAGCTAGTCAAGTAGAGGCATACTAGTGACACTCTGTTTGTCTATGTATTCACACATGTATTATGTTTCCGGTTAATACAATTCTAGCATGAATAATAAACATTTATCATAAAATAAGGAAATAAATAATAACTTCATTATTGCCTCTATGGCATATTTCCTTCAGTCTCCCACTTGCACTAGAGTCAATAATCTAGTTCACATTGCCATGTGATTTAACACCAATAGTTAACATCATTATGTGACCAACACTAAAAGGGTTTACTAGAGTCAATAATCTAGTTCACATCGCTATGTGATTAACACCCAAAGAGTACTAAGGTGTGATCATGTTTTGCCTGTGAGAGAAGCTTAGTCAACGGGTCTGCCATATTTAGATCCGTATGTATTTTGCAAATTTCTATGTCAATAATGCTCTGCACGGAGCTACTCTAGCTAATTGCTCCCACTTTCCATATGCATCCAGATTGAGACTTAGAATCATCTGGATCTGTGTCAAAGTTTGCATCGACGTAACCCTTTACGACGAACCTTTTGTCACCTCCATAATCGAGAAACATGTCCTTATTCCACTAAGGATAATTTTGACCGTTGTCCAGTGATCTACTCCTAGATCACTATTGTACTCCCTTGCCAACATCAGTGTAGGGTATACAATAGATCTGGTACATAGCATGGCATACTTTATAGAACCTATGGCTGAGGCATCGGGAATGACTTTCATTCTCTTTCTATCTTCTGCCGTGGTCGGGTTTTGAGTCTTACTCAATTTCACACCTTGTAACACAGGCAAGAACTCTTTCTTTGTCTGTCCCATTTTGAACTACTTCAAAATCTTGTCAAGGTATGTACTCATTGAAAAAACTTATCAAGCGTCTTGATCTATCTCTATAGATCTTGATGCTCAATATGTAAGCAGCTTCACCGAGGTTTTCTTTGAAAAAATCCTTTGAAACACTCCTTTATGCTTTGCAGAATAATTCTACATTATTTCCGATCAACAATATGTCATTCACATATACTTATCAGGAATGCTGTAGTGCTCCCACTCACTTTCTTGTAAATACAGGCTTCACCGCAAGTCTGTATAAAACTATATGCTTTGATCAACTTATCAAAGCGTATATTCTAACTCCGAGATGCTTGCACCAGTCCATAGATGGATCGCTGGAGCTTGCATATTTAGTTAACACCTTTAGGATCGACAAAACCTTCTAGTTGCATCGTATACAACTCTTCTTTAATAAATCCATTAAGGAATGCAGTTTTGTTTATCCATTTGCTAGATTTCATAAAATGCGGCAATTGCTAACATGATTTGGACAGACTTAAGCATAGATATGAGTGAGAAACTCTCATCGTAGTCAACACCTTGAACTTGTCGAAAACCTTTTGTGACAATTCTAGCTTTGTAGATAGTAACACTACTATCAGCGTCCGTCTTCCTCTTGAAGATCCATTTATTTTCTATGGCTTGCCGATCATCGGGCAAATCCATCAAAGTCCATACTTTGTTCTCATACATGGATCATATCTCAGATTTCATGGCCTCAAACCATTTTGCGGAATCTGGGCTCATCATCGCTTCCTCATAGTTCGCAAGTTCGTCATGGTCTAGTAACATGACTTCCAGAACAGGATTATCGTACCACTCTGGTGCGGATCTCACTCTGGTTTACCTACGAGATTTGGTAGTAACTTGATCTGAAGTTACATGATCATCATCATTGGCTTCCTCACTAATTGGTGTAGTAGTCACAAGAACAGATTTCTGTGATGAACTACTTTCCAATAAGGGAGAAGGTACAATTACCTTATCAAGTTTTCTACTTTCCTCCCGCTCACTTCTTTTGAGAGAAACTCCTTCTCCGGAAAGGATCCATTCTCAGCAACGAATATCTTGCCTTCGGATCTGTGATAGAAGGTGTACCCAACATTTTCTTTTGGGTATCCTATGAAGACGCACTTCTCCGATTTGGGTTTGAGCTTATCAGGATAAAACTTTTTCACATAAGCATCACAACCCCAAATTTTAAGAAACGACAACTTTGGTTTCTTGTTAAACCACAGTTCATTTAGTGTCTTCTCAACGGATTTAGATGGTGCCCTGTTTAACGTGAATGCAGCTGTCCCTAATGCATAACCCCAAAATGATAGTGGTAAATCGGTAAGAAACATCATAGATTGCACTATATCCAATAAAGTACGGTTGTGACGTTCGGACACACCATTACACTGTGGTGTTCCAGGTGGCGTGAGTAGTGAAACTATTTCACATTGTTTTAACTGAAGGCCAAACTCGTAACTCAAATATTTTACTTCTGCGATCATATCGTAGAAACTTTTATTTTTGTTACGATGATTCTCCACTTCACTCTGAAATTCTTTGAACTTTTCAAATATTTCAGACTTGTGTTTCATCAAGTAGATATACTCATATCTGCTCAAATCATCTGTGAAGATCAGAAAATAATGATACCTGCCACGAGCCTCAATATTCATCGGACCACATACATCAGTATGTATGATTTCCAACAAATCTATTGCTCGCTCCATTGTTCCGGAGAACGGAGTCTTAGTCATCTTGCCCATGAGGCATGGTTCGCAAGCATCAACTGATTCATAATCAAGTGATTCCAAAAACCCATCAGCATGGATTTTCTTCATGCGCTTTACACCAATATGACCTAAACGGCAGTGCCACAAATAAGTTGCACTATCATTATTAACTTTGCATCTTTTGGCTTCCATATTATGAATATGTGTATCACTACGATCGAGATCCAACGAACCATTTTCATTGGGTGTGTAACCATATAAGGTTTTATTCATGTAAACAGAACAACAACTTATTCTCTTACTTAAATGAATAACCGTATTGCAATAAACATGATCAAATCATATTTATGCTCAATGCAAACACCAAATAACACTTATTTAGGTTCAACACTAATCCCGAAAGTATAGGGAGTGTGCAATGATGATCATATCAAACTTGGAACTACTTCAAACACACATCGTCACCTTACCCTTAACTAGTCTCTGTTCATTCTGCAACTCCCGATTCAAGTTACTAATCTTACCAACTAAACTAGTACCAAATACTGAGGGGTTGCTATGAACACTAGTAAAGTACACATCAATAACATGCATATCAAATATACCTTTGTTTACTTTGCCATCCTTTCTTATCCGCCAAATACTTGGGTAGTTCCGCTTCCAGTGACCAGTCCCTTTGCAGTAGAAGCACTTAGTCTCAGGCTTAGGACCAGACTTGGGCTTCTTCACTTGAGCAACAACTTGCTTGCTGTTCTTCTTGAAGTCCCCCTTTTTTTTTCCTTTGCCCTTTTCTTGAAACTAGTGGTCTCCTCAACCATCAACACTTGATGTTTTTCTTGATTTCTACCTTCGTCAATTTCAGCATTACGAAGAGCTTGGGAATCGTTTCCGTTATCCCTTGCATATCATAGTTCATCACGAAGTTCTACTAACTTGGTGATGGTGACTAGAGAATTCTGTCAATCACTATTTTATCTAGAAGATTAACTCCCACTTGATTCAAGTGATTGTAGTACCCAGACAATCTGAGCACATGCTCACTAGTTGAGCGATTCTCCTCCATCTTTTAGCTATAGAACTTGTTGGAGACTTCATATCTCTCAACTCGGATATTTGCTTGAAATATTAACTTCAACTCCTGGAACATCTCATATGGTCCATGACGTTCAAAACGTCTTTGAAGTCCCGATTCTAAGCCGTTAAGCATGGTGCACTAAACTATCAAGTAGTCATCATATTGAGCTAGCCAAACGTTCATAACGTCTGCATCTGCTCCTGCAATAGGTCTGTCACCTAGCGGTGCATTAAGGACATAATTCTTCTATGCAGCAATGAGGATAAACCTCAGATCACGAATCCAATCCGCATCATTGCTACTAACATCTTTCAACACAATTTTCTCTAGGAACATATCAAAATAAACACAGGGAAGCAACAATGCGAGCTATTGATCTACAACATGATTTGCAAAATACTACCAGGACTAAGTTCATGATAAATTTAAGTTCAATTAATCATATTACTTAAGAACTCCCACTTAGACAGACATCTCTCTAGTCATCTAAGTGATCACGTGATCCAAATCAACTAAACCATGTCCGATCATCACGTGAGATGGAGTAGTTTTCAATGGTGAACATCACTATGTTGATCATATCTACTATATGATTCACGTTCGACCTTTCGGTCTCCGTGTTCCGAGGCCATATCTGTATATGCTAGGCTCGTCAAGTTTAACCTGAGTATTCCGCGTGTGCAACTGTTTTGCACCCGTTGTATTTGAACGTAGAGCCTATCACACCCGATCATCACGTGGTGTCTCAGCACGAAGAACTTTCGCAACGGTGCATACTCAGGGAGAACACTTGTTGATAATTAGTAAGAGGTCATCTTAAAATGCTACCGTCAAACTAAGCAAAAATAAGATGTATAAAAGATAAACATCATATGCAATCAAAATATGTGACATGATATGGCCATCATCATCTTGCGCCTTTGATCTCCATCTCCAAAGTACTGTCATGATCTATATCGTCACCGGCATGACACCATGATCTCCATCATCTTGATCTATATCAATGTGTCATCACATGGTCGTCTCGCCAACAATTGCTCTTGCAACTATTGCTATCGCATAGCGATAAAGTAAAGCAATTATTGGGCACTTGCATCTTATGCAATAGAGAGACAACCATAAGGATTTTGCCAGTTGCCGATAACTTCAACAAAACATGATCATCTCATACAACAACTTATATCTCATCACGTCTTGACCATATCACATCACAACATGCCCTACAAAAACAAGTTAGACGTCCTCTACTTTGTTGTTGCAAGTTTTACGTGGCTGCTACTGGGCTTAGCAAGAACCGTTCTTACCTACGCATCAAAACCACAATGATAGTTTGTCAAGTTGGTGCTGTTTTAACCTTCGCAAGGACCGGGCATAGCCACACTTGGTTCAACTAAAGTTTGGAGAAACTGGCACCCGCCAGCCACCAGTGTGCAAAGCACGTCGGTAGAACCAGTCTCGCGTAAGCATACGCGTAATGTCGGTCCGGGCCGCTTCATCCAACAATACCGCCGAACCAAAGTATGACATGCTGGTAAGCAGTATGACTTATATCGCCCACAACTCACTTGTGTTCTACTCGTGCAAATAACATCAACACATAAAACCTAGGCTCGGATGCCACTGTTGGGGAACGTAGTAATTTCAAAATTTCCCTACGCACACGCAAGATCATGGTGATGCATAGCAACGAGAGGGGAGAGTGTTTTCTACGTACCCTCGTATACCGAAAGCGGAAGTGTTATAATAACGCGGTTGATGTAGTCGTACGTCTTCACGGCCCGACCGGTCAAGCACCGAAACTACGGCACCTCCGAGTTCTAGCACACGTTTAGCTCGATGATGATCCCCGGACTCCGATCCAGCAAAGTGTCGGGGAAGAGTTCCGTCAGCACAACGGCGTGGTGACGATCTTGATGTTCTACCGTCGCAGGGTTTCGCCTAAGCACCGCTACAATATTATTGAGGAGTATGGTGGAGGGGGGCACCGCACACGGCTAAGAGAACGATCTTGAAGATCAACTTGTGTGTCTATGGGGTGCCCCTGCCCCCGTATATAAAGGAGTGGAGGATGGGAGGGCCGACCCTCTCTATGGCGCGCCCTAGGGGAGTCCTACTCCCACCGGGAGTAGGATTCCCCCTTTCCTAGTCCAACTTGGAGTCCTTCCATGTAGTAGGAGTAGGAGACAAGGAAGGGGAAGAGGGAAGAGAAGGAAGGAGGGGGCGCCGCCCCTCCTCTTAGTCCAATTCGGACTAGTCAATGGGAGGGCGCGCGGCCTGCCTCTCCCTCTCCCTATCCCTAAAGCCCAATAAGGCCCATATACTTCTTCCCCTGTATTCCTGTAACTCCCCGGTACTCCGAAAAATACCCGAACCACTCGGAACCTTTACGATGTCCGAATATAGTCATCCAATATATTGATCTTTAAGTCTCGACCATTTCGAGACTCCTCGTCATGTCCCCGATCTCATCCGGGACTCCGAACTCCTTCGGTACATCAAAACTCATAAACTCATAATATAACTGTCATCGAAACCTTAAGCGTGCGGACCCTACGGGTTCGAGAACAATGTAGACATGACCGAGACACGTCTCCGGTCAATAACCAATAGAGGAACCTGGATGCTCATATTGGCTCCTACATATTCTACGAAGATCTTTATTGGTCAGACCGCATAACAACATACGTTATTCCCTTTGTCATCGGTATGTTACTTGCCCGAGATTCGATCGTCGGTATCTCAATACCTAGTTCAATCTCGTTACCTACAAGTCTCTTTACTCGTTCCGTAATACATCATCTCGCAACTAACTCATTAGTTGCAATGCTTGCAAGGCTTATGTGATGTGCATTACCGAGAGGGCCCAGAGATACCTCTCCGACAATCGGAGTGACAAATCCTAATCTCGAAATACGCCAACTGAACATGTACCTTTGGGACACCTGTTGAGCTCCTTTATAATCACCCAATTACGTTGTGACGTTTGGTAGCACACAAAGTGTTCCTTCGGTAAACGGGAGTTGCATAATCTCATAGTCATAGGAACATGTATAAGTCATGAAGAAAGCAATAGCAACATACTAAATGATCGAGTGCTAAGCTAACGGAATGGGTCAAGTCAATCACATCATTCTCCTAATGATGTGATCCCGTTAATCAAATAACAACTCTTTGTCTATGGTTAGGAAACATAACCATCTTTGATTAACGAGCTAGTCAAGTAGAGGCATACTAGTGACACTCTGTTTGTCTATGTATTCACACATGTATTATATTTCTGGTTAATACAATTCTAGCATGAATAATAAACATTTATCATGAAATAAGGAAATAAATAATAACTTTATTATTGCCTCTAGGGCATATTTCCTTCAGGGAGAAGTTGCCTATAAGTTGGAATTGCCCGAAGGATTGTCAGGAGTTCACGACGTGTTCCAAGTATCCCAGTTGAAGAAGTGCCACGCAGAGATGGCTGACATACCGCTAAGAGATACGGTACCACTGGAAGCGATTCAGTTGGACAGTGATTTGACCTATGAGGAGAAACTAGTTAAGATTTTAGAGTATGCCAGTCAAGTCACCCGCAGTAAGGTTATCAAGTTTTGCAAGGTTTAGTGGTGCCACCACACGGAGGATGAAGCCACCTGGGAACGATAGGAAGATTTGCTGAAGGACCACCCTCACCTATTTTCTAGCCAACCCGAATCTTGAGGGCGAGATTCATCTTAAGGGGGGTAGGTTTGTAACATCCCGAATTTTTAATTTGGAATCTTATACACTAGATCATCATTGCATATCATATTTATTGCATTTTGGTTGATCCTAGAAATTTCACGCAACTCAAGGACCCTCGGAGAGAGTTGGGGATTTCATTATTTTCATATTTGAGTTGTCTCAAATTTTGAAAATATGATCATTCGATTTTATTTATTTTATCTTCAATTATTTCTATTATAAAAATTATGAGAGAGGGAATAAAATGACTTTCCCAAAATAAAGAAATATTGAGGATTTAATAAAAAATCAAATAAGATTTTATTTTGGTTTTATTTGCTATTTTATTTGAATTTAGGAAAAATGCGCGTTTTTCAAAATTGCATTTAGGCCCCAAATAAATGTTCGTCCTGTGCGGCTTGATTTTAAAGCCGGGGAAAATTTATTTCGGGATTTTTGTAGTCCGTTTAGTATTCCTTTTTTTTCTGAGTGGAATTATTTAAAAAAAATCCGAACCGACCTTGGGCCGTAACCGGCCAGGACTCCTCTTGGCCGGGCCTTTTTATAGCGCCCCGAGGCCCCCGCCAAAGCCCAGCCGTGCCCCCACCCGAAAACCCTAACCCTAGCCGCCCGCCGCCGCCGAGCCGCGCCGCCGCCCGCGCCGCCACACCGCCCGCGCCATCTGCCGGAGCGCCGCCGCCGCCGACATCGCCGCCGCCGGATCCGCCGACGGAGGTTGTCTCGCCGGCGCTGGTTTTTCTCGAAAAACCGTTCGGTTTTCCGACGGTTTTGTTCATTTTTTGTTTCGTTTTTTTAAATATATCGGTTTTTCCGGTTTATTTAATTTGCGAGCGTTCGTCCGTTCATTCGTTTTAACAAACGTTCATCGTTTTTCTTTTTCTCGGATTAAATCCGTGATTTTTCTGATCGCGATTTCTGATCCGATTTTCGTTTTAGTCTAACTTCTCGCTCGTTTATCAAAATCAGGCGATTCAAGCGCCTGGAGTTTCGTCTCGAAACCCTCTTTCCGTTTAACCAACTCAAACAAGTTTTTGCCACTGTAAAAATTGCCCTAGATCCAAAATAGTAAACGAAGCTTGTTTCTTTTGCCGTTTGTCTTTCGTTGCTTCGTTCGATTTGATTCTTTTTGCCAACCAGAGTTCTTAAGTTGAACTTTCTGGTTACATCTCTTATTTGTGTTTTACCTATGCATTAGTTGAGTACTTATTGTATGCTTGTTTGTTTGCGATAGAGTACCCGGAGTGCGCCGCTTGCTACTTTGAATCGCTAGGTTTCCCGGATCATCAGCAAGGCAAGTAACACTTTGATCATGCTTTCCCTCTACCCAATTTTATTGCATTAGATCAATCCTCACACATTGCATGATTAGGATCTAATTAAATTGTGGGTTTGGGAAGTAGTTGAGGTAGTACCTATTACCTGTTATTATCAAACCTTTGGGAGTTACTTCTATGTTTGCTTATTATGCCATGCTATTCTAGTAGATGTGGATTGGGTGAGTGTATGCATGACAGATGTGAGATTCTTAATTAATGGTTTAATTAAGGTGGCAACTTAAACACACATCTGGGTGGATTGAGGCACCTGGGTATTCCAGCGATTGCCTGTTTTTCTTTTGGACCGCCACCCAGGCTCAAAGGGATCATGAGATTATTCATGCTAGAAACTTCCGTGTGCAGCCACAAGCTATTATGGGCTCTAGCATAGTTGATTAAGTTGTGCGAACTCTTACAGTGCTAGACTAGCAGATGTAGGGGAAAGTAGGTGTAACGGTCTACCCGATCGTAAGGTGCTAGCACTTCTGAAAGACTATGTCTCGGTCATCCGTCTTCTCAAACACCATGAAGTGCGAGAAACCAAACGGAGGCGATTGAGTCTTGTGGGGAAAAGTGCGCAAACCTCTGCAGAGTGTATAAACTAATCATGGTTAGCCGTGTCCCCGGTTATGGACATCTTGAGTATCTAGTACCTGGATTATCATGTGAATCTCATCATGTTACTCTAAAATAAATTTGTTGGGTTTTGTTTAATGATGATGCTTAATTGGGATTGAGAATGCTGTCAACCATTCTCAATGTTTAACAACTACCATGATAGTTAAATAAAATTCATTCCTTTGAAGTAGGGAAAAATTGGCTTTACGCAAAACTATAACCATAGAGCTTTCCACCAGCCAAATATGCATATAGAATAGCCTATTCATTCCGTTACTCTCTATGTGTTATTTTGCCAGCATATTCCATATGCTGACCCGTTTCGGGCTGCAACGTTAATGTTGCAGACTTTTCAGACGACGATTAAGGTGTTTTTAGGTCGTGGTTCTATACTCAGTGATGCCGTTGGAGTTGATGGACTCACTTATCTTCCAAGCCTTCCGCTGTTATCGTTATTAGATGGCCTTAAGCCATATTTATTGTAATAAGTTCTCTTTTGAGACACTCGATGTAATAAGTGTGTGATTGCTACTCTGTTATAAATCCTTCAAGTACTGTGTGGTGTCAGCATTACTGATCCAGGGATGACACCTGAGCACAGAGATTGGGCCATTTGAGGTCTGGTCGCTACACGGCACCTCCGAGTTCAGCACACGTTCAGCTCGATGACGTCCCACGAACTCCGATCCAGCAGAGGTTCAAGGGAGAGTTCCATCAACACGACGGCGTGGTGACAGTGATGATGTTGCTACCGATGCAGGGCTTCGCCTAAGCACCGCTACGATATGACCGAGGTGGAATATGGTGGAGGGGGGCACCGCACACGGCTGGGAGAGATCAAATGATCAACTTGTGTGTCTAGAGGTGCCCCCCTGCCCCTGTATATAAAGGAGCAAGGGGGAGGCCGGCCGGCCCTCTATGGGCGCGCCAGGAGGAGGAGTCCTCCTCCTAGTAGGAGTAGGACCCCCCTTTCCTACTCCTACTAGGAGGAGGAAAGGAAGGAGGAGAAGGAGAAGGAGAAGGAAGGAGAAGGAGGAAAAAGAGGAAAGGGGGGCCGGCCCCCTAGTCCAATTCGGTTTGGGCTAGGGGGGCCGCGCGCCCTGCCTCCTCTCTTCCACCACTTAGCCCATGAGGCCCATTACTTCTTCCTCATATTCCCGTAACTCCCCGGTACCCCCGAAAATACCCGAATCACTCGGAACCTTTCCGATGTCCGAATATATTTGTCCAATATATCGATTTTTACGTCTCGACCATTTCGAGACTCCTCGTCATGTACCCGATCTATTCCGGGACTCCGAACTCCTTCGATACATCAAAACTCATAAACTCATAATATAACTGTCATCAATACCTTAAGTGTGCGGATCCTACGTGTTCAAGAACAATGTAGACATGACCGAGACACGTCTCCGGTCAATAACCAATAGCGGAACCTGGATGCTCATATTGGCTCCCACATATTCTACGAAGATCTTTATCGGTCAAACCGCATAACAACATACGTTGTTCCCTTTGTCATCGGTATGTTACTTGCCCGAGATTCAATCGTCGGTATCTCAATACCTAGTTCAATCTCGTTACCGGCAAGTCTCTTTACTTGTTCCGTAATACATCATCTCACAACTAACTCATTAGTTGCAATGCTTGCAAGGCTTAGGTGATGTGCATTACCGAAAGGGCCCAGAGATACCTCTCCAACAATCGGAGTGACAAATCCTAATCTTGAAATACGCCAACCCAACAAGTACCTTCGGAGACACCTGTAGAGCACCTTTATAATCACCCAGTTACATTGTGACATTTGGTAGCACACAAAGTGTTCCTCCGGTAAACGGGAGTTGCATAATCTCATAGTCATAGGAACATGTATAAGTCATGAAGAAAGCAATAGCAACAAACTAAACGATCAAGTGCTATGCTAACGGAATGGGTCAAGTCAATCACATAATTCTCTAATGATGTGACCCCATTAATCAAACGACAACTCATGTCTATGGCTAGGAAACTTAACCATCATTGATTCAACGAGCTAGTCAAGTAGAGGCATACTAGTGACACTCTGTTTGTCTATGTATTACGTTTCCGATTAATACAATTCTAGCATGAATAATAAACATTTATCATGATATAAGGAAATAAACAATAACTTTATTATTGCCTCTAGGGCATATTTCCTTTAGCTCCAAAGTGCCAAAGGAAGGCGGTGCAAAGGAGAAGACGTGTACGTGATGATCCCACCCAAACCTTTCCAAAGCGGACCCCCTCTTAATTGTACGGCTTTCCTACGACTCAAATCCACCGAAAAGAAACGTAGAGAAACGCCGTATTCAATAGTCTTCGAGGGGCACCATATCGTCTTGTGCCTAGTGATGAAGTGTCTGAAATACTCAATGCACACGATTAGTCCGTAAAAGCATTGTCATCAATCACCAAAACAACTAAGGGATAAATATGCCCTTACAATCTCCCCCTTTTTGGTGGATTGATGACAATACATGATTTGCATAAAAGGAGATAACATAGAACATGGGCAAACCCCATACCTCTAAAATATAGACGGGCTCCCCCTAGATGTGTGCTATCTATATGAGTGCTTTGGACTGCACGACACACATACTAGGATCAACACTCCCCCTATATTTTATAGACAAGGCATATCTTGCAACAATAAGGCTAACACTAAGAAAGATAAAACATATGAGCATAATATAACTAGCACAAGATAGCATAAGCTCAATAAGGTACGATAGAGTGCACATGTCTTACACCATATGATAGAAAGGTCTCATAAGCGCAAACCAAACCAAAGCAAACGAGGTCCAACAACAAAGCAAACGAAAACACGACTCACATCTCGCAAATCCTAGACCCTCTCCCCCTTTGGCATCGAGACACCAAAAAGGCAGAGAGGACACCTACAACACAAGTGGTGGCTCAAGCGGAGTAATCACTCGCACGCTCCTCGTCAGACTCGGCAGCTGGGACAGACTCCTCCTTGTCCTCCTCAGAATCAGTCCACCTGTAGCCCTGCTTCGTCATCTAGGCTGCCTCTGGCGTGATGACCCTCTCAGATCCGCTGGATATATGCTCGCCAAACATCCTCAAGATCTGCTTGTCGCGGCAGCGACTCTCCTTCTAAGCAACATGAGACTGGTACTGCCCCTTGGCATGCATGTAGAACAAAGCCTTCCTCTTGTTCTTCAACTTCTTAGCCCAAGAGGGCTCAAAAGATGAAGACGAGTAGCCAGCAGAGCTGTCCTCATCAGCGTCCTCCTCCTCAACCTCATCTGCATCCACATCCATCTGAGTAGCCGCTGCCTCGGCACGGGTAGTGGTGTTGGCCCACTGGGGCTTGATACGGAGCCTGATGGGCTCATGACGAATCCAGTCAGGGGCAAGATACTCGTCATTGGGATAGAGCTTCTCCCAAAAGTCCTCGTGATCAACAGAAACAGGTAAGGTCCATAGATGGGTACCTTACGGGTGAACACCGCAAAACCGAAGCACGCACCACATGATATGTGAGACATCAAGTGGTTGAGTCTAAGAGAGACGCGCCTCCTCACAGATGAGCATCATATCCACAAGATAGGCATGCACTTTGTCCTTGTCACCAATGCGGGGAAAAAGAGAGTTGCGGAAGACGCAATACATGATGTCGAGGAAGGGGTTCAACACCCACACCTTCTTGCCACTGGGAAGCGACTTCGGAACATAGTAGGACAGATGCTTGTTCTTGTTGGCTGACTCGGGATTGGCATGAGGGCGTACACCCACGGGTGTGTTGAGCCCCTCATCAAAAACCTGAGGCAAATCCATGAAGTCCTTCCATGTAGCAGTCAGCCGCTGTCCGTTGGTCATCCAGGTCATCTTCCGTTCCTCATCAGTATGGACCGAGGCAAAGAACTGGGCCACAATCTCAGGGTCGTAATCCAAATGGAATGAGATCATGTGCTCAATGCCAAACTGCTCCACGAGATCCAGAGCCTCACCAAAGTAATCATGGTGCCTCTCATCCCTCATGTGATGCATGTCAATCCAGTGCACGTCCACAAAGATGTTATGCTTTGCCTTGATCACATCCACATAAGTGAGATACTGCTGCTTGGTCTAGAAAAGATCATTCCCGCTGAAGTTGACATGAGGATTCACATAGGGGTTGATCTTCCTTCGAGAGGAAAACTCGGCAAGAGGTATCTCATCCATGCCCTTGGTGGGCTCCTTGAGCTTGGTGGCGGTGGTCTTGGTCCTGCGTTGGGGGGCATTGGAGCCCTCTAGTGCTTCGTCCTGGTTGTGCAAACGCTTGGAGCTCGTGTCATGACTGGGATTGGAACGGCGAGCAGGAGCACCGGAGCCACCACCTAAGACACAAAACACAAAAACACGCACGAGAAGCAAGAATGATCAATGCAGTAGTACCGTGCCTCGCGCGGTAGTACCGCTCCTGAGGAGCAGTAGTACCATACGAGTGGTAGTACCGCACCGGAGATGCGGTAGTACCGTACGGTGTCAGATCCGAAACCTCAACTGGATCCGAGCACAACCGTGATAGCAAAGCGGTACTACGGTTGATCAAATCTACCACGGGACAACACAACAAGTACCATATCTACGCATTACTACTCTCCTACATCCTACTCTTGCATAGATTTAGCCTAAAATCTGAAGAACAACATGCATCTCCCCATAAACCTAGAAACGAAAGAACAAACCAAAGAGAGATGGATTTGGGGAGAAACCTTGTTCCATGGCAAGAGGAAGTGGTGGGGAACGATCCCACAGAACGGAATGCGAGGAGAGCGGCTGGAGACGGAGATCCGGGGAAGGTCTCCGGCGCCGTTCTTGCGCAGGAGAGAGAGAAACGGCGTGGGGAGAAGGAGTGAATGGGTATGGGGGAGTTGGAACTCCCCCTACCCGCTCTTAACCCCCAAGCGCTCTCAACTGTGCGGTAGTACCGCGTGTCATTGCGGTAGTACCGCCTGCGCGGAAGTACCGCACCGAGGGCGGTAGTACCGTTCCCCTAGGCGACAGTAAAAAATTACTGCCATTCTGGGTGCGGTAGTACAGTGCGCAGCTCCTGCGGTAGTACCATGGCATGCCGCGGTAGTACCGTGTGCCCAAGAAAATGCAGGTTTCAAACAGAGAAGACCAAAGGGCCGTTGCAAAGAAGCCTTCAAGCGAACGGACGCACCAAAACGCAGAAACACGAGACAACACACACAAGCACGACACAAGGAAAGAGAGACAAGAGACAACAAGGACTAAACAAGCAACCCAACCTCTCCAACGAGAGGGCGGTGGCCAGAGCCACCTATGTTTGAGTCAATTGGTATGGCACCGCGAAGAATTATCCTTGGACCCATGACCAAAACTTGTGTTTGAAGCACAAGTACCATCAACAATGGCTAATGTGAAAGAGTTGATCAATTTATGCATAATGGGGGGAGGAAGAGTTCATTGAGAGAACAACACTCCCCCTATGTCCATGCCTACACCTAAACAAGATAACAAGTTGAGTATGGTGGGGTGTGCAAGGGTTCAAGCAACATTGCTCGAATCAATGATATTTAGCTCATGCCTTAACTCGCAAATCTTGCTTCATCCAAGGGCTTCATGAAGATATCTGCGAGGTTATCAAGAGTGTTCACATAGTTGAGCTCGATCTCCCCTTGCCTAATATGATCCCGGTTGAAGTGATACGGAATCTCAATATGCTTCGTCTTGAAGTGTTGCACTGGGTTGAGAGAAATCTTGATGGCACTTTCATTGTCACACCAAAGGGGCACTTTGTCACAAATGACACCGTAATCCTTCAAAGTTTGCCTCATCCATAGAAGTTGTGCACAACAACTACCAGCAGCCACATACTCCGCTTCCATGGACGAGAGAGACACACAACTTTGCTTCTTGGAAGACCAACTCACCAAAGAGCAACCAAGAAATTGGCACCCTCCGGAAGTTGACTTCCTATCCACTTTGTCTCCCGCCCAATCGGAGTTCGAATAGCCCACAAGATTGAAGCTAGATCCTCTTGGATACCATAAGCCAAAGTTTGGGGTATGAGCCAAATATCGAAAGATTCGCTTGACCGCCACATAGTGGCTTTCCTTAGGAGCGGCTTGAAACTGTGCAAAAATTCCCACACTCAACATGATATCTGGTCTAGATGCACAAAGGTAAAGCAAGGAGCCAATCATGGAGCGATATACCTTTTGATCCACCGCTTTACCATTGGGATCTATGTCAAGTTGGCATTTGACGGGCATTGGAGTGGAAGCCGGCTTGACATCACTTAGCTTGAATCTCTTGAGTGTATTTGGCTTGGTTGATGAAGGTTCCTTCTCTTCGTTGTTTGACATCGAACCCGAGAAAGAACTTAAACTCTCCCATCATGGACATCATGAAGTTGGAGGTCATGAGTGCGGCAAATTCCTCATTGAAAGCTTTGTTAGGGGAACCAAAGATAATATCATCAACATATAGTTGACACACAAACAACTCCCCTTTGACCTTCTTAGTAAAAAGAGCGAGGTCAATTTTCCCAATTTCAAAACCACGATCTTGCAACAACTCGGTAAGGTGGTCATACCACGCATGTGGGGCTTGCTTAAGGCCACAGAGTGCCTTATCGAGTTGGTACACATGATCGGGAAAATAGGGATCCTCGAACCCGGGGGGTTGCTTGACATATACCAACTCATTAACAGGACCATTAAGAAAAACACTTTTCACATCCATTTGTTGTAACTTAAAGTTATGATGAGAAGCATATGCAATTAACATGTGAATGGATTCAAGGCGAGCAACAGGAGCAAAGTTTTCACCGTAGTCGATACCCTCAACTTGGGAGTAGCCTTGGGCTACCAAACGAGCCTTGTTGCGAATGATAATCCCATGAGCATCTTGCTTGTTCTTGAATATCCATTTGGTTCCAATGACATTATGGTTCCCTGATACGTCTCCAACGTATCTATAATTTTTTATTGTTCCATGCTATTATATATTCTATTTTGGATGTTTAATGGGCTTATTTATACACTTTTATATTATTTTGGGGACTAACCTATTAACTGGAGGCCCAGCCCAAATTGCTGTTTTTTGCCTATATCAGTGTTTCATAGAAAAAGAATATCAAACGGAGTCCAAACGGAATGAAACCTTCGGGAGCGTGATTTTTGGAACAAACGTGATCCATAGGACTTGGAGTGGACGTCAAGCAATCAACGAGGAGGCCACGAGGCAGGGGGCACGCCTACCCCCCTGGGCACGCCCACCATCCTCGTGGGCCCCTCGTGGCTCCACCAATCTACTTCTTCCTCCTATATATACCTATGTACCCCCAAACCATCGAGGAGCACCACAAAAACCTAATTCCGCCGCCGCAACCTTTTGTACCCGTGAGATCCCATCTCGGGGCCTTTTCCAGCGCTCCGCCGGAGGGGGCATTGAACACGGAGGGCTTCTACATCAACACCATAGCCTCTCCGATGATGTGTGAGTAGTTTACCTCAGACCTTGGGGTCCATAGTTATTAGCTAGATGGCTTGTTCTCTCTCTTTGGATCTCAATACAAAGTTCTCCTTGATTCTCTTGGAGATCTATTCAATGTAATCTTCTTTTGCGGTGTGTTTGTTGAGATCCGATTAATTGTGGGTTTATGATCAAGATTATCTATGAACAATATTTGAATCTTCTATCAATTCTTTTATGTATGATTGGTTATCTTTGCAAGTCTCTTCGAATTATCAGTTTGGTTTGGCCTACTAGATTGATCTTTCTTGCAATGGGAGAAGTGCTTAGCTTTGGGTTCAATATTGCGGTGCTCGATCCCAGTGACAGTAGGGGAAACAACACGTATTGTATTGTTGCCATCGAGGATAAAAAGATGGGGTTTATATCATATTGCATGAGTTTATCCCTCTACATCATGTCATCTTGCTTAAAGCATTACTCTGTTCTTATGAACTTAATACTCTAGATGCATGCTGGATAGCGGTCGATGTGTGGAGTAATAGTAGTAGATGCAGGCAGGAGTCGGTCTACTTGTCACGGACGCGATGCCTATATACATGATCATACCTAGACATTCTCATAACTATGCTCAATTCTATCAATTGCTCGACAGTAATTTGTTTACCCACCGTAATACTTATGCTATCTTGAGAGAAGCCACTAGTGAAACCTTTGGCCCCCGGGTCTATTTTCCATCATATTAATCTCCCGTCAACAAGCTATTTATTGCGCCGTTTATTTTGCTTTCTTTACTTTTTGTCTTTATCATAAAAAATACTAAAAATATTATCTTATCTTCTCTATCAGATCTCACTTTTGCAAGTGGCCGTGAAGGGATTGACAACCCCTTTATCGCGTTGGTTGCAAGGTTCTTATTTGTTTGTGTAGGTGCAAGGGACTTGAGCGTGGCCTCCTACTGGATTGATACCTTAGTTCTCAAAAACTAAGGGAAATACTTACGCTACTTTGCTGCATCACCCTTTCCTCTTCAAGGGAAAACCAACACAGTGCTCAAGAGGTAGCAAGAAGGATATCTGGCGCCGTTGGCGGGGAGTCTACGCACAAGTCAAGACATAACAAGTACCCGTCACAAACTCTTATCCCTCGCATTACGTTATTTGCCATTTGCCTCTCTTTCCTCTCCCCCACTTCACCTTGCCGTTTTATTCGCCCTCTCTTCCCGTTCGCCTCTTTTTCGCTTGCTTTGTCATTATGGCTAGTCCTTTATCCACTCTTTTGTCCCCCGAGTTTGAAGTCCTTCACTTCAAATAAAAACAAGGAGAAAATTTAAAATATGCTTGGTATAGGATGATAGAATCCTATCATGGTTGCACTATAGAGGGAGATTTCAAGGTTTTACTTCGTAATTTTTATGTTGGGCTAACCTTGTCCCATAGACAACTCCTTGATTTTGCCGCCAACGGGAATTTTATTGAAACCGATCCTAGTTTTGCTTATGAAATTATAGAGGGGATAGTAGGAGTACTTCCCCCACAAAAGGGACTAACTCTTACCCAATAGGGAACCCAAATCTTAGAAAAATTAGGCGAATTGCAAAAATCTCTTGAACCTCTTAAAAATGTTGGAGGAAACCTCAATCGTATTAATACATTGATCACCCTTTGCAATAAACGGTTGGATGCTCTATATATAAGAATCTCTGAGTATGAAGGTAAACGTAAGGAACCTCCCAGATTCGAGCATAACTCCACTAAAAAGATAAATACCAAATATGGCAATACCTAGATTTATCCTCGCTTTTATGCCTAGCTAGGGGCGTTAAACGATAGCGCTTGTTGGGAGGCAACCCAATTTTATTTTTGTTTCTTGCTTTTTGATTCTGTTTAGTAATAAATATTTCATATATCCTATGTTTAGATGTGGTTTTATGCTTTTAATTAGTGTTTGTGCCAAGTAGAACCTTTGGGAAGACTTGGGGAAAGTCTTTGCGATCTTGCTGTAAAAAACAGAAACTTTAGCGCTCGCGAGAATTGCTGCCATTTTTTATTGGAGAGTGCTATTTAGTTAATTATTTTTTAATATGATTAATAGATAAATTTCTCACGTCCATAAATTTATTTTAGAATTTTTGGGGTTTCATAAGTATTCGAAACCTTCAGATTACAACAGACTGTTCTGTTTTTGACAGATTCTGTTTTTCGTGTGTTGTTTGCTTATTTTGATGAATCTATGGATAGTAATATTGTTTATGAACCATAGAAAAGTTGGAATACAGTAGGTTTAACACCAATATAAATAAATAATGAGTTTATTACAGTACCTTGAAGTGGTGGTTTGTTTTCTTTTACTAACGGAGCTCACGAGATTTTCTTTTAAGTTTTGTGTTGTGAAGTTTTCAAGTTTTGGGTAAAGATTTGATGGATTATGGAACAAGGATTGGCAATAGGCTAAGATTAGGTATGCCCAAGGCACCCCAAGGTAAAATTCAAGGACAACCAAACTCTTAAGCTTGGGGATGCCCCGGAAGGCATCCCCTCTTTCGTCTTCGTCTATCGGTAACTTTACTTGGGGCTATATTTTTATTCACCACATGATATGTGTTTTGCTTGGAGCGTCTTGTATGATTTGAGTCTTTTCTTTTTAGTTTATCACAATCATCCTTTATGTACACACCTTTTGATAGAGAGACACATGATTCGGAATTTGTTAGAATACTCTATGTGCTTCACTTATATCTTTTGAGCTATATAGTTTTTGCTCTAGTGCTTCACTTATATCTTTTAGAGCACGGTGCTGGTTTTATTTTATAGAAATTATTGATCTCTCATGCTTCACTTATATTATTTTGGGAGTCTTAAACAGCATGGTAATTTGCTTTAATTGTGAAATTAATCCGAAGGTGATAGGCATCTAATATGAGCATAATAAAAACTTCCATATTGAGTTCATTGAATATCATGAGAAGTTTGATACTTGATAAGTGTTTTGAGATATAAAGGTGGTAATATTAGAGTATGCTAGTTGAGTAATTGTGAAATTGAGAAATACTTGTGTTAAGGTTGGCAAGTCCCGTAGCATGCACGTATGGTAAAAGTTGTGTGACACTTTTGACACATAAGGTGTTCTTTTATTGCTTTCCTTATGAGTGGCGGCCGGGGACGAGCGATGGTATTCTACTACCAATCTATCCCTCTAGGGGCATGTGTAGTAGTACTTTGCTTCGAGGGCTAATAAACTTTTGCAATAAGTATATGAGTTCTTTATGACTAATGTGAGCCCATGGATTATATGCACTCTCAACCTTCCACAATTTTCTAGCCTCTATGGTACCGTGCATTGTCCTTTCTCGCCTTGAGAGTTGGTGCAAACTTCGCCGGTGCATCCAAACCCCGTGATATGATACGCTCTATCATACATAAACCTCCTTATATCTTCCTCAAAACAGCCACCATACCTACCTATCATGGCATTTCCATAGCCATTATGAGATATATTGCCATGCAACTTTCCACCGTTCCGTTTATTATGATATGCTCCATCATTATCATATTGCTTTGCATAATCATGTAGTTGACATCGTATTTGTGGCAAAGCCACCATTCATAATTTTTCATACATGTCACGATTCATTGCATATCCCGGTACACCGCCGGACGCATTCACATAGAGTCATATTTGTTCTAAGTATTGAGTTGTAATTCTTGAGTTGTAAGTAATAAAAGTGTGATTATCATCATTAGTAGAGCATTGTCCCATGTGAGGAAAGGATGATGGAGACTATGATTCCCCCACAAGTCGGGATGAGATTCCGGACTAAAAAAAGAGGCCAAAGAAAAAAAAGAGAAGGCCCAAGAAAAAAATGAGAGAAAAAGAGAGAAGGGACAATGTTACTATCCTTTTTCCACACTTGTGCTTCAAAGTAGCACCGTGATCTTCATGATAGAGAGTCTCCTATGTTGTCACTTTCATATACTAGCGGTAATTTTTCATTATAGAACTTGGCTTGTATATTCCAATGATGGGCTTCCTCAAAATGCCCTAGGTCTTCGTGAGCAAGCAAGTTGGATGCACACCCACTTAGTTTCTTTTGTTGAGCTTTCATACGTTTATAGCTCTAGTGCATCCGTTGCATGGCAATACCTACTCCTCGCATTGACATCAATTGATGGGCATCTCCATAGCCTATTGATTAGCCGCGTCAATGTGAGACTTTCTACCTTTTTGTCTTCTCATAACCCCCATCATTATACTTTATTCCACCCATAGTGCTATATCCATGGCTTGCGCTCATGTATTGCGTAAGGGTTGAAAAGGCTGAAGCACATTAAAAAGTATGAACCAATTGCTCGGCTTGTCATCGGGGTTATGCATGATGAGAACGTTTTGTGTGACGAAATTGAAACATAGCCTAACTATATGATTTTGTAGGGATAAGCTTTCTTTGGCTATGTTATTTTGATAAGACATAATTGCTTGGTTAGCATGTTTGAAGTATTATTGTTTTTATGTCAACATTAAACTTTTATCTTGAATATTTCGGATCTAAATATTCATGCCACAATAAAAAGAATTACATTGAAAGTTAAGCTAAGAAGAATTCCACATCAAAAATTCTGTTTTATCATTTACCTACTCGAGGACGAGCAGGAATTAAGCTTGGGGATGCTTGATACGTCTCCAACATATCTATACTTTTTGATTGTTCCATGCTATTATATATTCTGTTTTGGATGTTTAATGGGCTTATTTATACACTTTTATATTATTTTCGGGACTAACCTATTAATCGGAGGCCCAGCCCAAAATGCTGTTTTTTTGCCTATTTCAGTGTTCTGCAGAAAAAGAATATCAAATGGAGTCCAAACGGAATGAAACCTTCGGGAGCGTGATTTTTGGAACAAATGTGATCCATAGGACTTGGAGTGGACATCAAGCAATCAACGAGGAGGCCATGAGGCAGGGGGCGCGCCTACCCCCCGGGCGTGCCCTCCACCCTCGTGGCCCCCTCGTGGCTCCACCGACCTACTTCTTCCTCCTATATAGACCTACGTACCCCCAAACCATCAAGGAGCACCACGAAAACCTAATTCCACTGCCACAACCTTTTGTACCCGTGAGATCCCATCTTGGGGCCTTTTCCGGCGCTCCGCCGGAGGGGGCATTGATCACGGAGGGCTTCTACATCAACACCGTAGCCTCTGCAATGATGTGTGAGTAGTTTACCTCAGACCCTCGGGTCCATAGTTATTAGCTAGATGGCTTCTTCTCTATCTTTGGATCTCAATACAAAGTTCTCCTCGATTCTCTTGGAGATCTATTCGATGTAATCTTCTTTTGCGATGTGTTTGTCGAGATCCGATGAATTGTGGGTTTATGATCAAGATTATCTATCAACAATATTTGGATCTTCCCTGAATTCTTTTATGTATGATTGGTTATCTTTGCAAGTCTCTTCGAATTATCAGTTTGGTTTGGCCTACTAGATTGATCTTTCTTGCAATGGGAGATTGCTTAGCTTTGGGTTCAATCTTGCGGTGCTCGATCCCAGTGACAGTAGGGGAAACGACACATATTGTATTGTTGCCATTGAGGATAAAAAGATGGGGTTTATATCATATTGCATGAGTTTATCCCTCTACATCATGTCATCTTGCTTAAAGCGTTACTCCATTCTTATGAACTTAATACTCTAGATGCATGCTGGATAACGGTCGATGTGTGGAGTAATAATAGTAGATGAAGGCAGGAGTCGGTCTACTTGTCACGGATGTGATGCCTATATACATGATCATACCCAAATATTCTCATAACTATGCTCAATTCTATCAATTGCTCGACAATAATTTGTTTACCCACTGTAATACTTATGCTATCTTGAGAGAAGCCACTAGTGAAACCTATGCCCCCCGGGTCTATTTTCCATCATATTAATCTCCCGTCAACAAGCTATTTCTTGCGCCGTTTATTTTGCTTTCTTTACTTTTAGTCTTTATCATAAAAATGCCAAAAATATTATCTTATCTTCTCTATCAGATCTCACTTTTGCAAGTGGCCATGAAGGGATTGACAACCCCTTTATCGCGTTGGTTGCAATGTTCTTATTTGTTTGTGTAGGTGCAAGGGACTTCAGCGTGGCCTCCTACTGGATTGTTACCTTGGTTTTCAAAAACTGAGGGAAATACTTACGCTACTTTGCTGCATCACCATTTCCTCTTCAAGGGAAAACCAATGCAGTGCTCAAGAGGTAGCATTCCCCGTTGGCCTTGGCACCAATCTCCACACCTTGTTGTGCTCGAAGTTGTTGAGTTCTTCATGCATGGCATTAAGCCAATCCGGATCTTCGAGCGCCTCATAGACCTTTTGGGTTTCAACACAAGAGACAAACGCGTGATGTTCACAATAGTTTGCTAATTTTCTATGAGTGCTTACCCCCTTTCTTAAGATTCCAAGCACATTTGTCATGAGATGATCTTTGGTGGATAGCTTGGATGCGATCTTGGCGGCACAATGCTCTAATTTCTCATCTGGAGTGAGTTGAGGAGCGGTTACTTGACCATCTTGAGCGTCGTCTTGAGCTTGTTCTTGATCTTGAGCTTGCTCTTGCTCTTGAACTTGCTTGGATGAGAGAACTTGACCTTGGGCATCACTTGGTGATTCAACACCATCTTGAGGTTGATCTTGCCCTTGGTCTTGTTCATGAGGTTGAGGGCCTTCACTTTGTTCTTCGGAAGCATGTGGGACTTGGGTTGGTGATGGCTCCACGTGAGTGGAACATTGTCCTTCTCCTTCGACCACAAGGGGATCCTCAATGGGTAGGATAAAACCAACACCCATTCTTCTTATGGCTTGGGGAGGAATTTCATCACCTACATCACAATGGCCACTTTGCTCCACTTGGGAGCCGTTATTCTCCTCAAACTCCATGTTACATGACTTATTGAGGACACAACAAGCATGGGAGTTTGTAGCATAACCAATAGATATGCCCTCATGAGCTCTAGCCTCGAATTTAGACAAACGGACACCTTTCTTGAGAGTGAAACCCTTACACCCGGAAGTACTTGAGATTGGGCTTGTTTCCGGTGAGTATCACATATGGGGTCTTGTTCAAGCCTTTGCGGAGGTAATGCCGATTGGATGCATGACACGCGGTGTTGATGGCTTCGGCCCAAAAGTTGTATGGAGACTTGAACTCATCATGGTCCTTGCCGCATCTATCAACGTCCGGTTCTTCCTCTCCGCTACACCATTTTGTTGAGGGGTGTAAGGTGCGGAATATTGATGCTTGATCCCCTTGCTACCTCTTGAGCACCGCGTTGGTTTTCGCTTGAAGAGGAAAGGGTGATGTAGTAAAGCAGCGTAAGTATTTCCCTCAGTTTTTGAGAACCAAGTATCAATCCAGTAGGAGACCATGCGCGAGTCACCTCGTACCTACACAAACAAATAAGAACCTCGCAACCAACGTGATAAAGGGGTTGTCAATCCCTTCACGACCACTTGCAAGAGTGAGATCCGATAGAGATGCTAATAATAAGATAAATATTTTTGGTATTTTTATGATATAGATTGAAAGTAAAGATTGCAAAATAAAATAGATTGGAAACCTGTATGATGGAAAATAGACCCGGGGGCCATAGGTTTCACTAGTGGCTTCTCTCAAGATAGCATAAGTATTACGGTGGGTGAACAAATTACTGTCGAGCAATTGATAGAAAAGCGAATAATTATGAGAATATCTAGTCATGATCATGTATATAGGCATCACGTCCGAGACAAGTAGACCGAAACGATTCTGCATCTACTACTATTACTCCACACATCAACCGCTATCCAGCATGCATCTAGAGTATTAAGTTCATGAGAAAAGAGTAACGCCTTAAGCATGATGCCATGATGTAGAGGGATAAACTCATGCAATATGATATAAACCCCATCTTTTTATCCTCGATGGCAACAATACAATACGTTTCGTTTCCCCTACTGTCACTGGGATCGAGCACCATAAGATTGAACCCAAAGCTAAGCACTTCTCCCATTGCAAGAAAGATCAATCTAGTAGGCCAAACCAAACTGATAATTCAAAGAGACTTGCAAAGATAAACCAATCATACATAAAAGAATTCAGAGACGAAGCAAATATTGTTCATAGATAATCTGGATCATAAACCCACAATTCATCGGATCTCGACAAACACACCGCAAAAGAAGATTACATCGAATAGATCTCCAAGAGAATCGAGGAGAACTTTGTATTGAGATCCAAAGAGAGAGAGAAGAAGCCATCTAGCTACTAGCTATGGACCCGAAGGTCTGAAGTAAAGTACTCACACATCACCGGACATGCCATGGAGTTGATGTAGAGGCCCTCCGTGATCAATGCGCCCTCAGGCAGAGCTCCGGAAAAGGCCCCAAGATGGGATCTCTCGGGTACAGAAGGTTGCGGCGGTGGAATTAGGTTTTCGTGGTGCTCCTGGATGTTTGTGGGGTACGTGGACTTATATAGGAGGAAGAAGTAGGTCAGTGGAGTAACGAGGGGCCCACGAGGGTGGAGAGCGCGCCCAGGGGGTAGGCATGCCCCCCTGCCTCGTGGCCTCCTCGAGTGTTTCTTGACGCCCACTCCAAGTCTCCTGGTTCACGTTTGTTGAGAAAATCACGTTCCCGAAGGTTTCATTCTATTTGGACTTTGTTTGATATTCCTTTTCTGCGAAAAATTAAAATAGGCAAAAAACAACAATTTGGGTTGGGCCTTCGGTTAATAGGTTAGTCCCAAAAATGATATAAAAGTGTAAAATAAAGCCCATTAACATCCAAAACAGACAATATAATAGCATGGAGCAATCAAAAATTATAGATACGTTGGAGACATATCAAGCATCCCCAAGCTTAATTCCTGCTCGTCCTCGAGTAGGTAAATGATAAAAAAGAATTTTTGATGTGGAATGCTTTCTAACATATTTCTCAATGTAATTTTTCTTTATTGTGGAATGAATGTTCAGATCCGAAAGATTCAAGATAAAAGTTTAATATTGACATAAACATAATAATACTTCAAGCATACTAACAAAGAAATCATGTCTTCTCAAAATAACATGGCCAATGAAAGTTATCCCTACAAAATAATATAGTCTGGCTATGCTTTGTCTTCACTACACAAAGTATTTAAATCATGCACAACCCCGATGACAAGCCAAGCAATTGTTTCACACTTTTGATGTTCTCAAACCTTTTCAATCTTCATGCAATATATGAGCGTGAGCCATGGATATAGCACTATATGTGTAATAGAATGGTGGTTGTGGAGAAGACAAAAAGGAGAAGATAGTCTCACATCAACTAGGCGTATCAACGGGCTATGGAGATGCCCATCAATAGATATCAATGTGAGTGAGTAGGGATTGCCATGCAACGGATGCACTAGAGCTATAAGTGCATGAAAGCTCAACAAAAGAACTAAGTGGGTGTGCATCCAACTTGCTTTCTCATGAAGACCTAGGGCAATTTTGAGGAAGCCCATCATTGGAATATACAAGCCAAGTTCTATCATATAAAATTCCCACTAGTACATAAAAGTGATAACATAGGAGACTCTCTATCATGAAGATCATGGTGCTACTTTGAATTGTCCCTTCTCTCTTTTTCTCTCTCTCTTTTTTTGGGCCTTCTCTCTTTTTTTGGCCTCTTTTCCTTTTATCTTTTTTTTCTTTTTCGTCTGGAGTCTCATCCCGACTTGTGGGGGAATCATAGTATCCATCATCCTTTCCTCACTGGGACAATGCTCTAATAATGATGATCATCACACTTTAATGTACTTACAACTCAAGAATTACAACTCAATACTTAGAACAAAATATGACTCTATGTGAATGCCTCCGGCGGTGTACCGGGATGTGCAATGATGCATGAGTGACATGTATGAAGAATTATGAGCAGTGGCTTTGCCACAAATACGATGTCAACTACATGATCATGCAAGCAATATGACAATTAAGAAGCGTGTCATAATAACGGAACAGTGGAAAGTTGCATGGCAATATATCTCGGAATGGCTATGGAAATGCCATAATAGGTAGGTATGGTGGCTGTTTTGAGGAAGGTATATGGTGGGTTTATGGTACCGACGAAAGTTGCGCGATACTCGAGAGGCTAGTGATGGTGGAAGGGTGAGAGTGCATATAATCCATGGACTCAACATTAGTCATAAAGAATTCACATACTTATTGCAAAAATCTATTAGTTATCGAAACAAAGTATGACACGCTTGCTCCTAGGGGGATAGATTGGTAGGAAAAGACCATCGCTCGTCCCCGACCACCACTCATAAGGAAGACAATCAATAAATAAATCAAGCTCCGACTTCATCACATAATGGTTCACCATACGTGTGTAACGCCCCAAGACCGACGCGCCAGGTGTCTTCCAGTTATTCGATGTTGTTGCCTTGTCATTCGCTTGTGTGTTGCATCTTGTCATGTCATCATGTGCATTGCATCATCGTGTTTCCAAAACTGGCATTCATCCGGGTTTCCCAGTTACGTCCGTTGTCCGTTCTGAGCCAAGAAACACTTGCACGCGCCCGCGACACGTCCGAAATAGTATTTAATAAGTGGCCGGAAAATGTTCTCGGAATGGGTTGAAAGTTGGCATGCGGTGTTTTTATGTTGTCAGTAGGTTGTCTGCCAAGATTCATCGCATTCGCTATTCGTTTGATAGCCCAACCGTTAAACATATAGCGGCATCATAGCCGGTCGAACATCGGGCGTTTTCGGTCTCCGAAAACCCATGTCGGGCCGCTTTCTCTCCTCTCCTCTCAGCCCAACCCTCCTACACAGCCCACCTAGTCCATCTACCTATCCCTGTCCGCTCCAGGACCATCCGATGGCGATCGAACGGTCTGAAAACGGATGAAAACCCCTCCTAACCCTAATCCTAACCCCCCTTTCCTACTTAAACCTCCCCTTGCCATTTTGGGCAGCAGCTAATCCCCCCTCATCGAATTCAGCGCCCCCAAATCATCAGCCGCCGCCACCTCCCACCTTCTCCTCGTAATCCGGCGCCGGCCACCTCCTCTCCGCCACTTGGCGCCGTCCCATAGGCCACGCCGCGGCCAGCTGTCGTGCGCAGCCAATCGGAAGCCTCACGCGTCCTCCTCGTGCCCCACTTCACCGCAGGCCCGCCAGGCCCATCTGGAGCCCGCCCGGGCCCGGAACCGCGCCGTCGCCCGCAGCGCAGGAGCGCTTGCCTCGCCTCCCGCATCCTCCTGTAGAGGCAACCACCTCCTCACCTCGGCCCCGAGCGCCACCACCCGTCGACGACCTCACCAGAGCCAGCCGCCGCCGGCGACCGCGGCAACCCCGCTGGACCCAGGTCGCGTCGCCCCACTATACTTTCCTTTTCTCCCTTCTTATTCTTCTCTCTCTCTCTAACCTTCCTCTCTCCCCATCATGGTAGTAGCAGCCAGGAGCGCCATGGAGCCGCGCAGCAGGCTCCGCCGGCCGGATCCACGACCCCCCGCCTCCAAGGGACCAGATCCGCCCATCTACAGGTCCCTGTCATCTGCCCTTGAGTTCCATTGCCATCTTCCACCGTCAGGCATGGGCGCCACCATGGGGTTCGCCTCTGCATCGAGCAGCAGCTCGGTCACTGCCTCGCTGACCAGCGCCTCGCGCAAGGGCCAGGAGCCGGCCTACCTTTCCCCGGCTTGGCCCTACTAGGCCTCGCAGGCCCATGCGAGAAACTTCCCTCAGCCCAATACGACTCAGTTTCGGCCCAGCAATGTTTTTTTCTTGTCACTGGCGATTTTGTCATTTTTCCAGGGAATTGCAGTTTTACAGTTTAGACCCTTAACTTCATGCATATCATAACTTAGCAACCATGCATCACATGTAAAAACATTATATATGTAAAATGTTTAGAATTTTGTGTAGGTTCATATTATGCAACTTTCATCCATGTTAAAAATGTTTAAAATGATTTTTGCTTATAATTTGCCATATTGCCATGTTAAAATGCTTTATTTCATAACTAAATAACCATAGCTCCAAATTTAACAAACTTTATATGTAAATGGGGTAGAAAAATGCCTAGTTTAACATGGTGTACTTGCTTTGCATGTTAAACAACTCTAAAATATGGTTTAGGACAGAACAATACCTAATCCAAAAATATGCACATGAGGATTTTTCGAAATAGTTGTTTGTTATTTCCGGCCTCATTTAAACTTGACTAGGTAGTTAGTTTAATTATGCTTCACCTCTTGCCATGTTAATCAACATTTAATATTGTTGGGTACAAAAACGAGATCGAACTAAATAACTTGAATGTGGTGTTTTGTCAATATGCAACTCATTGCATATTGAGCTCCACTTAACTTGTAGTTTTGCTTGTGCACTTTGCCATGCCATGACTCATTAAACCGGACATGCATCATAATTGGTTGTGCATCATGCCATGCTTATGTGATGGTTGCTTACTATGTTGTTTGCTTCTTTCCGAGTTGCTTCTCTCGTTAGCTTCAGTTTCGTTTCGGAGTTGTGAGGATCCGTTCGACTACGTCCGTTTGTCTTCGTCATGGACTCGTTCTTCTTCCTTGCGGGATCTCAGGCAATATGACCATACCCTCCAAATCACTTCTATCTTTGCTTGCTAGTTGCTCGCTCTATTGCTTTGTCGCGATACCTACCACTTGCTATATCATGCCTCCCATATTGCCATGTCAAGCCTCTAACCCACCTTTCCTAGCAAACCATTGTTTGGCTATGTTACCGCTTTGCTCAGCCCCTCTTATAGCGTTGTTAGTTGCAGGTGAAGCCGAAGTTTGTTCCATGTTGGAACATGGATATGTTGGGATATCACAATATACCTTACTTAAATAATGCATCTATATACTTGGTAAAGGGTGGAAGGCTCGGCCTTATGCCTGGTGTTTTGTTCCACTCTTGCCGTCCTAGTTTCCGTCATACCGGTGTTATGTTCCTTGATTTTGTGTTCCTTACGCGGTTGGGTGTTATGGGAACCCCTTGACAGTTTGCTTTGAATAAAACTCCTCCAGCAAGGCCCAACCTTGGTTTTACATTTGCCTAACAACCTATACCTTTCCCTTGGGAGTAATTAACCCAAGGGTCATCTTATTTTAACCCCCCGGGCCAATGCTTCTCTAAGTGTTGGTCTGAACTAGAGCACCCTGCGGGACCGTCCCTTGGCAACTTGGGTTATGTTGGTACTTGTATGCTTATCTTATCCGGTGTTTCCCTGAGAATGAGATATGTGCAGCTCCTATCGGGATGCCGGCGCATTGGGTGGTCTTGCTGATCTTATTTTACCATTGTTGAAATGTCTTGTAACTGGGATTCCGAGTCTGATCGGGTCTTCCTGGGAGAAGGAATATCCTTTGTGGACCGTGAGAGCTTGTGATGGGCTAAGTTGGGACACCCCTGCAGGGTTTGAACTTTCGAAAGCCGTGCCCGCGGTTATGTGCCAGATGGGAATTTGTTAATGTCCGGTTGTAGAGAACTTGACACTTAACTCAATTAAAATGCATCAACCGCGTGTGTAGCCGTGATGGTCTCTTCTCGGCGGAGTCCGGGAAGTGAACACGGTTCTTGTGTTATGCTCGAACGTAAGTAGTTTCAGGATCACTTCTTGATCACTTCTAGTTCACGACCGCTGCGTTGCTTCTCTTCTCGCTCTTATTTGCGTATGTTAGCCACCATATATGCTTAGTGCTTGCTGCAGCTCCACCTCTTTACCCTATCCTACCCATAAGCTTAAATAGTCTTGATCTCGTGGGTGTGAGATTGCTGAGTCCTCGTGACTCACAGATACTTCCAAATAGTTGCAGGTGCCGATGATACCAGTGCAGGTGACGCAACCCAACTCAAGTGGGAGCTCGATGAAGATCTTGATCGTTGCTTTGTTTTCTTTTTCGGTTGATCAGTAGTGGAGCCTAGTTGGGACGATCGGGGATCTAGCTTTTGGGGTTGTCTTCTTTTATTTTGGTTCCATAGTTGGACCTTTGATTGTATTCTGGGTGATGTATGTTTAACTTGTATTTGTGTGAAGTGGCGATTGTAAGCCAACTCTTTATCCCTTTCTTATTCAGTACATGGGATGTGTGAAGATTACCCCTCTTGCGACAAGCCTACCATGCGGCTATGCCTCTAAGTCGTGCCCCGACACGTGGGAGATATAGCCGCATTGTGGGTGTTACAAGTTGGTAATCAGAGCCATCCCCGACTTAGGAGCCCCCTGCTTGATCGAATCATTGACTTTGTTGTGTCTAGAACAAAATGTTTTGAGTCTTAGGATTATATATATCGGAGAGTAGGATTCTTTTTACTCCTCAGTCCCTTCGTCGTTCTGGTGAGGCCTCCTGACGTAGAAGTTTTGACTCTTCTCTCCTCAAATTTCATGAAATTTCTTTAGGATCACGCGGGTATCTTGGAATCGTTCCGATAGTCTTGTGGCGAGAACATTGTTCTTGGTGCCTCCTGTCGGTGTCAAAACCGGTGGATCTCAGGTAGGGGGTCCCGAACTGTGCGTCTAAGGTGGATGGTAACAGGAGGCAGGGGACATGATGTTTTACCCAGGTTCGGGCCCTCTTGATGGAGGTAAAACCCTACGTCCTGCTTGATTAATATTGATGATATGGGTAGTACAAGAGTAGATCTACCACGAGATCGGAGAGGCTAAACCCTAGAAGCTAGCCTATGGTATGATTGTATGTATATGATCTATCGACTAGCCTGGCCTCGGTTTATATAATGCACCAGAGGCCTAGGATAACAAGAGTCCTAGCCGAATACGCCGGTGGGGAGAAGTCCTTGTCTTGATCGCCAAGTCTCGTGGAATATTCCTTGTATGCGGCAGCTGTCCGAACTGGCCCATGAGTATACGGCCACGGGGGTCCTCGGCCCAATCTATCAGATCGGGAGATGACGTGTTGAGTACCCCCTAGTCCAGGACACCGTCAGTAGCCCCCTGAACCGGTCTTCAAGTTAGGGACGCTCCTCGATTCTTCCGAACTGTTCTTCATCTTCGGTCGTCGGTCTTGAAAACTGGTTCAACAAATCTTCTCATCTTCGATCTTGAGGATCGCCAAAATGCATTCGGTGAGTTTACACGTCGGGTATCCGAGGAGCCCCTTTAAGTTTCCGGCCTTTATCAATGCCTTGATATTTTTATGCCACACCTTGGGTTTGAAGTTGTTCCCGGGAGGCAGTGTCCTCTTGCGTCCGAGCTCTAACGCTGGACTGCATTCGAGGTATCTTTTGCGGCCGAGCACCAATGCCGTACCGCTTCCGAGCTCCAACGCCGGACTATGTCCAAGCTCCAACGCCGCACTGTATCCGAGCTCCAATGTCGGACTATATTCGAGCTCCAACGCCGGACAGTGTCCCAGCTCCAATGCCGGAAAGTATCCGAGCTCCAACGCCGGACTATGTCCAAGCTCCAACGCCGGACTGTATCCGAGCTCCAATGCCGGACTATATCCGAGCTCCAATGCCGGACTATATCTGAGGTGTCATATCACCTTGGTTCAAAAAAGTTGAAGGAGTTTAGCCGAGCTTAATGCCGGGAGTGCCCTCTATGGAGCCAGCCACTAGTGCCCGAGCTTTATGCCGGGCTGCTTCCGAGGTGGTGCACCACCCCGAATGTGGGCCGATTTTTGTGAATATTTTTTATTGGTGCAATTTATTCTCTGTCGAGATATATAGCCAGTAGCCCTCAAGGTGTGTATTGGTCTAAAACCTGAGATGCACTTGAAGGATGACGTAAGACCACTGATCCCAGTAGCCGCTAAGACTCAGGTTGATTTGCAAAATCGGCCTGAGGATCAAGTCCTAGCTCGACAGAATACTTCGGGACACTAAAAGCGGCATGCTCAGTCCTCGAGACTCAGGTTGGGTGCGGCCGACCAACCTGAGGATCAAAATCTCCTCGAAAACTATATTGCACATAAAATTTTCTGCATTGGACAAGCAATGCAGTAGCCCCCGAGACACTGGTCGGGTGGCAACACCAGATCAGGGGATCGATGTGCCCCTTTAATATTTGTAAATAATAAGCCCGAAGCCCAGTAGCCCCCGAGCCTTAATGCGGGCACAGGTGGACGAATTAAGGATCAATATCCATAGTAAAATCACAAATTATGTGTAATGACTCTATGTATCCAAGTACTTTACGTCATTAATGCTCGAATCCGCATTGTACAAAACTTTGTTGACCGACCATCGGCTTCCACCTCCTCGGCCAGTAGCCGAGGAGTGTTTGTCCTACTTTATAAAGCTTTTATGAGGGCAAAGATTTACAACATACAAGGCAATCTGGCCATACATTTTTATAAACAAAGGTATGCAGAGAGATATGTTATATTATTGTTTAACAGAAGAAACGTCTTCCAAAGAAAATAGTCCCGCTATCGGTTCCTTTCTTTGGGTTGTCATGCTAAGCATGATCATTAAACCTCAGCTCTAATGTAAGAGCAAAATATCGAGGATTTAGTTTGGGAGGCCAGTTAATAGCCCCCGGTAGTGTTCGGCGACAGTCGGGGTCAAGCCGTAAACACTTCGGCCAATGTTATGAACGGCCCTTCATTTAACATAGTCATCGGATCGCTGACCAGTTTACACTTATTGTGACAGTCAGTTTTCGGCTTTCTCCACCGAGGTGCTTAACCATGTGAGCTGGAAGCACAATCGCAGTGGTTCTCCCTTTGCACGCCTAGTCGAACAAAACGGAATGTAGGAAGAAAGTGCAGGAGCCGGGCAACCCAACTATTGACCGAAGACACAATTCGAAACCGATGCATATATAGCAATATCTGAGAATGTTTTTGCCGAATCCCTAAAGGTGTGTGGCGTTGCACTGCGAGACTAATGCTGGAAGAGCACAAATAGTTTAAAAGTGCCAAAAAGCTTGGAAAACCAAGAAACGTCAGTAAAAACATGACGTCCGAACAAGATCAAGTGTTCGGTGCCAATCCGAAAATTGGTCTTAGAAAAAAGAAGTGCTTCTGTCGTGCTTTAACATGATACATCCTATCTCAAGACTTCGAGCGGGTCAGCCTACGGCTTCAACCTCCTATTCCGAGGGCGGAGTACTTCTCATCAGGCCAGTTTAGCAAACTAAACTCTAGCGGCTTTGAGAGAGAAATTAGGCTCCCCAGCTAGTGACCGCACATTCGTGTCGAAAAAAGGAGTGATAAATAATAATAAAACTTTGCAACGACTAAGAAGAAGAACACTTATTATAAAACGGCTCAAATAAACTTAAGAGCCCCCAAGTGACTTGAGTAAAAGAATGATTCCATGTACCGAAGTACTTATATCATATCTATGTTCAACCGAACTTTAAACACATCTTAACCGACCGTCGGCTTCTCCCTCTTCGGTCAAGGACCGAAAAGTGTTATGTACTCCATCTGTCGAGAATATCGACGGTGTTTCCAATAACCAGACAATCAGGCCATAAGGCTGTAACAGACAAAGCGCGCTCAGGGAACTTATGCTATATTACTGCAAAGTGTAAGAAGCATCTTCGAAGAAAATAGTACCCCCACCGATACCTTTCTTCGGCGCTCATTGTTATTATGAGACTTGTGCAATAGATTTTTTGTACTCATGAGTTCCGTTGTGTGCCGACCATCATTGAAAACTATAAGAGCGCTAGCTTTCGGCTTCACCCAGTCTGAGGTCCGGCTCGGGTGACCCGATCGTGACAATCGCAGAGGTGCTCCCTTTACAACCTAGCCGAACAATCGGGAACGTAGGGGTAAACACAGGAGCGAGGCAACCCAGCTTGCAAATCGTTTAAGTCAATATGGTGCATATTGTGGCGTAATACACGAACAAGGAACGAAGCTGTACAAGTATAATGATATGCAAGAGGAAAAGCTTCATGAAGGAAGCCCCCAAATGAATTGGGTATTTGAATTTATGCGTCACAAACAAAGTTTGGACAAGGAAATTTTTCACAAGCAATTTTTTTCCAAAAAAGTATAATGCTTGGTTGAACCGAACTCAAGTTAGAAATTAAAGCTTTGAGCATGAAAGCGACTTAGCTGGTTAATGTGTTCGGTATTGATGACGCGGTCCGAGCTTGATGCGGGGCAAGGTTCCATCCCCCAAGCTGGCCCCGAGGTGGCGGAGCAGAGAGCTCGACACGCCGAAGTGGTGACATAGCACGGTCAATGCAGACCGGCAGAGTGACGCCGAAGTCCCCGGATCATTTTCCTGTGCACAAAAAATAGTGCAAACCGGAGATAATAGTAATAATGATAATTAAAAAAAATGTTGCATAATAAATAATTTATGCAAAGTGAGGAATAGAAGAAATATGGCCTGGCGACGAAGTCAATGTCGATGCAGGGCGTCGGCGTGATGTAGTAAAGGCGTGGCAAAGTCTGAATTCACAGGTCGGTCCGAGCTCCGGATGCGGCGTTCGCCGGACTATGTACGGAAACTGATCGAACCACCACGCGACCGTCGTTAATGTGGTCACCATTTGATAGACCTGTGTACATATCATGGACAAACCAGAGTAATAATTCCTTGGGAAAAATGAACCCAAACAAGCAAAAAATACTGGGATTAACGGCACCTGGTTTATTTGTTGTAGCAATCCGAAGGAAGGTGATTCCCAAAATTGGGACTCACTCCGCACACCCATTGCCTGATGGGCGATAAAACGATGGCATGGCAATGCTGGTGAATGTTGGCTCGCCGAGGCAAAGCCCTTGGCCCAGCTAACGTGACGGAGCTGGTCGGCTAGTGACGCCGAAGTGTCCGGAGTAGGTTGATGAAGAGATGACGAAGCCCCCGGTCCAGCCGAGATGTCAAAGCCTCGATGTCAGCCGATGAGTCGAAGTAGGTCGGCGTGATGGACACCAGCTTGAAGAAGCAATAGTGCGGCCCTATCGATGCAGGTCGTGACGTGGTCGATGCCGGCTTGATGAAGCGACTGTGCGGCGCTGCCGGTATGCCCGCTCCGTGTAATCCGTGGGGCGGCGATGTTGGTGATGATTTATTCTTTGCGATGCCGAACTGTTGTTCAGCTTGCCGAGGTGATGATCCGAAGAAGTTGAGCTCGGCTCAATAAAGTGACGACGTGTCTAGCGCAGGTCGGCCGCCGTGGAGCAATATTGCCGGACTGGTTTGACACCAGCATGATGTTGAAGATCATGTTCAAAAGATCTTAATGTTAGTGGGGTGTGTTCGGGAACAAAACACAATACCCCATACAAAACTTCCTTCAAAAGGGATGTCCGAAATCCCGTTCATAAAAAAGATGAACTCGGGTCAGATTCATTTTCGCGCAGGAAATAGATCCGAAAAGTGATGCACTAATCGGAAGGTTCCTGGAGTTTGGACGGTCGGATCGACCTGAAATTTTGAGAGGTGGTAGATATAGGAATTCCACAGCCGATCAACGGTTGGATCTTCCAAAGGACGTCCGAGCTAGAAGCTGGACACCACGCCCTAAACTCGTCCAAATTCCCATCCAGATTTGACAGGGCTCCGGTATATCGTGGATTGACAGAGATTCCTCCATCGGAAGTCGACAAAATTTTCCAGGGTTGTTATAGACCCAATTACGCACAATTCCACCAAAGAGATCGTCAAAGCGATACTCGAGGAGGTGGTGGAGGGAGATACGAGTTCGCTGTCCAAAAAAACAACACGGTCGCTTGAGGGCAATGTTGACGTTGAGCCCCCGAGCTCCATAGATAATTCCTCTGTGATCTTGATAGAGATCGGAGTTGATGTTTGATGAAGGCCCTCGTCCGAACATGGTGATCCGAACACGGGGCGCAATTCTTGGTCGAACCAAGGTGACCAGTCGAACTGGTGACGAAGACGCCGAAGTCGCAGTTGATCTGCAGGCGAGACATCGATCCTTTTGTCGATCACACAGCGGAACTCTCAATGAAAGCACCAATGTCGGTGTCAAAACCGGCGGATCTCGGGTAGGGGGTCCCGAACTGTGCGTCTAAGGTGGATGATAACAGGAGGCAGGGGACACGATGTTTTACCCAGGTTCGGGCCCTCTTGATGGAGGTAAAACCCTACGTCCTGCTTGATTAATATTGATGATATGGGTAGTACAAGAGTAGATCTACCACGAGATCAGAGAGGCTAAACCCTAGAAGCTAGCCTATGGTATGATTGTATGTATATGATCTATCGACTAGCCTGGCCTCGGTTTATATAATGCACCAGAGGCCTAGGATAACAAGAGTCCTAGCCGAATACGCTGGTGGGGAGAAGTCCTTGTCTTGATCGCCAAGTCTCGTGGAATATTCCTTGTATGCGGCAGCTGTCCGAACTGGCCCATGAGTATACGGCCACGGGGGTCCTCGGCCCAATCTATCAGATCGGGAGATGACGTGTTGAGTACCCCCTAGTCCAGGACACCGTCACCTCCTGACATTTAGGGGTTGTGGCAGTGTCCTGGGGAATTGAGCTCTGAGGTGTTATCATCACAATTTTATCGTTGCAGTTCTGGAATACCTGAGTTCGCTGACATCGAAAATCTCTTTTATGCAGTTGTTGGTGAGATAACCTCGACGCCACCCAGTACTGGGGCGAGAGTTCAAGAGTATTGCCATAACTCATATAACGGATGCTTTTCGAAGGTTGATGTAAATGATTTTCGAAGGTTTATTGGTTATGTGTTGAAGGATGGATACAGCTGGATGTAGGATTTGTTAGTTTTGGGTGAGATATTATGCTTCCCATGTATCCCCAACACCTGATTGCATAACCAGAAAGTTTCAGGAGTTTATAAGTGGGAATTCAAGTATATTGTAGGATATCTTTCCAACAGACACATGATACGATATGGGGTCTATCATATGTTTGTTTCCGGCTTATTTTGCAAGCCAATCCTTTGTTTTGTTTTGAGTTGTGGTATTCAAGTTGCTTCAATGTCAAGTGTTGATTCCATACCTTTCCTAAGCTATGTTCTCATACTTCTATGTGAATACCAATCCTTCTTGATAATCGAGATTGTCATGTCAATCCTTTTTCAACCGGCGTGTTTTTCTTCAAGTGGATCCGATCATTTCAACATTCGCAAGATCAATTATCAGTTCTTCTCAATGGTGCTCATTTCATCTGTCCCAAGCTGCCTTTGTTTTCCCGCCCTCCCACCCTTTTCCTTCAAGGATTCGGATTTCTTAATCAACTACCATGTTATTGATGTGAAGTTTCTTCATTCTTTTCCTTCAAATTTCTTACCCGGTGATTCTCATGAAGATGCTAAGGAAGCTTCAAGCTCATTATTCTTCATTCTTTTCTTCTCCGGTTGGTTCAATTTCAAGCTTTGTCGATCATATATTTTCCTCGTTGCAAATGCTTTCTCATGCCGGTGCACCTCTTAATCATTCCCCGCTTGCTATTAAATTGTTCCGGAGTGCTGAAGATATCTCGAAGATTCGTGTTTCCACTCTGTATTCGTTCAAGCTCTTTCGAGTTTGTTATCTCATACAAGCTATTTAATTCAACCGGTGCAATCTCTCTTTCAAATCGTTCAACGATGTTTCTTTTGAGTGGGCCCTAACCCATAGGTCTTTTCCCAGGATCTTACTTGACTCTTTCTAATTTTCCCGGAGCTATTCTAAAATTCAATTCAAAGTTTGACATAAGAATGAATTGTCATCAGTCAAATGTCTTTCTCCAAGATTTTTTCAAAATCTTTTCATCATTGGTTCAAGCTTTCTATTTTTCATTCCGGAGTGCCTCAACAATTCATGGTGGTGTTTCTCATCGTCATTCTCTGCATTTGAAGACCGAAGAAGAGTTTCTCCTCCAAATCTTACCCATTATTCCAAGGACGCGAAGTGCAAGCTTGATGCCATCCTCTCATAATTTTTTGTGATTGTGAGAATTCTTTTCACCCATCCGAAGCAATTCAGGAGTCTTTTCAGTTTGATTCTCCGGAGCCCATCATCTCAGAATCATGCATTCCAGCTTTCAGCTATCGTTCTCCAAATCTTACTGGTGCATCATTCAAGTATTCTCTAATAAGCTCGTGATCTCTTCATTCTCATGTATCTAAATCCCAGCAAGTATCTTCATTCGTTTTCCAATTCTTCCCGGCGATTGGTGCCTTTGCTATTTTTTTCATTTTCAGTTCTTACGGTGGTTTGCCCAAGAGTTCTCTTCCTTAGTTATCATATAGATTAATTCCTTCTTTCCAATCCCAACTGATGATTCGTTGAAGACCTTGTTAAGTTTGCGCTATATCTATCTTAATCCTTTCTACGAGAATAAGTTGTATGCAATCCGCTGCTTGTCATCAATTTAAATTGGTGAAGGATACGCATAACATAACTCTTATTCTTCTTTTAGCCAAGTGATTACACTACAACAGGAACCCCCCTTCAGCAACGCATCGATGCATTGTCTTTTCTCCATATAAATGTTGCTAGGGGCTACACCAACGGATTATTATGCGTTGCCGTTGGTGGCGTTGGAAGGGTCTACAACAACGTACATAGATCCGTTGGTAATCTGAAGAATAATGTGTTGCAAGCCAACAACAGATTCATCCAATGCTTCTATGCGTTGCTATTTGTACAAATAGAATAACCTCCATATATAATTATTTATAATAGTCGGTTGTTCAAATAGCAGTACAAGACACTTTTTTTAACTTACAGTACAAGGTACAACTTTAGTAAGAGTCGATAGAGTAGAAATGAAAATAATATATTAGTTCAATGGCACAATCTGTTACATTGCAATGCAAGTGCCATCAATTAGAAGTACATCAGTTTCTTAGAAAATAAAACATTTTACAGGATATAAAATTCTAAAATTCTATGAACTGTCTTTGTTCTCCTCCAAGTGCCAAACATCAACATAAATCATCCAAGGATCCATGTAATCATCTAGTATTTAACTCCTCGACCTACAAAGAAAAAAACCATAATACTATTTAGGCATAAATTGGAAATTTGAAGTTTTAAAATATAGCTATGCATTGTACCGAAATGGATCCACTTAAAAATTACCTGTCAAGAAAAAAAGGTTGGGAGAAAAGACATAAGCTTATGTGTGTCTTGCAGATAACTTAGAAGAGTACGTATTAAAACACCAAGCATCATTGATAAATCAAATGTGAATGTTCACTATGAACAACCATCAGCATGTATGTACTACTAACAATTATGCACATATTATATTATATTAATAATGAGATGAATTCAACTACCAACTAAATGGTAAGTAGGTAACAATAATATCAAATATAAAGAATTGGATATTTCCATCATCCAAACGATTCTGCATTAATTTGTTTTGCTTCCTATGATGTATTAGGAGAAAAAATATCAATGCCCGCAGCTCGAAAACCATCACACGGAACTTTGTAGTTACCTGAGAACTAGAATGTCACATGTCTGAATTTTTCAATCCATGATTAAAATTCTCAGAACCTGTAGAAGCAACAACAACAAAATAAACGCATCATCATATTTGGGACGGTTGGTGTTGCCAACTCATGCAAAAAAAGACCAAGACATGCATAACGAACTATGAAATGGAAAAGGGGAGTTGTGGGTCATCTTTTTAATCCTTTCCGCTTGCCATCATGCTTGGCCTGAGGCCCTGACCCAGCCTTGCAGGAAAGCATGATCTAATTATTAAAGAAAAGATCATGCCCTAATTAGTATAGAAGAGAGGATATGAGTGAATAATCAATTAAAAGTTGGGACAGATAAATCGGAGGTACCATACCAGACTGAGCCGCTATAAGACGCCTGGTTTCCCTCTATCCATAGCACCACCCATGAGGAAATGAGCCACAAATGGAGATTTAGAAGAGATGGAGCATGACCCTGATCTCGGCCGCCGTAGATGGGGACGTGAATTGGTTTGGGCTTCTCTAGGAAAAAGTAGGGGAGTTTTGTTTATTGAGAAGGTGGTATCAAATATATTTACAGAACAAAAGAAATTGATGTGCCACTATTTAATTCTTCAAGACCAACCTAGTACAAAAGTTGAATACAAATTTATGAAAATGCATCAGTGGTGACCTATGTAATGGCTGAATAGTCTGAATAAAAGCAGACCAGGATTGAATAGTTTTTTGTCAGTATTTTCCCAGTTTTAAGAAACACTACCCATAAGCGATCAATGCCAATGTGGCATTATCATATATCAAGAGAATTTTATCTTTGTGACCTTTTAGCTTCCTAATCATGTATCATTTGTCATGTCATTGAATAGCTGACCATCAGTATCTATAGGAATGTACAAAATGTGGGACTGGGGAAAATATGGGAACGTACAAAATACCTAATCAAGGAAGCAAATTGGTTGCCTCACTTTCTGTGGTAAGCTGTACATATCCATCTGACCTGAAGCTGCACCCATTAAAGCAAGTTAATCCCCTACAAATTAGCCAAGGCAAGCTTAGATCTTAACAGGATCTTATTTATTTGTGCGCCTATTGTCAACCTTTTGAAATAAGACCCGCAGGACAATTTCATACCAAACAAATCAGGGTACTGCAAGTGTTTAGAGACTGACAAACTGTTAGCTGACATCTAGTAGGCATAAAAAATGCATGAAAAAACACACATAATGATATATAGGTGGAAAATATAATTAGATATAGGGACAGAAGCTTCTTATTGGTGGTCCGGAAAGTTGTGCTACTCACCTCTGCCATGGAATAATACAACTCCAGCACGTGAGTGATTTGCAGGGCTTGGTGATTTCATGGTATGACAACCAGAAGCCAATGTCGAGGCTGCCTGTACCTCCTCCATATCCTCCAGAATAGAGATGTTGATGTCAACAGAGTTCATCATAGGTTCAATGCATGTTTTATCTTGAAAATACAAGGGGGAAAGCATCAACAACACGCTTATAAAGCAATTTGTTTCAGATCCACCTATAGTCAAGATTAACATCGACACAAGGTAGCAGGGGAGGCACAGCACCGTGAGGCCTGAGCGTGCAACAGTGCGTGTGTAGACTCAAGGTAGTAGGCGTACAAACCATAGGCGAGAGAAGTGCACCGGCCACCCATGGCACTAGGGTTAAGAATAAATTACGTGTATATATAACAGGAAGTTATGGTACTATGCTACAATCCATACTTCGACACCATGCAATGGTGTGCACCACGATTCATCTATGTGTGCTCCAAATCAGTTAATAGGGTACACTTCATTATCATTGTTGTTGGTTTGAACTGAAGGTGAACATGTGCTACAACCAAACCTTGTGCAGATCAATATTTTTTCTACAACATGCTCTTAAAGAATAAACAGTTAAAGAGCAAGCTGGAGTAGCTATCTTGGAACAACTATCTTTCATTACCGTATAATATAAGGATTCATAGGAATTGTGCATGTGATGCGTGTTATTACCGGCGCTACGATATTGCCGGCTCCATCTCCTCCTCCCTCTCACCGTCGCCAGCAGCCTCCGGAGGACATCCCGCCAGAGCCGACGGCAGCGGGATCCGTTTCTCCCGGAGTCAAGTCTCGCGCTCACGAGTTGGGGGACCTGGTGGCGGCGGGTGGTGGTCTCAGCGGTGGGGTTCATGGCGGCTGTGGGCCTGTGGCGTTAGGGTGGCTCCTCCGGGGCTCCGGCGGTGGTGCCTGCTTGCGGCGAAGAGGTGGAGACGGTGGCCGGTGGTGCAGGAGCTGCTGCTCTCGCGTCGGCTTGGACCCAGATCTGGTCGCGGCAGTTGGGCGACGGCGGCAGCTGCTCAGCGCAGCCATCGCGACTTGAGCAGCCATCATGGAGGCTGGGGGCTCGCGTTGGGATTGGCTGGTGGTGGCGCCGGTAGGCGGTCGTCAAAATTTTTGGAGGTGGTGGAGGTAGCGTCGTGGTCATGGAGGTTGGGTGAGAGATAGAGAGGGGAATCAGGCGAGAGGGAGATGGTGGATAGAAAATTTACATTTTTTCTATAGTTTGGCCCGTGATATTTTGATGCATAGGTGGGTCTTGGGAGGTTAGCTGTAAGTACAGGAGACGGGAGGTTGAACAAACAACGAATGTTTTGGTATCGTTGGTACATATGTGTTGCCATAGGAGGGTTTTTGTTGTAGTGTTAATTCCTTCTTCCGGAGTTTGTTCATGATGAATAAATTCTCATTTTCAATTGTTTCATCTTTTCTTTTCCCGGAGACCCAAGCTCACTCAATTATATCATCACGAAGATCCATCTATATCATTACAAGGCTTCACCTTGTGTTTTCAACTTCTCTTTCCTTTTGTTTGATCATCCTTTTGTTACCGGAGTTCTTCATGGAGGCTCTACATGGTGGTTCGTCAAGGATTCTTTTCATTCTGCAATTGTTCTTCAAGATTTCTGTCACAACCCTAGAATTTTTTTATAATTAGTTGCCTTTGAGAGCATCGTGCATCATGTCTAAATTCTGAAAGTTAAATTGAGGTTAGTTGAAACCCTCAGAAGTCACTTCAGAAATAATCAACATTAAAATCTTTTCGAATAGGTCCAAGAAAATGTTCATGTTTCTCTTTGAAAATATTGGCTAGAAATAAAATTCAAACCAATATTTTCAGGAGCTCATAAATATTTATTTTGGGCATTTGGAATTAATTCAATAATTATTTGCATTGGATTTATATTTGATATATTTCAAATATGATCCAATAATTCTGGAAATTGTTGTGGGGCTTTATATTAATGTCACTAGTCCATACAACAATTTACAGAAGCTCAAAAAAATGATTTGGGTTAAAAATCAAATCAAAATAGAGTTACAGAAAAATAGAAAACAGAAATATAAAAAAAACAGAAGAAAGCTTACCTCAGCTTACTTGGGACACTGCTGGCCTGGCACTGTGCCGGCCCAACCGACTGGCCAGCGCCAGTCACCCCCTACCTCGCGCCAGAAGGCAGAGGCGCATGCTAGCCGCGCGCCGGCCACGCGCCGGCTACCTCCTGCCTCCCTGCCTGTCTCCCCGTCGCCTTGAGAACGCCACGCGACCCCCTTGACGCTCTCTCACTCTCTCTCGTTCTTTCCCCCTCCTCTGTCTCGCTCTCTCTCCCGAAGCCGAGCGGAGCCGTCGCCGCCGTTCGCTGCCGCCGCAGCCACCGACCACCCCTCGCCCTATCGATGAGTCTCGAAGCTCTGCCGCGACGCCCTCACCCTCCCCACCGAGCCACACTTCGCCGGAGGCCTTGCATCGCCGCCATCGGGTCGTCTTCAACCTCGGCACCCGCCGGACGCCGTTCATCGATTCGTACCGTCCAGGGCTTCCCCGGCCTCGACCTTGACTCCGTTCGACCCTTCTGTGAGCCTCCGTCGTTTTCCCCCTTGTTTCCCCTCTGCAACCCTTCCTCTAGCCGTGCTTTTCATCGGAGCCGAGAGCTCACGCCCGCCGGCCATGTCGCTGTAGCGGAGTTCCGACGATCTCCGCCGCGCGAAATGGTCGTCGCCGGCGAAACTCCGACGACTGATGACGTGGACATCATTAGGCGCTAACCCAACCAGTTAACCACCCTAACAGCCACTGACAGCGGGCCCTACCATAGGGTCAAACCCAGTCAACATTGGGTTTGACCGGGTTTAGTCCTGTGTCACTGACGTGTGGACCCCACATGTCAGGTTTGACCTGGAACAGCCCCGGTTGACCTGGTGACATCATGCTGCTGTCATGCTGACGCAATAAAGCTTTTCTGGTGTTTTTATTAATTCAGGAAATTCCAGAAAATGCCCAAAACTTCAAAAAATCAAAGAAAATAATCTATAACTCCAATGGAAATAATTTATATATGAAAAATGATCAGAAAAATCCAAAGAATCTGTTTATGCCATGATCATGCATGTTTGAACAAGTTAACCTCACTGAATAGGACAAATGATGATTAGGGCAAATTATGAAATAACATTTGGAGTTGGAATTTGATCTTGTTTGAGTTCCACTTCAATTAAATTGGCTAGATATTGCATTAGGTCAATCCAGTACCTTAATATGTCATATCATTCATTCGCTTGTGCATTGCATTGATTGTGTCCTTTCTCTCTTTGCCGGTGGTTGTCCCCCCTCGGTAGATGTATGTTCCGACGATGAGTTTGATGACACCTATGAAGAGCTATACTATCTTCAGAAGTGCCATGAAAGCAAAGCCCCCTTGTTCATTCCGATACAATCCCACTCTCTCGCTCCTGCTCTCTTTTACTACATTAGGACAACAATGATTCAACTGTTACTTGCTGCGGTAGTTGAACCCCTTATCCTCTGCATGACCTGTCATTGCCACAGTAAATAGATGAAACCCACTAGCATGAGTAGAAGTTGTTTGAGCCCTGATGTGCCTACTCATTCATGCTTGTTTGTCATGCCTGCTATTGCTTAGAGTTGTGTTAGGTCTGATTCATCGGGGATGAATTGGAAAGTTGTGAACATGTCCTAATGTGTGTGAGCTAAGTGTGTTGAACACGATTTGGTAAAGGTATCGATGAGAGGCCATGTAGGAGTACATGGTGGGTTGTTTCATTGAGGCCGTCCCTAAGAACTGAGATCTGTATGTGTGATTTAAGAATCAGTTACTACCATACATTGGGCCCGAAACCAATGGACCCTCTCGGCTTCTTAATCACCCTAGTCCTCTGTCCAGGAGTTGCAACTAGTTTCTGGTGTTTGTAGGATATGTGTTGGCGGCCGTGCGTAGCGCTGACCCCAGGGGTGGGCTATGTTGCGGTAGATACACCGTGGCCGGGTATACCGGGCGCCCGTTTGGTGTCTCGGAACCCTGTACACATCGTTCGGGGCCGTATGTGGAAACCTCGGCCGGACTCCCTGCGGATGGAATCTGGATAGGCGATAAACCTGGACTAGAGACTTGAGTGTTTAGGTAGGCCGCAGCCGACACCCTCGTTGGGCTTCCGCTTGAAGGTTGCCGAGTACATGTCGTGTAAACGGCAGTAAGTGGTGAGAGCGTGTGTGAAGAAGTACACCCTTGCACGGTTAATGTAGCGACCAGACCTCAAACAGTCGGATCTCTGTGCTCAGGTGTCATCCCTGGATCAGTAATGCTGACACCACACAGTACTTGGAGGATTTATAACAGAGTAGCAATCACACACTTATTACATCGAGTGTCTCAATAGAGAACTTATTACAATAGATATTGCTTAAGGCCATCTAATAACTATAACAGCGGAAGGCATGGAAGATAAGTGAGTCCATCAACTCCAACGGCATCACTGAGTATAGAACCACGACCTAAAACTCCTTAATCATCGTCTGAAAAGTCTGCAACATTAACATTGCAGCCCGAAATGGGTCAGCACATATGCTGGCAAAGTAACACATAGAGAGTAATGGAATGAAACAGCTATACTATATGCATATTTGGCTGGTGGAAAGCTTTATGGTTACAGTTTTGCAAAAAGCTAATTTTTCCCTACTGCAAAGGAATAAATTTTATTTAACTATCATGGTACTTGTTAAACATTGAGAATGGTTGACAGCATTCTCAGTCCCAATTAAGCATCATCATTAAACAAAACCCATCAAAATTTAATTTTAGAGTAACATGTTGAGATTCACATGATAATCCAAGTACTAGATACCCAAGATGTCCATAACCGGGGACACAGCTAATCATGATTAGTTTATACACTCTGCAGAGGTTTGCGCACTTTTCCCCACAAGACTCGATTGCCTCCGTTTGGTTTCTCGCACTACACAGTGTTTGAGAAGTGGATGACCAAGACACAGTCTTTCAGAAGCGCTAGCACCTTACGATGGATAGACTGTTACACCTACTTTCCCCTACATCTGCTAGTCTACCCTGTAAGAGTTCGCACGACTTAATCAACTATGCTAGAGCCCATAATAGCTTGTGGCTGCACACGGAAGTTTCTAGTATGAAAAATCTCATGATCCCTTTGGGCCTGGGTGGCGGTCCATAAAGAAAAACAGGCAATCCTGGAATACCCAGGTACCTCAATCCACCCAGATGTGTGTTTAAGTTGCCACCTTAGATAAACCATTAATTAACAAACTCACATCTGTCATGGATATCACTCACCCAATCCACGTCTACTAGCATAGCATGGCATAATAGGCAAACGTAGAAGTAACTCCCAAAGGTTTGATAATATAACAGGTAATAGGTACTACCTCAACTATTTCCCATCACACAATTTAATTAGATCCTAATCATGCAATGTTTGAGGATTGATCTAATGCAATAAAACTGGGTAGTAGGAGGTATGATCAAAGTGTTACTTGCCTTGCTGATGATCCGTGAAACCTAGAGATTCGAAGTAACAGGCGGCGCACTCCGGGTATTCTATCGCACACAAACAAACAAGCATACAATAAGTATTTATCTAATGCATGGGTAAAACTCAAATAAGAGATCTAACTAGAAGGTTCAACTTAAGAACTCCGGTTTGCAAAAAGAATCAAATCAAACGAAGCAACGAAAGTCAAACGGCAAAAGAAACAAGCTTCGTTTACTATTCTGGATCTAGGGCAATTTTTACAGTGGCAAAAACTTATTTAAGTTGGTTAAACGGATAGAGGGTTTCGAGACGAAACTCCAGGCGCTTGAATCGCCTGATTCCGATAAACAGGCGAAAAGTTATACTAAAACGAAAATCGGATCAGGAATCGCGATCAGAAAAATCGTGGATTTAATCCGAGAAAAAGAAAAACGACGAACGTTCGCTAGAATGAACGAACGGACGAACGCTCGCTAAAAAAATAAATCAGAAAAACCGATCTATTTAAAAAAACCGAAACTAAAAAAATAAAAACCGCGATTTTTTTTAAAAAACGGGCGGCGAAAACGAGGTTGACCTCGGGCGGCGGGTCCGGCGGCGGCGGCTCCGGCGGCGGAACGCGGCTAGGGTTAGGGTTTCGGGCGTGGTGGACTCGCGGCGGCTGATGGGCTCGGCGGCTCGGGTCGGGCGGCTTATAAAGGCTGCTCCCGGGCGGAGTCCCGCTCGGGTACGGTCCAAAGTCGGTTCGCATTTTTTTTAAATTATTCCGCACAAAAAAAACAAATAAAAGAAATACTAAACGGACTCCAAAAATCCCGGAATAAATTTTCCCGGGCTTCTAAAATCAAGCCGCACAAGGTGAACATTTATTTGGGGCCTACATGCAATTTTGAAAAACACACATTTTTCCTAAATTCAAATAAAATACCGAAAAACTCTGAAATAAAATCTTATTTGATTTATTATTAAATCCTCAATATTTTTTTATTTTGGGAAAGTCATTTTACTCCCTCTCTCATATTTTTGTAATAGAAATAATTGATGATAAAATAATTAAAATCAAATGATCCTATTCTCAAAATTTGAGAAAACTCAAATATGAAAATAACGAAATCCCCAACTCTCTCCGTGGGTCCTTGAGTTGCGTGGAATTTCTAGGATAAAGACCAAAAGCAAATAAATTATGATATGCAATGATGGTCTAATGTATAACATTCCAAATTGAAAATTTGGGATGTTACAAACCTACCCCACTTAAGATGAATCTCGCCCTCGAGATTCGGGTTGGCTAGAAAATAGGTGAGGGTGGTCCTTGAGCAAATCTTCCTCTCGCTCCCAGGTGGCTTCATCCTCCGTGTGGTGGCTCCACTTAACCTTACAGAACTTGATAACCTTGCTGCGGGTGACTCGACTGGCATACTCTAGAATCTTAACTGGTTTCTCCTCATAGGTCAAATCATTATCCAACTGAATTGCTTCCAATGGCACTGTGTCTCTCAAGGGTATGTTAGCCATCTCCGCGTGGCACTTCTTCAACTGAGAAACATGGAACACATCATGAACTCCTGACAATCCTTCGGGCAATTCCAACTTGTAGGCCACTTCTCCCATACGTTCCAATACTCAGTATGTTCCTACGAATCGTGGCGCTAACTTTCCTTTAACACCAAAGTGCTTTGTTCCCCAAAGTGGGGATACTCGAAGATAAGCTCTATCTCCAACTTCGTAAACTGTCTCCTTGCGTTTAGAATCTGCATAACTCTTCTGTCTGGACTGGGCTATCTTGAGCCTATCGCGAATCAATTTCACCTTCTGTTCAGACTCCTTCATTAAGTCAGGTCCAAACAACTGGCGGTCTCCAACTTCATCCCACGTCAACGGTGTCCTGCACCTCCTTCCGTACAAGGCTTCGAAAGGGGCCATCTTTAAACTGGATTGATAGCTGTTGTTGTAAGAGAACTCTGCATACGGCAAATTCTTGTCCCAACTAGATCCATAATCTAGCGCACAAGCTCTCAGCATGTCCTCCAAAATCTGATTGACTCTCTCGGTCTGTCCATCTGTCTGTGGATGAAAAGCTGTGCTGAACTCTAGCCTGGTACCCAAAGTTTCGTGCAACTGATTCCAGAACTTTGAGGTAAACTGGGTTCCTCTATCTGATACTATACTCCTAGGAACTCAATGTAAGCATACAATCCTAGTCATGTATATCTTTGCCAACTTAGCACTGGTGTAAGTGGTCTTTACCGGGATGAAATGAGCTACTTTCGTCAACCGATCAACTACAAGCCAAATCGAGTCATAGCCTGAACGAGTCCTGGGTAATCCTGTGATAAAATCCATGCCTAACTTATCCCACTTCCATTCGGGTATCGGCAATGGTTGTAGCAATCCTGCTGGCTTCTGATGCTCTGCCTTTACTCTCTGACATACATCATAAACTGCTACATACTCCGCAATATCTTTCTTCATTCCGGTCCACCAGAAAATATCCTTCAAATCCAAATACATCTTGGTATTTCCTGGGTGAATCAAATATGGTGAATCGTGTGCCTCTTGCAGAATCAACTTCCTGATCTCCGGGTCATTGGGCACATAAACTCGGTCTTCAAACCATAGGGTGTCGTGCTCATCCTCACGAAATCCTTTAGCCTTTCCTTCGCTCATTTTCTCCTTTATAGAGGCAATCTCCTTGTCAGTCTTCTGAGCTTCTGTGATTCTATCCATCAAAGTTGACTGAATCTCCGATGCTGCTACATAGCCTCTTGCATGTGTGTAGCAGAACCCACTCATGTTTTGGAGCTTGCTATCGTAGTTCATTCCCGAGATTCTCGCAACGTTATCTCGTCGATTTGTGTTGCAACTTTTCTTTTTCAGACATGTTGAGTCTGAAGTTTCCTGTTACTGACCAGATTTGAATCTCAGACAGATATGATGGTTGGAACATTCCCGACATTTGCATTTTGTTACCAGCTTGCACCGCCATTGTGTCATCCTACTATGGACTACCCTTCTTAGCAGTTGCTTTTCAGGATCATCTTCAAAAGTGGTCCTACCATGGATCCCATCCATTTCCGATGATAAGCAAAAATCATCCATTGCGTTGTCTTCAACAAGGTAGTCCACATCATCCATTCTAGTCCGGGTATGCCATCCCTTCGTACTCCTCCAAGCAATTGTTGTGATTTGCCTTAGGCTGATATAAAGCGTTTCAATGATCTCTGAATCCAAAGTAATTCTTTTTGCCACTTAAGGGAATAGTTCCGCGAGTCACCTTCCTTAAGATGTCTCGATGTGGTATCATGGCAACTCAACTCCTCGCTACATTGACAACCGTTCACCACCCTCTTAAGTGTGGAATTGTTGTCTACGCACTGAACCTTCATCATCTGTTACACTCCATTCCTCTGGATGTATGTTCATGTCTCAGCTCAAGAGATGTTTCAATGTCTCATTCCGTGAGTTGAGCATCAGTTGCTCGATTTTCGAAAGATCGATTCTTCCAGGGTTTTTCCTTTCTTCTCATTGTCATGTTAATTGGAGTTCTCAGAGCAAGGCATCGAGACAAAGATGGTGATCGTGTCAACGTTCTTATGAAGTGCAACCTGGATCATGAAAACCGTGTTAGCTTGTGCCCCCTCTATCTTCTTACCTCACGTCTTGAATCTCGGGACGAGATTCTTTTTTAGTGGGGGTGAGTTGTCACAGCCCTAGAATTTGTTTGTAATTAGTTGCCTTTGAGAGCATCGTGCATCATGTCTAAATTCTAAAAGTTAAATTGAGGTTAGTTGAAACTCTCAGAAGTCACTTCAGAAATAATCAACATTAAAATATTTTCGAATAGGTCCAAGAAAATGTTCATGTTTCTCTTTGAAAATATTGGCTAGAACTAAAATTCAAACCAATATTTTCAGGAGCTCATAAATATTTATTTTGTGCATTTGGAATTAATTCAATAATTATTTGCATTGGATTTATATTTGATATATTTCAAATATGATCCAATAATTCTGGAAATTGTTGTGGGGCTTTATATTAATGTCACTAGTCCATACAACAATTTACAGAAGCTCAAAAAAATGATTTGGGTTAAAAATCAAATCAAAACAGAGTTACAGAAAAATAGAAAACAGAAATGTAAAAAAACAGAAGAAAGCTTACCTCAGCTTACCTGGGCCACTGCTGGCCTGGCACTGTGCCGGCCCAGCCGACTGGCCAGCGCCAGTCACCCCTACCTCGCGCCAGAAGGCAGGGGCGCGTGCTCGCCGCGCGCCGGCCACGTGCCGGCCACCTCCTGCCTCCCTGCCTGTCTCCCCGTCGCCCTGAGGACGCCACGCGACCCCCTTGACGCTCTCTCACTCTCTCTCGTTCTTCCCCCTCCTCTGTCTCGCTCTCTCCCCCGAAGCCGAGCGGAGCCGTCGCCGTCGTTCGCTGCCGCCGCAGCCACCGACCACCCCTCGCCCTACCGATGTGTCCCGAAGCTCCGCCGTGACGCCCTCGCCCTTCCCACCAAGCCACGCTTCGCCGGAGGCCCTGCATCGCCGCCATCGGGTCGTCTTCAACCTCGGCACCCGCCAGACGCCATTCATCGATTCGTGCCGTCGAGGGCTTCCCCGGCCTCGACCTCGACTCCGTTCGACCCCTCTGTGAGGCTCCGTCGTTTCCCCCTTGTTTCCCCTCTGCAACCCTTCCTCTAGCCGTGCTTTTCGCCGGAGCCGAGAGCTCACGCCCGCCGGCCATGTCGCCGTCGTGTCTACAGACGGCGTAGCTTGCGCTGGGCGCGTCATCATGCTCGGGTTGCTCCTAGGAGACGACCCTGACCACCAGCTGGTCCTACCGTGCACCGTAACACTGAACCCGTGCGTGTCCGAACTCCGGCCGCCGCCGTTTTGGTCGCCGCCGTCGATCCTAGCCACCGCAGCTTTGGCCACCACCACTGGTCGACGCAGCTCGCTCCCAGGAGCACGTAGGAGCAAACCCCGCCTCAAACCGTGGGCTGTAGCGGAGTTCCGACGATCTCCGCCGCGCGAAATGGTCGTCGCCGGCGAAACTCCGACGACTGATGACTTGGACGTCATTAGGCGCTAACCCAACTAGTTAACCACCCTAACAACCACTAACAACGGGCCCTACCATAGGCTCAAACCCAATCAACATTGGGTTTGACCGGGTTTAGTCCTGTGTCACTGACGTGTGGACCCCACATGTAGGTTTGACTTGGAACAGCCCCGGTTGACCTGGTGACATCATGCTGCTGTCATGCTGACGCAATAAAGCTTTTCTAGTGTTTTTATTAATTCAGCAAATTCCAGAAAATGCCTAAAACTTCAAAAAATCATAGAAAATAATCTATAACTCCAATGGATATAATTTATATATGAAAAATGATCAGAAAAATAATCTGTTTACGCCATGATCATGCATGTTTGAACAAGTTAACCTCGCTGAATAGGACAAATGATGATTAGGGCAAATTATGAAATAACATTCGGAGTTGGAATTTGATCTTGTTTGAGTTCCACTTCAATTAAATTGGCTAGATATTGCATTAGGTCAATTCAGTACCTTAATATGTCATATCATTCATTCGCTTGTGCATTGCATTGATTGTGTCATTTCTCTCTTTGCCGGTGGTTGTTCCCCCTCGGTAGATGTATGTTCCGACGATGAGTTCGATGACACCGATGAAGAGATATATTATCTTCAGAAGTGCCAGGCAAGCAAAGGCCCCTTGTTCATTCCGATACAATCCCACTCTCTCGCTCCTGCTCTCTTTTACTGCATTAGGACAACAACGATTCAACTGTTACTTGCCGCGGTAGTTGAACCCCGTATCCTCTGCATGACCTGTCATTGCCATAGTAAATAGATGAAACCCACTAGCATGAGTAGAAGTTGTTTGAGCCCTAATGTGCCTACTCATTCATGCTTGTTTGTCATGCCTGCTATTGCTTAGAGTTGTGCCAGGTCTGATTCATCGGGGATGGATTGGAAAGTTGTGAACATGTCCTAATGTGTGTGAGCTAAGTGTGTTGAACACGATTTGGTAAAGGTATCGATGCGAGGCCATGTAGGAGTACATGGTGGGTTGTTTCATTGAGGCCGTCCCTAAGAACTGAGATCTGTATGTGTGATTTAAGAATCAGTTACTACCATACATTGGGCCCGAAACCAATGGACCCTCTCGGCTTCTTAATCACCCTAGTCCTCTGTCCAGGAGTTGCAACTAGTTTCTGGTGTGTGTAGGATATGTGTTGGCGGCCGTGCGTAGCGCTGACCCCAGGGGTGGGCTATGTTGCGGTAGATACACCATGGCCGGGTATACCGGGCGCCCGTTTGGTGTCTCGGAACCCTGTACACATCATTCGGGGCCGTATGTGGAAACCTCGGCCGGACTCCCTGCGGATGGAACCTGGATAGGCGATAAACCTGGACTAGAGACTTGAGTGTTTAGGTAGGCCGCGGCCGACACCCTCATTGGGCTTCCGCTTGAAGGTTGCCGAGTACATGTCGTGTAAACGGCGGTAAGTGGTGAGAGCGTGTGTGAAGAAGTACACCCTGCAGGGTTAACATCATCTATTCGAATAGCCATGTCCACGGTAAAGGACTGCTTGGTTGCCTATACAGTTCATAGACAAGTGAAAGTGGATACTCTAAAATGCGCAAGATAAGCGTGAGTGCTATGGATGGCGTTCTCGTGGGAAGACGGGAGCGGATCCATAGTGGTGTATTGATATGGTGAACATGTGGACTCGTGTGCGCCACCTCAAAGAGTTACTTGCAGTCGTAGTTCAGGATAGCCACTGAGTCAAAGCTGGCTTGCTGCTGTTAAACTCCACCACCCCCCTTTGTTGATACTGATGCATATGTAGCTAGTTCTGATGTAAGTCTTGCTGGGTACATTTGTACTCATGTTTGCTTATTTTATGTTTGCAGAGAGACTTCAGTCTCGCTAGTAGTTCCACATGGACTTCGATGTTTAGCTTGATACCTCAGCTACGATCTTGTGCCCTCGGCAGGATCTGGTAGATAGTCAGGCTTCTTAGCCTTTTTCATTTGTAGATGTCTGTACTCAGACATGTTAAACTTCCGCATGTGCTTGAATTGTATGCCATGATTGTTGGGTCATGAGACCCATGTTTGTAATATCTCGCTCCTCAGAGCCTAATGAATAAATGCTTGAGTCGTAGAGTTATGTTGTGATGCCATGTTGTATTTACACATATCGAGCATATTGTGTGTATGATTGAAATGCTTGGTATGTGTGGGATCCGACAATCTAGTTGTTTATCCTTGGCAGCCTCGCTTATGGGGAAATGTAGTCTAGTGCTTCCATGAGCCATAGTAGTCCGCTACAGCCCGGTTCACCGGAGTCCTGCTAGCCCAGCACTACTGCTCGGGACACTTGACTGGCCGGCATGTGTTTCACTTTGTTCCTATGTCTGTCCCTTTGGGGAAATGTCACGCGGTGACATCCGGAGTCCTGCCTAGCCTGCTACAGCCCGGGTTCCCCGGAGTCCTGTTAGCCCAGTGCTACAGCCCGGATTCACTCGCTGATGACGGACATGCTCGATGTGATTCATGTATGCCTGTCTCCATAGGTCTGTGCCGCTTTGGGTTCACGACTAGCCATGTAGGCCCGGGTTCTCTGTCATATGGATGCTAGCGACACTATCATATACATGAGTCAAAAGGCGCAAACGGTCCCGGGCCATGGTAAGGCGACACCCGTGGGGATACCGTGCGTGAGGCCGCAATGTGATATGAGGTGTTACCGGCTAGATCGATGTGACATGGAATCGGGGTCCTGACAATTTCTCTTGAAGTTAAGATCCGCCAAGCTATACTCTAAAAATAAACATGGTGTTCAACACATGTCTTGTTTTGAGGAGTTCTATTATTCTTCACCTTGCATCCGAAGTGCAATTCTTTCATATCTCATCTTTTGAGGTGGTGTTATGTCATTGTTGATAATTTCCCTTCGTGTTTCATGATTCACAAGTTTTCAAGAGTGAGATATCTAAATCCATCATTTTCTCTTCGCTCAAGACATCTTTTCAATCCATCAATCTCTTCGTTGGAGTTATCTTGGGTTATATATCACCTAAAGCTTTCCCTAAGGATTGTCGCTGTTTATGGTGCTTATATATGAACCAAGTTCTTCATTTATCCTCCCGGTGAAATAAGTTTCTCGTCTCCTTGTTGATATCAATCCAATCTATTGTTTCCGTTAGTGGCATAATTTCACCTCACAGTTTTGAGATGTTTTTATAAGCCCACAAGCAGCTTATTGTTTTCGTGGTTGATTTTTCAACAACTCCGTGTAAGACTTCTTCGTAAGGATGTTTCTTTCAAATTCATTTGTGGGAGGAGTTATCATTTTCTTCTCCGTTCTTTCCTTCCATCAACCTAGTTTTCCATTCATTTGTTCCGGAGGCATTGTGATGTTGCTCTCTTTGTTCCATCATCTCGTTTTGCCAAGATCATCCTCTTTCCTTTGCTTATCCATTCAATCCTTCTTTCTAAGGATGCCTTCAAATTCATTGGTGGTAGAAGTTATCATTTTCAAGTTTTTCCCATTCTGTCAAGTTTTGCCTCCCTTCTCAACCGGAGTGCTGTCTGAAATATTTCTTACCCCTTGTGCCATTCTTTCAATAGTTCCGGAGGCAGTGTGTTGTTGATTTCATCAAGTATACTCTCATCTTGTCAAGTTCATATTCTATGCCTTCCATTTCCAACCGGAGTGTGTCGTAATTGATCTTTATCGTTCCTTGTACATCTTGTTTCAACCGGAGTGCTTTCATGTACTTCTTGTCCATTGCAACCCTTTTCTCATGTCTTTCAACCTACAAGGTTCCCGTAATGTTCCTTGTTCCTCTTTTCTAATGGAGTGTTTTCAACTTTGTTCATCTTCATTGTATTCTTTCTTTCAATTTATTCAACCTCGCAAGGTTCTTTGGTTTCACTCATTTGTCAAGGAAGCAACTTAGTTTTCCCTCTTCTCTTCCTCTCCCGTTTCCCTCCGGTGCCATCCTAGATCTCGGGATGAGATCCTCTTGTAGTGGTGGAGTGTTGTAACGCCCCGAGACCGACGCGCCAGGTGTCTTCCAGTTATTCTCTGTTGTTGCCTTCTCATTCGCTTGCGTGTTGCATCTTGTCATGTCATCATGTGCATTGCATCATCATGTTTTCAAAACTGGCATTCGTCTGGGTTCCCTAGTTCCGTCCGTTGTTTGTTCTGAGCCAAGACACACTTGCACGCGCCCGCAGCACGTCCGAAATAGTATTTTATAAGTGGCCAGAAAATGTTCTTGGAATGGGTTGAAAGTTGGCATGCGGTGTTGTTATGTTGTCAGTAGGTCGCCTGCCAAGTTTCATCGCATGCGGAGTTCGTTTGATAGCCCAACCGTTAAACATATAGCGGCATTATAGCCGGTTGAACGTCGGACGTTTTCGGTCTCCGAAAACCCATGTCGGGCCGCTTTCTCTTCTCTCCTCTCAGCCCAACCCTCCTACACAGCCCACCTAGTCCATCTACATATCCCTGTCCGCTCTAGGACCATCCGATGGCGATCGAACGGTCTGAAAATGGATGAAAACCCCTCATAATCCTAATCCTAACCCCCTTCCTATTTAAACCTCCCCCTTGCCATTTTGGGCAGCAGCTAATCCCCGCTCATCGAATTTAGCGCCCCCAAATCATCAACCGCCACCACCTCCCACCTTCTCCTCGTAATCCGGCACCGGCCACCTCCTCTCCGCCACTTGGCGCTGTAGCATAGGCCACACTGCCGCCAGCTATCGTGCGCAGCCAATTGGAAGCCTCCACGCATCCTCCTCGCGCCCCACTTCACCACAGGCCCACCAGGCCCATCTGGAGCCCGCTCGGGCCCGGAACCGCGCCGTCGCCCGCAGTGCCGGAGCGCTCGCCTCGCCTCCCGCATCCTCCCGTAGAGGCAACCACCTCCTCACCTCGGCCCCGAGCGCCACCACCCATCGACGGCCTCGCTGGAGCCAGCAGCCGCTGGCGACCGCGGCAACCCCGCTGGACCCAGGTCGTGTCGCCCCACTATCCTTTCCCTTTCTCCCTTCTTCTTCTCTCTCTCTCTAACCTTCCTCTCTCCCTGTCGGTGTCAAAACCGGCGGATCTCGGGTAGGGGTCCCAAACTATGCGTCTAAGGCGGATGGTAACAGGAGGCAGGGGACACGATGTTTACCCAGGTTCGGGCCCTCTTGATGGAGGTAATACCCTACGTCCTGCTTGATTGTTCTTGATGATATGAGTATTACAAGAGTTGATCTACCACGAGATCGATGAGGCTAAACCCTAGAAGCTAGCCTATTGTATGATTGTATGTTGTCCTATGGACTAAAACCCTCCGGTTTATATAGACACTGGAGAGGGCTAGGGTTACACAAGGTCGGTTACAAAGGAGGAGATATACATATTCGTATTGCCTATCTTGCCTTCCACGCCAAGTAGAGTCCCATCCGGACACGAGACAAAGTCTTCAATCTTGTATCTTCATAGTCCAATAGTCCGGCCAAAGGATATAGTCCGGCGCTCCGGAGACCCCATAATCAAGGACTCCCTCTGTAGCCCCTGAACCAGGCTTCAATGACGATAAGTCCAGCGGGCAGTGTTGTCTTCGGCATTGCAAGGCGGGTTCCTCCTCCGAATACACATGGAAGAGTTTGAATACAAGGCAGTGTCCGACCCTGCAAAATAATTTCCACGTACCACCGTAGAGAGAATAATATTTCCACAAATCTAATCTGCTGACACGTTTTGACAGCATGACATCACGCCATGGCCCGGTCAATATTCAAACCGTTTTCTCAATTAGCTCCGCACATAACGCGAGGCGGTTTTCTTGACACGTCTTGTCAAAGCAGAGATCGTGTCCCCCTTATCACGGGATTCTCATCAATACGCACGTGGGTAACTCAACCGGGCTATCAATTACGGCGCCTGGGGAAAAGCAGTTTTGCCAGGCAAGTGGGGAGACACATCGCCTTTTCCGCCCTTATAAAGGGACAAAGATTTACTTTTTCCACCCACGCCTTCTTACTCCTCGCTTACCCATTCCCGCACACTCGAGCTCTAGCGCCCAAGCTCGCGTTCTTCTTCTCAAACCACTCCAAGCATGTCCGGAGCAGGAGGCAAGTGGATGGTCTCCTCCATCATAGAGGAGGACATCAAAAAGTTACGGGAAGCCGGATACCTGGCCGCGGATATCGCGCACCGGCTGCCAAATGCGGGGCAGATCGTCCCAACGCCTGAACCCCATGAGAGGGTAGTTTTTCTTACCCATTTTGTCCTCGGACTGGGATTTCCCCTCCACCCGTTTGTTCGCGAGCTCATGTTCTACTATGGGCTGGATTTTCATGATCTGGCCCCCAATTTCATCCTTAACATCTCGGCGTTTATCGTCGTGTGTGAGGCCTTCCTCCGCATCAAGCCCCACTTCGGCCTATGGCTGAAAACCTTCAATGTTAAACCAAAGGTGGTGGGTGGCCAGCAAGCAGAGTGCGGATACTCCATGGTGGGCAAGATGCCTAATGTCACCTGGCTCGAGGGCACCTATGTGGATACCATAAAGGGGTGGCAATCAGGGTGGTTCCACATAACTGAGTCGCGCAACTCCAACTGGGCGGCGGCCCCCAAATTTCGATCTGGAATCCCCACGCGGCTCATCTCCTGGAAAGAGAAGGGCCTATCCCGGGGTTCTTCGGTAGAGTTGACCGGACTCCAGACCTGTATCCGGAACATGACGAGCAAGAAAATCAAGCTCGTCAACGTGGTCCAGGTCATGCTCTTCCGCCGGATCCTCCTGTGTCAATGACGGGCATTCGATTTGTGGGAGTTCGACTCGGCCAAGCACCAGACGCTGCGGGAGCTCTATGACACGACGCACGAGGACGTCTGGAGGGTTCTGTTCAAGGGCGCCGAGATTCCTCCTTCCCTCACCGAGGACCGCAGACTCAGCGCAAAACGCCACGCCAATCCGGTAAGTTTTTATATCTCTCAGGGTATTTATTTTCCCTGGTTTAGTTATATGCAGGATCTAAGCTTCTATGCCATTAACAGGACTGGATAGAGACAGCGGAGCAGCTTGATTGCCCAGCCCCCTGCCCGAAGATCCTGCAGGCGCTCTCCTAACGGAGATGCTGACTCCGACACCTTACAAGGTGCCGGTGAAGAAGACCAAGAAGAAAGCCGCGGGGACCCGAAAGGGTCTCCGGCGCAAGGTTGTATCGGACTCATCGTCCGATGACTCCGACGCACACTCCTCCCATGAAGAGGAGGAGGAGGAGGAAGAGGAAAATTCTCCCCCCCCAACCGGGGGAGACAATAAAAGGAAGGCCGTCCCAACCGGGGAGGCCGAAGGGTCCAAGAAGGGAAGGACCCTCCCTCGGGACTGCGCCACGACGGCCGCCGACTGCGGCAACGAGTGGCTGCCCAGGGTCAAGCCCCTGGCGAAATCGTAAGTGTCCGAGCACCATAGCACTTCGTGGTATGTTTTATTACACTGCCTCTCCTCATGCCGAACATGATTATCCAGTCAGTCCCGAGCTCATCTCGACGTACCCTCGTTGAGCAGCTCTCTAGACTCGTCGGATATTAACAGCGGTTCTCTCCCGACCGCTACCACCCCTCGCCCTATGTACAACACCGAGGTGTTGTCTCAAAAGGCACCGAGCCAAGGGGAGGTGGTTCTGGGGGCGCCTCGAAGCGACTTCCCGGACCCTGGGTACCAAGGGAGCGAGGTCCCTACGGGCTCCGAGTTCGGCCCCCAGCCAGACACTGCGCCGGAACCTTCGATGGTTCCGGACTCCGGCAGGCGGTCCCCCGTTAAGGGGGGCCAACCATCCGTGCCGGTGTCCTCTGTCCAACCAGAGGCACCAGACAACTTGCTGGAAGTGCTTTGCAGCGCTTCCATCGATGAAGAGCACCGCACTATTATGAGTGCGGTGGTCGAGAAGGTTCAGTCCGCCAAAAACGGACTGACCGAAGCTTGCGCCAGCCTCCTAACAGGCTTTGAGGTAAGCAATCAAAATATAAGAAAATATTACCACATAGATAGTAGCCCCTGATGCTCTGTTCGGCGTTCGCAAGGAAAAGCCGAATAAAGGATCAAATGATAACTCAGGAGTCTAATTATAGTATGTTCAGGCTTCACTGCTGGCCGCTGCCGCACGTACTGCGGAGGTCTCTGCGCTAAAGCAAGACCTGAAGCGGTCTGAGGACGAGCTCGGCCTTACCAAGAGGCAGCTCGAAGAGAGCAAAGGTAAGAAATACCCCTGTCTATATAGTTAAAAAGAAGTTCGGGAGTAAAGTAATAGGATCATCATGGATTTGTCAGGGGCCACGACCGAGGTGGCGACCCTGAGGAAGGTGTTGTCCGAGGCCGAAGACAAAGTGGCCAAAGAACGCATTGAACGGGAGAAACAAGAAGCCCGAGTAGGCGAGGTGCAGCAAGAGCTCGATGCTCTCGCCAAAAAGCATGAGTCCTTGGAGCTTGACTCCAAGGCACGAGAGTCCGAGCTCGCGCAGGCGCTTGAAAGCGTCCGGAGCGCCAAGGCCGAAGCCCACAAGGCCCTCTAGGAGATTGACGCGGTGAAGAAGATAGCATTGGGTAAGGCATTCATTATGTAAAGCAAGCACGTGAAGGAGACTTTCCTTTTTCTTACCCGAGTTCGGAGCTCTCCAGGAGCGTTTGCAGATCTTCCCCGCAGTGTACTGGATGCCGCGGAGTTTTACCGGGCTGAGGAGGGGAGCTCAACGGAGAAGTTGTTCTGGTCTCAGTATACTGGGACCGAACACCCCGTGCCCTTGAGCGACCAGCGGAAGCAGTTGGTCGAACTTCACAAGGCGGCCGAACAGGCCATGAGGGGCATTATAGTCCGGATGTGGCCTGGCGAGCCCCTGTCTGGTAGCTACTTCGGTCTGGTGAGGCGACTTGTTGAAGCCTGCCCACGGCTTGAAGTCATCAAGCGGTCCGTCTGCATCGAGGGTGCACACAGGGCTTTTGCCCGGGCGAAGGTGCACTGGGCGAAGCTGGACGCCGTGAAGCTGGTGAAGGAGGGGCCGCCAGAGGGCAAGGAGCATCACTGCCTCGAGAATTACTATGAGAGTGTCCTGAAGGGTTCCCTCTTAGTGGCAGATGAGTGTGCCAAGGATGTAATTTTTGAATGAACATGCTCATGTGATCCTGTAATATGAAACGAGTTCGTTTGCGCCATGCGACACTTTCTTAATTTAAAATATTACCTTCTGTGTGGCCGTTTATAAAATTTGAGAGTTGGCCAGTCGTCGTCTTCTATCCCCATGTAACTAGTACTGGGGTATTCGGGATAAACCTGAACACTCTTTACCCCAATTTTGGGTCCTTCAAGGGAGGTGTTCAGCGCAACGAATCATGCAATCGGACTATAATGCTTTATCACTCTCACTTAGCCATAGAAGTCTATGATTTTAAATTTTTGGCGAAGCCCATGGTATTCGGAGGGCCGAATTTGGGGCGCTATACACGCCTAGGCCGGACAAGGCCAACTCCTCGCCCGAAGCGGAAAAAGTCTTTAAGGACTTGAGACCTATCGAACAGCGACCAGTCTCTCGCCTTATCATGACAGTCAGTTTTTGGCTTTCTCTACTGAGGTGCTCATCCGGAAGAACCGGGACACAATCGCAGTAGTTCTCCCACTGCTACCTTAGCCGATATAGCGGAACGTAAGGTACCAAAGCATGGGAGCTGGGCAACCCAGCATTTGACCAAAGACATGATTCAGAGTTGATGCATATAATGCTATAAGTTCGGGGTGTTGCACTGTCGAAAGTGTTCGGACTTCTTGCGCCGTATTATGGGGTAAACGAGGACCCCTGGCGAACTAACCGTACCCACACGGGTGGGTGCGGATTGTCGTAAATGGACATATAAGAGAAAGAGAAAAACTTAAATAATGCAATGACAGATTAATGATATGCATTGTTATTTAAATGATACGTCGAAGCGTACTTGGTACAAGTAGTGCAATAAGCATAAAGTAGGACAATTCGAAATGTCCTATCCCAGGGCAAGCTACGCATAAATAGTGAAAAGCGGGTATATCAATTATTACTAGAGACCACCTGGCGGTTCCCGTGTTCATCTTAGCTTCTTGCCGCCTTGGTTGTTGCTTCCGGAATGTGTCCGGCAATCGTACTGCCGGAAAGGGCTTCCAGAGAGTTAGGCCCTGAAAGAGAAAAGGAATGTCATAGGTATACAGCCCCTAGTGTGGTTAAGCCACAATGCGGGGTGTGTCCTGATCGTGCCCCCGCCTATGTCCATGGTATTATCAATGCGTAGTTATGTACGCGCGGCACGGATTTCGTTGCTTCACTGGGACTGGGAGGGGGGCTGAATTGCTAGGCGAGCTCTGATCGTCCTAGGCGATCCTGTTGCAGCTTGTTCCGGATTCTCTTGAAGGTGTTCGGGGGCCGTGACACCGAATGAGTGGTCTGCCTAAACAGGCTGCTTTGTGCTTCTGCTGCAAGGGCCGCAGTGTGCTCTTCCGTACGGAGGGAGCGTTCTGTGTTTCCATTTACTGTTATGACCCCGCGAGGTCCTGGCATCTTGAGCTTGAGGTATGCGTAATGCGGCACTGCATTGAATTTTGCAAATGCTGTCCGTCTGAGCAGTGCATGATAGCCAGTGCGAAACGGGACGATGTCGAAGATTAACTCTTCGCTTCGGAAGTTATCCGGTGATCTGAAGACCACTTCCAGGGTGATTGAGCCTGTGCAATGGGCCTCTACACCTGGGATGACGCCTTTAAAGGTGGTTTTGCTGGGTTTGATCCTCGAGGGACGATACCCATTTTTCGCACTGTATCCTGATAAAGCATGTTCAGGCTGCTGCCGCCGTCCATAAGGACTCGAGTGAGGTGAAATCCGTCAATGATGGGGTCTAGGACTAGTGCGGCGGATCCGCCATGACGGATGCTAGTGGGGTGGTCCCTGCGATCGAAGGTGATCGGACAAGCAGACCATGGGTTGAACTTTGGGGCGACGGGCTCCATCGCATAGACATCCCTTAGTGCATGCTTCCGCTCCCTCTTGGGAATGTGGGTTGCGTATATCATGTTCACTGTCTTCACTTGTGGGGGAAACCCCTTCTGTCCTCCTGTGTTCGGCGGCCGGGGCTCCTCCTCGTCATCGCTATGCAGCCCCTTGTCCTTGTTCTCGGCATTTAACTTGCTGACCTGCTTGAACACCCAACATTCTCTGTTGGTGTGATTGGCTGGCTTGTCGGGGGTGCCGTGGATTTGACACAAGCGATCCAGTATGCGATCCAGACTGGACGGAGCCGGAGTATTTCTTTTAAATGGCTTTTTCTGCTGACCGGGTCTAGAGCCTTTGAATCCGGCATTGGCTGCCATATCTTCGGTGTTATCACCGTTATTGCGGCGCTTTGGTCTGTTACGACGCTGCCTACCATTAACATCTTTGGTATCCGAGGTATCCGGATTCCTCAATGTGTTGTTGCTGCGAGCCAGCCTGCTATCCTCGCCCGCGCAAAAGCGGATCATGAGTGTTGTGAGGGCTGTCATGGACTTTGGCTTCTCCTGGCCGAGGTGGCGGGCGAGCCACTCGTCGCGGATGTTATGCTTGAATGCCGCTAGGGCCTTTGCATCCGGACAGTCTACAATTTGGTTTTTCTTAGTCAGGAACCATGTCCTGAATTGTCTGGCCGATTCCCCTGGCTGCTGGGTTATGTGGCTCAAGTCATCAGCATCCGGTGGCCACACATAATTGCCCTGGAAGTTGTCAAGGAATGCATCTTCCAGATCCTCCCAACTACCGACCGAATCTGCTGGCAAGCTGTTCAGCCAATGCCGATCTGGTCCTTTGAGTCTTAGTGGGAGGTACTTGATGGCGTGTAGATCATCACCGCGAGCCATGTGGATGTGAAGGAGGAAGTCCTCAATCGATACAACGGGATCTGTTGTGCCATCATATGATTCAATATTTATGGGTTTGAAACCCTCCGGCAATTCATGATTCATAACTTCATCAGTGAAGCATAGGGGGTGTGCAGCGCCTCTGTGCCGGGCTATATCCCGACGCAGTTCGTATGAGTCTTGTCTGCTGTATTCGGCCTGGCCCTATTTACTCTTGGTGTATCCGACGCGACGATCATCGTCCCGTGTTGGTGCGTGTGCCCGTGTCCTGTATATTGACCTTGCAATTTTTGCCTTACTGTCCAATATGTCTCGCAGGTCCTCTGTGTAACCCCGGGTCTTAGTATTTTTGATTGAGTGGCGACGGGGTGCAGGCTGAACTTCAGGCTGAAACACCTCTCTGGCTCGGCCGCGTAGTGGCCGGCGAGCTGCATCATACACTGGTGAATGAGGTTTCAATGCTTCCTCCTCGAGGTGAGGTAGCAACCTGCGTTTTGGGTAACTCTTGGACGGGCGCTCGAATTCATGCTCCTCGGCCGCAAGGACTTCGGTCCACCTTTCTGCTAGCAAGTCTTGATCAGCTTGAAGCTATTGCTGCTTTTTCTTCAGGCTATTTGCCGTGGCCATAAGCCAACGCTTGAAGCGCTCTTGCTCGACGGGGTCCTCAGGCACGATAAACTCGTCGTCGCCGAGGCTTGCCTCGTCTTCGGAGAGAGGCATGTAATTGTCCTCCTCCGGTTCTCCATCTGCTGCCTGCTCTGGAGGACTAGCTTGTTCGTCTTCCAGCTCTACATCGTGCTGGAGGGGATTGTTGTTGTCTTCGGCGCTATTCGGAGTGTTATTATCTCCTGTGCCAGTATCATTGCTCTTGCTGTGGCGGGACTTAGAGCGGCGCCGCTGACGTCAGTGCTTGGGTTGCTTCTTGGAGGGGTCATCCTCTACTGTCTCGTGGCCATTGCCTTCTTTGGGGGTGTCCACCATGTATATATCATATGATGAGGTGGCGGTCCAGCGCCCTGAGGGCGGTGGTTCCTGTTCGTCTCCTGCATCGTCGTCCATACCGTCGATGTCTTCGGAGTCGAAGTCGAGCATGTCGGTTAATTCGTCGACAGTGGCTACTAAGTGGGTGGTGGGTGGGCAGCGAATTTCTTCGTTGTCCGCATCCCATTCTAGCCGGTCATAGTTTGGCCAAGGTTCTCGTGATAGGGAGAGAGACCTTAATCAATTTAGCACACCTCCGAAAGGTTAGTGCTGAAAGATATCCGCAGAACTGAACTCCATGATCGGCGCCCAGTCAGATTCGACAGGCACGGATGTAGGCGGCTCGGAGTCCGTGGCCGTGGATAAATCCAGTGGTTCGGCGACGTGGCTCTCGAAAGGGATGAAGTCAGTATCTGGCTCTATCACGACTGAGAGTGCGGCCTCCATGGTGGGGTCTATCGCTCCGCTCTCGGACGGTGTGATTTGCTCCGGATTAACGGCCGGAGTAGCTGCGGATGCGTCCTCCCGAACACTGTCCGACGGCAAAGTTACGTCTTGCTCGTCGCGACTGTGCGGCACGTCCGGCATGGGCTCGAATCCGTCGAAGATCAAGTCTCCACGGATGTCGGCCATGTAGTTCAAGTTTCCAAATCTGACCTGATGGCCAGGGGCGTAGCTCTCGATCTGCTCCAGATGGCCAAGCGAATTGGCCCGCAGTGCGAAGCCACCGAATACGAAGATTTGTCCGGGGAGGAAAGCCTCACCCTGGACCGCATCGCTAGCGATGATCGAAGGAGCCATCAAGCCTTATGGTGACGACACAGTGGAACTCTGAATGAAAGCACCAATGTCGGTGTCAAAACCGGCGGATTTCGGGTAGGGGGTCCCATACTATGCGTATAAGGTGGATGGTAATAGGAGGTAGGGGACACGATGTTTACCCAGGTTCGGGCCCTCTTGATGGAGGTAATACCCTACGTCCTGCTTGATTGTTCTTGATGATATGAGTATTACAAGAGTTGATCTACCAAGATCAAAGAGGCTAAACCCTAGAAGCCAGCCTATGATATGATTGTATGTTGTCCTACGGACTAAAACCCTCCAGTTTATATAGACACCGGAGGGGGCTAGGGTTACACAAGGTCGGTTACAAAAGAGGAGATATACATATCCGTATTGCCTAGCTTGCCTTCCACGCCAAGTAGAGTCCCATCCGGACACGAGACGAAGTCTTCAATCTTGTATCTTCATAGTCCAACTGTCCGGCCGAAGGATATAGTCTGGCTGTCCGGAGACCCCCTAATCCAGGACTCCCTCACTCCCCGTCATGGCAGTAGCAGCCAGGAGCGCAATGGAGCCGCGCAGCAGGCGCCGCCGGCCGGATCTGTGACCCCACGCCTCCAAGGGACCAGATCCGCTCATCTGCAGGTCCCCGTCGTCCGCCCTCGAGTTCCATTGCCGTATTCCACCGTCAGGCATGGGCGCCACCATGGGGTTCGCCTATGCATCGAGCAGCAGCAACTCGGTCGCTGCCTCGCTGACCAGCGCCTCGCGCAAGGGCCAGGAGCCGGCCTACCTTTCCCCGGCTTGGCCCAGCTAGGCCTCGCAGGCCCATGCGAGCAACTCCCCTCAGCCCAGTACGAATCAGTTTTGGCCCAGCAATGTTTTTTTCTTGTCACTGGCGATTTTGTCATTTTTCCAGGGAATTACAGTTTTACAGTTTAGACCCTTAACTTCATGCATATCATAACTCACCAACCATGCATCACATGTAAAAACATTATATATGTACAATGTTTAGAATTTTGTGTAGGTTCATATTATGCAACTTTCAACCATGTTAAAAATGTTTAAAATGATGTTTGCTTATAATTTGCCATATTGCCATGTTAAAATGCCTTATTTCATAACTAAATAACCGTAGCTCCAAACTTAACAAACTTTATATGTAAATGGGGTAGAAAAATGCCTAGTTTAACATGGTGTACTTGCTTTGCATGTTAAACAACTCGAAAATATGGTTTAGGACAGAACAGTACCTAATCCAAAAATATACACATGAGGATTTTTTGGAATAGTTGTTTGTTATTTCTGGCCTCATTTAAACTTGACTAGATAGTTAGTTTAATTATGCTTCACCTCTTGCCATGTTAATCAACATTTAATATTGTTGGGTACATAAACGAGATCGAACTAAATAACTTGAATGTGGTGTTTCGTCAATATGCAACTCGTTGCATATTGAGCTCCACTTAACTTGTAGTTTTGCTTGTGCACTTTGCCATGCCATGCCTCATTAAACCGGACATGCATCACACTTGGTTGTGCATCATGCCATGCTTATGTGATGGTTGCTTACTATGTTGTTTGGTTCTTTCCGGGTTGCTACTCTCGTTAGCTTCGGTTTTGTTTCGGAGTTGTGAGGATCCGTTCGACTACGTCCGTTTGTCTTCGTCATGGACTCGTTCTTCTTCCTTGCGGGATCTCAGGCAAGGTGACCATACCCTCGAAATCACTTCAACCTTTGCTTGCTAGGTTCTCGCTCTATTGCTTTGTCGTGATACCTACCACTTGATATATCATGCCTCCCATATTGCCATGTCAAGCCTCTAACCCGCCTTTCCTAGCAAACCATTGTTTGGCTATGTTACCGCTTTGCTCAGCCCCTCATATAGCGTTGTTAGTTGCAGGTGAAGCTGAAGTTTGTTCCATGTTGGAACATGGATATGTTGGGATATCACAATATACCTTACTTAATTAGTGCATCTATATACTTGGTAAAGGGTGGAAGGCTCGACCTTATGCCTAGTGTTTTGTTCCACTCTTGCCGCCCTAGTTTCCGTCATACCGGTGTTATGTTCCTTGATTTTGCGTTCCTTACGCGGTTGGGTGTTATGGAAACCCCTTGACAGTTCGCTTTGAATAAAACTCCTCCAACAAGGCCCAACCTTGGTTTTACATTTGCCTAACAACCTATACCTTTCCCTTGGGAGTAATTAACCCGAGGGTCATCTTATTTTAACCCCCTCGGGCCAGTGCTTCTCTAAGTATTGGTCCGAACTAGAGCACCGTGCGGGACCGTCCCTTGGCAACTTGGGTTATGTTGGTACCTGTACGCTTATCTTATCCGGTGTTGCCCTGAGAACAAGATATGTGCAGCTCCTATTGGGATGTCGGTGCATCGGGCAGTCTTGCTGGTCTTGTTTTACCATTATCGAAATGTCTTGTAACCGGGATTCTGATTCTGATCGGGTCTTCCTGGGAGAAGGAAAATCCTTCGTTGACCGTGAGAGCTTGTGATGGGCTAAGTTGGGACACCCCTGCAGGGTTTGAACTTTCGAAAGCCATGCCCGTGGTTATGTTGTAGATGGGAATTTGTTAATGTCCGGTTGTAGAGAACTTGACACTTAACTCAATTAAAATGCATCAACCGCGTGTGTAGCCGTGATGGTCTCTTCTCGGCGGAGTCCAGGAAGTGAACACGGTTCTTGTGTTATGCTCGAATGTAAGTAGTTTCATGATCAGTTCTAGTTCACGACCGCCGCGTTGCTTCTCTTCTCGCTCTTATTTGCGTGTGTTAGCTACCATATATGCTTAGTGCTTGCTGCAGCTCCACCTCTTTACCCTATCCTACCCATAAGCTTAAATAGTCTTGATCTCGCGGGTGTGAGATTGCTGAGTCCTCGTGACTCACAGATACTTCCAAACAGTTGCAGGTGCCGATGATACCAGTGCAGGTGACACAAGCCAATTCAAGTGGGAGCTCGATGAAGATCTTGATCTTTGCTTTGTTTTCTTTTTCGGTTGATAAGTAGTGGAGCCCAGTTGGGATGATCGGGGATCTAGATTTTGAGGTTTTCTTCTTTTATTTTGGTTTCGTAGTCGGACCTTGTATGTTTAACTTGTATTTGTGTGAATTGGCGATTGTAAGCCAACTCTTTATCCCTTTCTTATTCAGTACATGGGATGTGTGAAGATTACCCCTCTTGCGACAAGCCTACCATGCGGCTATGACTCTAAGTCGTGCCCCGACACGTGGGAGATATAGCCGCATTGTGGGTGTTACAACATGCATGCTACGGGAATCACAAACTTCAACACAAGTATTTCTCAAATTCACAACTACTCAACTAGCATGACTCTAATATCACCATCTCCATATCTCAAAACAATTATCAAGTATCAAACTTCTCATAGTATTCAACGCACTTCTATGAAATTTTTTATATTATTACTAATAGCAAATTTCCATGTTGTTCTAGACTCTCAAAATAATATAAGTGAAGCATGAGAGATCAATTATTTATTTAAAATAAAACCACCGCCGTGCTCTAAAAGATTTAAGTGAAGAACTAGAGCAAAAACTATGTAGCTCAAAAGATATAAGTGAAGCACATAGAGTATTCTAATAAATTTCAAATCATGTGAGTCTCTCTCAAAATGTGTGTAAAGAAAGGATGACTGTGGTAAACTAAAAATCAAAGACTCAAATCATACAAGACGCTCCAAGCAAAACACATATCATGTGGTGAATAAAAATATAGCTCCAAGTAAAGTTACCGATAGACGAAGACAAAAGAGGGGATGCCTTCTGGGGCATCCCCAAGCTTAGGCTTTTTGGTGTCCTTGAATTTTACCTTGGGGTGACATGGGAATCCCAAAGCTTAGGCTCTAGCCACTCCTTGTTCCACAATCCATCAAATATTTACCCAAAACTTGAAAAGTTCACAACACAAAACTCAAAATAGAAGATCTCGTGAGCTCCATTAGCGAAAGAAAACAAAACACCACTTCAAGGTACTGTAATGAACTCATTCCTGATTTATATTGGTGTTAAACCTACTGTATTCCAACTTGTTTTGGTTTATAAACTCTTTTACTAGCCATAGATTCATCAAAATAAGCAAACAACACATGAAAGACAGAATCTGTCAAAAACAGAACAGTCTGTAGTAATCTGTAGCTAACGCAAACTTCAGGAACCCCAAAAATTCTAAAATAAATTGCTGGACGTGAGGAATTTATCTATTAATCATATGAATAAATAAATAAATAAATAAATAGTACTTTTCAATTAAATATGGCAGCAATTATCGTGAGTGCTAAAGTTTCTGTTTTTTACAGCAAGATCAAAAAGACTTTCCCCAAGTCTTCCCAACGGTTCTACTTGGCGGAAACACTAATTAAACACAAAAAACACAACCAAAACAGAGTTTAGATAGATTATTTATCACTAAACAGGAGCAAAATGCAAGGAATAAAAACAAAATTGGGTTGCCTCCCAACAAGCGCTATCGTTTAACGCCCCTAGCTAGGCATAAAAGCGAAGATAGATCTAGGTATTGCCATCTTTGGTAGGAAATCCATAAGTGGATCTCATAATAGATTCATATGGTAATTTAACTTTTATTTCTAGGGAAGTTTTCCATGCCTTTCCTTAATGGAAATTGGAATTTAATATTCCCTTCCTTCATATCAATACTTGCACCAATCGTTCTAAGGAAAGGTCTACCAAGAATAATAGGACATGAAGGATTGCAATCTATATCAAGAACAATGAAATCTACGGGCACATAGTTCCTATTTGCAACAATAAGAACATCATTAATTCTTCCCATAGGTTTCTTAATGGTGGAATCCGCAAGATGCAAGTTTAAAGAACAATCATCAAAATCACGGAAACCTAGCAAATCACACAAAGTTTTTGGAATCGTGGAAACACTAGCACCCAAATCAAACAAAGCATAACACTCATGATCTTTAATTTTAATTTTTATTGTAGGTTCCCACTCATCATAAAGTTTTCTAGGGATAGAAACTTCCAACTCAAGTTTTTCTTCATAAGATTGCATCAAAGCATTAACGATACGTTTAGTAAAAGCTTTATTTTGACTATAAGCATGAGGAGAATTTAGCACGGATTGCAACAAGGAAATACAATCTATCAAAGAGAAATTATCATAATTAAATTCCTTGAAATCCAAGATAGTGGGTTCGTTGCTATTTAAAGTTTTAACCTCTTCAATCCCACTTTTAACAATTTTTGCATCAAGATCTAAAAACTACGAATTTTTGGGACGACTTCTAACTAAAGTTGACTCATCTCCAGTCCCATCATTATCAAGATTCATATTGAAAACCAAAGGTTCAATAGGGGACACATCAATCACTTTTAGATCTTCATCCTTATTATCATGAAAACTAAAAGAACACGCTTTCACAAAGCAATCTTTCTTAGCACGCATCCTAGCGGTTCTTTCTTTGCACTCATCAATGGAAATTCTCATGGCTTTGAGAGACTCGTTGATATCATGCTTAGGTGGAATAGATCTAAGTTTGAAAGAATCAACATCAAGAGAAATTCTATCCATGTTCCTAGCCAACTCATCAATCTTAAGCAATTTTTCTTCAATCAAAGCATTGAAACTCTTTTGTGAAGTAATAAATTCTTTAATACTAGATTCAAAATCAGAGGGCATCTTATTATAATTTCCATAATAATTTTTGTAGGAATTATCATAATTATTAGAGGAATTACTAGGAAACGACACAGGATTAAAATTACCTCTATACGCGTTGTTACCAAAATTGTTCCTACCAACAAAATTCACATCCGTAGATTCATTATTATTCTCAATAAAAGTAGACAAAGGCATATCATTAGGATCAGTAGGAGCACTATTATGAGCAAACAATTTCATAAGTTCATCCATCTTTCCACTCAAAATATTAATCTCTTCAATTGCATGCACTTTTTACTAGTAGATCTTTCAGTGTGCCATTGAGAATAATTAACCATAATATGATCTAGGAGTTTGGTAGCTTCTCCTAAAGTGGTTTCCATAAAAGTGCCTCCCGCGGCTGAATCTAAAAGATTTCTAGAAGCAAAATTCAATCCGGCAAAAAAATTCTGCATAATCATCCATAAATTCAAACCATGTGTAGGCCAATTACGTATCATTAATTTCATCCTCTCCCAAGATTGTGCAACATGTTCATGATCAGGTTTCTTAAAATTCATAATATCGTTTCTAAGAGAGATGATCTTAGCGGGAGGAAAATACTTAGAGATAAAAGCATCTTTGCACTTATTCCATGAATCAATACTATTTTTAGGCAAAGACAAAAACAAAGCTTTAGCACGATCTCTAAGCGAAAACGGAAATAGATTAAGTTTAACAATATCATTATCCACATATTTCTTCTTTTGCATATCACACAAATCAGCAAAGTTGTTTAGATGGGTAGCGGCATCTTCACTAGGAAGGCCAGAAAACGGATCTTTCATGACAAAATTTAGCAAAGCAGTATTAATTTCACAAGATTCAGCATCGGTAAGAGGAGCAATCAGAGTGCTAACAAAATCATTATTGTTGGTATTGGCAAAGTCACACAATTTAGTATTATCTTGAGCCATCGTGACAAGCAAGCAATCCAACACACAAGCAAACAACAAATAGGCAAAAAAAGCAAATAGAGAAAGAGAAGGGGAACGGAAAAAGAGGGCGAATAAAACGGCAAGGGTGAAGTGGGGGAGAGGAAAACGAGAGGCAAATGGCAAATAATGTAATGCGGAGGATAAGAGTTGTGATGGGTACTTGGTATGTCTTGACTTGGTGTAGATCTCCTCAGCAACAGCACCAGAAATCCTTCTTGATACCTCTTGAGCATTGCGTTGGTTTTCCCTTGAAGAGGAAAGGGTGATGCAGTAAAACAGTGTAAATATTTCCCTCAGTTTTTGACAACCAAGGTATCAATCCAGTAGGAGACCACGCGCGAGTCACCTCGTACCTACACAAACAAATAAGAACCTCGCAACCAACGCGATAAAGGGGTTGTCTATCCCTTCACGACCACTTGCAAGAGTGAGATGTGATAGAGATGATAATAATAAGATAAATATTTTTGGTATTTTTATGATATAGATCGAAAGTAAAGATTGCAAAATAAAATAGATTGGAAACTTGTATGATGGAAAATAGACCCCGGGGCCATAGGTTTCACTAGTGGCTTCTCTCAAGATAGCATAAGTATTACGGTGGGTGAGAAAATTACTGTCGAGCAATTGATAAAAAAGCGAATAATTATGAGAATATCTAGGCATGATCATGTATATAGGCATCACATCCGAGGCAAGTAGACCGAAACGATTCTAAATCTAGTACTATTACTCCACACATCGACTGCTATCCAGCATGCATCTAGAGTATTAAGTTCGTAAGAACAGAGTAACGCCTTAAGCATGATGACATGATGTAGAGGGATAAACTCATGCAATATGATATAAACCCCATCTTTTTATCCTTGATGGCAACAATACAATATGTGTCGTTTCCCCTACTGTCACTGGGATCGAGCACCGTAAGATTGAACCCAAAGCTAAGCATTTCTCCCATTGCAAGAAAGATCAATCTAGTAGGCCAAACCAAACTGATAATTCAAAGAGACTTGCAAAGATAAAACAATCATACATAAAAGAATTTAGAGAAGAATCAAATATTGTTCATAGATAATCTGGATCTTAAATCCACAATTCATCAGATCTCGACAAACACACCGCAAAAGAAGATTACATCGAATAGATCTCCAAGAGAATCGAGGAGAACTTTGTATTGAGATACAAAGAGAGAGAAGAATCCATCTAGCTACTAGCTATGGACCTGAAGGTCTGAACTAAACTACTCACACATCACCGGAGAGGGCATGGAGTTGATGTAGAGGCCATCCGTGAGCAATGCCCCCTCCGGCAGAGCTCCGGAAAAGGCCCCAAGATGGGATCTCTCAGGTACAGAAGGTTGCGGCGGTGGAATTAGGTTTTCATGGTGATCCTGGATGTTTGCGGGGTACGTGGACTTATATAGGAGGAAGAAGTAGGTCGGTGGAGCAACGAGGGGCCCACAAGGGTGGAGGGCGCGCCCAGGGGGTGTAGGTGCGCCCCCTGCCTTGTGGCCTCCTCGATTGTTTCTTGACGCCCACTTCAAGTCTCGTGGATCACGTTTGTTGAGAAAATCCGGTTCCCGAAGGTTTCATTCCGTTTGGACTTCGTTTGATATTCCTTTTCTACGAAACACTGAAATAGGCAAAAAACAGCAATTTGGGCTGGGCCTCCGGTTAATAGGTTAGTCCCAAAAAATTATATAATAGTGTAAAATAAAGCCCATTAACATCCAAAACAGATAATATAATAGCATGGAGTAATCAAAAATTATAGATACTTTGGAGACGTATCACCCCTCATCACTAAGAAACTCATCCAAGGTGTTGTTCTTGAAATCGGTGCCATTGTCACTTCTTATTGTCAAGATCTTTGCATTGTGTTGACGTTGAGCTTCATTTGCAAAGTCAATGATGGTTTGTTGGGTCTCGCTCTTTCTATTGAAGAAATATACCCAAGTGTATCTTGAATAATCATCCACAATCACCAAGCAATACTTTCTACCCCCAAGACTATCAAAGAATGGAGGCCCAAAGAGATCCATGTGAAGGAGCTCCAAAGGCCTCTTCGAGTAAATGATAGTCGTGGGAGGGTGAGCCTTTTCATGTAGCTTTCCTTTGATACAAGCACTGCAAGCACGATCTTTAGCAAAACTAACATTTGTTAGTCCACGACCATGGTCCCCCTTGAGAAGACTTTGCAAAGATCTCATATTGACATGGGCTAAACGGCGATGCCAAAGCCATCCCACGTCAACTTTAGCCATTAGGCATGTCGCGGTCTTAGTGGGTCGCTTCGAAAAGTTAATCACATAGAGACCATTCTCGACATGCCCAACAAAGGCTACTTTAAGACTCTTGCTCCACAACAGGGCCACGGTATCAACATCAAAGAAAGTGGCAAAGCCCATGAGTGCAAGTTGACGAACAGAAAGTAAATTGTATACAAGGGACTCAACAAGCATGACCTTCTCGATCGTGAGATCATGAGAAATGACTACCTTGCCAAGTCCCAATACCTTAGAGGACGAGGCATCACCCCACTCGACATTGGTGGGCATAGATGGAATCTTGTGAACGTCCACCACCAAGTCATTGCTTCCGGTCATATGATTAGTGGCTCCACTATCGAGCAACCGTGATCCCCCACCGGAAGCAAACACCTACAAGAAATCTATGCTTGGTTTTAGGTACCCATTTTGTAATGGGTCCTTTGATGTTAGTAACAAGGGTCTTAGGAACCCAAATAGACCATTCTATGTACTCATAAGAAGAACGAACAAATTTGGCATAAACATGTCCATCACTAGCACGGCATAAGACATAAGAAGGGTTAAAGTCGCCAGCTTTGTTGGGAGGGGTAGCATTGCCCTTCTTAGCATCACTACCATTCACATTCTTCTTCTTCTTCTTAGAAGCACCCTTTCCCGCCTTCACAAAAGTTTGCTTGAGAGGGGGAGGTCGTTTGGCCTTGTCATCCTTCTTCTTGTTCTTGTACTTGGGTGTGAACCCAATTCCTTCCTTGTGCACAACTTCCTTTTGATTGCTCAAAAGGTCATTGAGGTTCTTCTCACCTTGTATGCACGACACAAGGCCATTCTCAAGTTGCTTCTTCAACTTTGCATTCTCCTCAAGAAGATGCACATGCTCACAACATGGGTTAGTAGAATTTGCATTATCATTTAAGACCATATGAGGAAAGGTGGCTTTATCCTTGGTTAGCTTTACTTGGAGTTGATCATGAGACTCTTTGAGGCTAGCATGAGCACCCTTCAAGACCTTGTGAGCCTTGTCAAGTAAATCAGACTCCTCTTTGAGTCTAGCAAGATCAACCCCAAGCTTGGCCTTCTCGGAGTTTAGCACACGAGATACAACAAGAGCATGATCAAGATCTTTCTTTAATTTAGCGTGGTCATCGTTGTATGACTCCTCAAGAGCCAAACGAAGACCTCGCTCTTCCTTAAGAGCATTGAAAGATCTGAAATCTCATCGGCATAGTCACGACTATGCCCCTCCATCTTAGAGATGGTATCTTCGTGAGCCTCGATCATGTCATTGGCTTCACCGAGTTGTTGCAAGAGAGCAACAAAGTGCTTCTTGGATTTACCCTTGAGCTTACTCATAAAAGACTCAAATTCATTCTCCTCCACATTGGACCCCTCACGTTCATCAATGTAGTCCATCAAAGAAGGATTATTAATGATGGTAGTTTTGATGTTGGGGTTACCTTGTTGGTGGCTTTAGCCATGAGGCACTTGGCGGTGAAATTCTCATTGGGTGAGTCGAAGAGAGACATGCGTGGAGTTGTCACAATGGCAATGGAGGCCACGGCAACCGACTCACCGTCTTCATCATCATCATCCTCATTGTACTCTTCTTGTGCCACCAACCCCTTGGGAGGAGTCGTCTTGGTGAAGTTGCTCTTGTTGGGGAAAGACTTGGCCTTGTCTTTTCGGATGAGCTTGCCTCCGTTGTCTTCCCTTTTCTCATACGGACATTCCGCAACAAAGTGGCTCACATTCCCACAATTATAGCAAGTCCTCACTCGTTTCTTGACCTTTGCGTCACTTGAGTTGTTCTTGTTGAAGTTGGGCCTTGTGTTCTTCTTGCTCCAAAATTGCCTTGAAGCAAGAGCCATGTGTTCATGATAATCATACTTTGTATCTTCGGGATTGCTCTCCTCTTCTTCCTATTCTTCCTCTTCTTCCACACTAACTTTGGCCTTCAAGGCAAGGTTGAGCTTCTTTGCTCTTTGAGAGCGTGACACCGCATTGTCGGCGGTCTTGTCCAAGATGCTCATTGTCACAAACTCATCCAACACTTCACTTGAGGACAAGGTGTGGAAGTCCGTCCTTTGACGAATGATGGAGGACATGGCCTTGTGGTAAGGCATCATGGCCTTGAGGAACTTGCGCTTGATCCAATTGTCATCCGTATCCTTGCTCCCATAATCTCGGAGTGAGACCGCGAGAGTAGTTAATCTCCGATAAAGCTCACGAGGTTCTTCATCTTCTTTCATGGAAAACTCATCGGCTTCATCTTGCACCACTTCATAGTTGGAGCATTGAATGCTTGCGCTTCCCCGGTAGAGAGACACAACATGGCGCCATGCATCCTTGGCCATGGTGAAGGGTCGGAGATGAGCAAGATCTTCGGGTGGAATTGCATCTTGGATGATGAAGAGAGCATTCTCATTGAATTGATTATCCACGGCTTCTCTAGGGGTGAAGTTGCTTCGGTCATGCAGATAAAAACCTTCTTCAATGATTCTCCAAAGGTTAGTATTAACATGGTACAAATGACACTTAAAGCGATAAACCCAAGAATCAAAGTCCTCATTTTTCACAATCTTATGGGGAGGACCGGCATGATTCAAATGAGTGGAAGGAATCGGTCCACCATAAGTAAGTGGAGGTTCCACATGGGCAAATATGTTGTTGCCAATTTGACCACTAGAAGAAGGAGCCTTTTCACTAGTAGCTTCCCCCTTGTCGGAGTTAGCATACGTCACCTTGTTAGTGGGATCACCCACTTTCAATGGCGTGGTAGATAGTTTAAGCACTTCTAAGAATTTATTAAACATGCTTTCAACCTCGGTCGTCATGGAGGTTTTCAATGTGTCCAAAGCCAAATTGAATTCCTCACGAGAGACCGTGGTTCCCACATCAGCCGTAGACGAGACCGGATTCACATCGGAGTGCTCCTCCACACCGTCTACGGTGTCAACCATACTCTTCGGACGGCAAAGTCCTTAATAAATAGACGAGGCTCTGATACCAATTGAAAGGATAGATATAGTTCACTATAGGGGGGTGAATAGGCAACTAACAATTTTTAGCTTTTCTTTACCAATTTAAATTTTGCATCAAAGTAGGTTGTCTAGATATGCAACTAGGTGAGCAACCTATATGATGCACCAAGAACAAGTACACAAGTAAGCAAGGGATACAACACAGATAAGCTTGCACAAGTAAAGGCACGAGATAACCAAGAGTGGAGCCGGTGAAGACGAGGATGTGTTACCGAAGTTCCTTCCTTTTGAGGGGAAGTACGTCTCCGTTGGAGCGGTGTGGAGGCACAATGCTCCCAAAGAAGCCACTAGGGCCACCGCATTATCCTCACACCCTCACACAATGCGAGATGCCGTGATTCCACTATTGGTGCCCTTGGAGGCAGCGACCGGTCCTTTACAAACAAGGTTGGGGCTATCTCCACAACTTAATTAGAGGCTCCCAACGATACCACAAAGCTTCACCACAATGGAATATGGCTTCGCGGTGACCTCAACCGTCTAGGGTGCTCAAACATCCAAGAGTAACAAGATCCGCAAGGGATGAGTGGGGGAATCAAATTTCTCTTGGTGGAAGTGTAGATCTAGTCCTTCTCAACCAATCCCTAGAGAATCAACAAGTTTGATTGGCTAGGGAGAGAGATCGGGCGAGAATGGATCTTGGAGCAATAGTGGAGCTTGGGGATGGAAGAGATAGTCAACTCGGAGAAGAAGACACCCCTTATATAGTGGAAGAACAAATCCAACCGTTATCCACCAACTCAGCATGCGTGGCACGGTACTACCGCGCCGGGGACGCGGTACTACTGCAAGGGCACACGGTACTTCCGCATTGCCCCGCGGTACTACCGCCCGAGCAGCAGAAACCAGAACAACCCTAGAGCTATGAGGCAGAGGATGGTAGAACCGCTGGCGCGGTACTACCGCTCCCCCTTGCGGTTCTACCGCAAGGCAGGGATGGTCCAGATATTGGGAAGGCATGGACATATAAAAATACATCTGTGGCAACTTCTGCTGAGACAGGATCTATGCAAAAATCCGACACGGTAGTACTGCAAGCCAGGAGCGGTACTACCACACGGGGTGCGGATGTAAAAAATTACATCCTCTCCTACTGTCGCGCCAGCTGTTGAGCCGGGCTAGAGCACACGGTACTACCACGCACCCGGCGCGGTACTACCGCGTAGGGCGCAGATGTAAAAAATTACATCCGCCCCTACCATCGCAATAGCAGCAGCGCCTGGCCTGAGGCCAAAGTACTACTGCTCCAAGGAAGCGGTATTGCCGTGGGCACTTGCGGTACTACCGCGCCATAGGCCGGTACTACCGCAAGGGCCTGCGGTACTACCGCTCCTAGGAGCAGTACTACCGCACGCCCCAGATCAGCAAACACGACATGTTTTTATAGACAAGAAAGGACGGAGGATGCTCCAAAGTGCCAAAGGAAAGGCGGTGCAAAGGAGAAGACGTGCACGTGATGATCCCACCCAAACCTTTCCAAAGTGGACCCCTCTTAATAGTACGGCTTTCCTACGACTCAAATCCACCAAAAATAAACATAGTGAAACGCCGTCTTCAATAGTCTTTGAGGGGCACCATATCGTCTTGGGCCTAGTGATGAAGTGTCTGAAATACTCAATGCACATTAGTCCGCAAAAGCATTGTCATCAATCACCAAAACAACTAAGGGATAAATATGCCCTTACAACATCTAGCATGGAAAAATATCAGCCAGCCCCTACCGTTTCATGAGCAGTACGAGCACACAAAAGAGAAGTTTATTTTGAAAATTAGAGATGGCACATACAAATTTGCTTAGAACGGCAAAATAATACCGCATATAGGTAGGTTTACTGGACTCATATGGAAAACTGGTTTAAAGGATTTTGGATGCACAAGTAGTGATCATACTTAGTGCAAATGAAGGCTAGCAAAAGATTGAGAAGCATCCAACCAAGAAACAAAAAATCTCATAAGCGACCATTAAGCATAACTAACACCGAATAATGGACCACAAGTAGGATGTAATTTCATTGCATAACTATTGACTTTCGTTCTTGCATAGGGAATCACAAACCTTAATACCAATATTCTTACTAAAGCATAATTACTCATCAACATGACTCACATATTATATCAACATATCTCAAAACTATTACAAGGAATCAAGTTTATTTTGTCCAATGATCTTCATGAAAGTTTTTATTATATCCTATGTGGATATCTATCACTTTGGGACTAATTTCATATGTTGCTTTTGATAGCTCAAACAAATCTAAGTGAAGAACATGAGCATAAACATTTTCTTCTCTCAAAATAATTTAAGTGAAGCAAGAGATAATTTCTTAAATTTATTACTAACTCTCAAATAAATCTAAGTGAAACATGAGAGCATTTCTACAAATATACTAAAGCACACCGTGCTCAAAAAGATATAAGTGAAGCACTAGAGCAATTCCATAGCTCATAAAGATTTAAGTGAAGCATAAAGAGCAATTCTAACAAGTCATGGCATAATTTTGGCTCTCTCAAATAGGTGTGTCCAGCAAGGATTCATGACTAAAAATACCAAGCAAAACAAACAAAGACTCATATCATACAAGACGCTCCAAGCAAAATTCATAATATGTGACGAATAAAAATATAGCTTCAAGTAAAATACCGATGGTTGTTAGAAGAAAGAGGGGGTGCCACTCGGGGGCATCCCCAAGCTTAGCCTTTTGCTAATCGTTATTTCTTCATCCATCGTAAAGTCACCCAAAACTTGAAAACTCAATCACACAAAACTCAACAAAACCTTTGTGAGATCCGTTAGTATAAGAAAGCAAATCACTATTATAAGTACTGTTGCAAACCCACTCATATTTTATTTTTACATTATATCTACCATATTCCAACTTTTCTATGGAAAAAATTCTTCAAAGAAAACCATAGAATCATCAAAACAAGCACACAACGCAAAGAAAATAGAATCTGTCAAAAACAGAACAGTCTGTAGCAATCTGGATATTTCGAATACTTCTGAAATTCTGAAAAATTAGGACGACATGAGAAATTTTTATATTAATCTTATGCAAAAATAATCAATATTTTATTGCGCTTCTGTTAAAAAATAGAATTATTTTTCTGGGCACAAAAGTTTCTGTTTTTCAGCAAGATCAAATCAACTATCACCCAACATGATCCCAAAGGCTTTGCTTGGCACAAAGACTAATTAAAACACAAAAACACAATGATAACAGTAGAATAATTGTGCAAACACTCAAGAACAGAAAGAAACAGACAAAAATAAATTTTATTCAATAGGTTGCCTCCCAACAAGCACTATCGTTTTATGCCCCTAGCTAGGCATAATGCAAAGGATCTAAGTATTATCATCTTTGTTTCTAGATCCATATGATGCCATCATGATTGATTCATATGGTGGCTTAATTCTAGTTCTAGGGAAGTGTTCCATACCCTTCCTTAGTGGAAATTGAAACTTAATATTGCCTTCTTTCATATCAATCACGACAGCAATAGTACGTAAAAACGGTACACCAAGAATAATTGGACAAGACGGATTGTAATAAATATCAAGCATAATAAAATCTATGGGCACATAATTCCTATTTGCAATAATAAGAACGTCATTAATTCTTCCCATAGGATTTTTCATAGTAGAATCCACCAAGTGCAAATTTAGAGAACACTCTTCACTATCGGTAAGACCAAGCACATCACATAAAGATTTCGGAATTGTAGAAACACTAGCACCCAAGTCACATAAAGCAAAACACTCATAATTTTTAATCTTGACTTTGATAGTGGGTTCCCATTCATCATGTAATTTTCTAGTAATTGAAATCTCTAATTCCAACTTTTCTTCCAAAGCTTTCATCATAACATCAACAATATGTTTAGTAAAAGCTTTATTTTGTTCATAAGCATGGGGTGAATTTATCATGAATTGCAACAAATAAATACAATCAATCAAAGAGCAACTATCATAATTAAAGTCTTTGTAATCCAAAAGAGTGGGCACATGACTAGTTAAAGTTTTGACCTCTTTGAAAGGATCGATATGGTTGACTAGAGGGGGTGAATAGGCAACTACCAATTTTTAACTTTTCTTTACCAAATTAAACTTTGCATCAAAGTAGGTTGTCTAGATGTGCAACTAGGTGAGCAACCTATATGATGCAATAACAACAAGCATACAAGCAAGCAAGAGAAGTAACACTAAAGAGCTTGCACAAGTAAAGGTAAGAGATAACCAAGAGTGGATCCGGGGAAGACGAGGATGTGTTACCAAAGTTCCTTCCTTTTGGGGGGGAAGTACATCTCCGTTAGAGCGGTGTGGAGGCACAATGCTCCCCAAGAAGCCACTAGGGCCACCGTATTCTCCTCACGCCCTCACACAATGCGAGATGCCGTGATTCCACTATTGGTGCCCTTGAAGGCGGCAACTGAACCTTTACAAACAAGGTTGGGGTAATCTCCACAACTTAATCGGAGGCTCCCAACAAAACCATGAAGCTTCACCACAATGGACTATGGCTTCGTGGCGACCTCAACCGTCTAGGGTGCGCAAACACCCAAGAGTAATAAGATCCGCTAGGGATGAGTGGGGGAATCGAAAAATCCCTTGGTGGAAGTGTAGATCGGGGCCTTCTCAACCACTCCCGAGCAAATCAACAAGTTTGATTGGCTAGAGTGATAGATCGGGTGAAAATGGAGCCTGGAGCATTTAATGGAGCTTGAGCATTAATGGAGCTTGAGGGGGAAGAGGTAAGTCAAAGGAGAAGAAGGGGACCCCCTTTTATAGTGGGGGCAACAATCCAACCGTTGCCCCACCAACCAGCCCCGCACAGGGCGGTAGTACCGCTAAAGGGGGCGGTACTACCGCTGAGCCAGCGGTACTGCCGCTCCAGCGAGCGGTACTGCCGCGCAGGGAAGAGCAGCAGGGATCTAGACCCAGCGCGGTACTACCGCGGTGGTAAGGGCGGTACTACCGCTCCGAAACGGTACTACCGCCTCTACTACCGCAACTAGTGCCACAAAACCCGACACGAGAAAAAGAGCCCTCGAGTCGAGGCGGCAGGAGCCAGACAGCCCAGCGGTAGTACAACAGCGGGGTCACGGGCGGTACTACCGCTGCGGAGCGGTACTGCCGCTTGTGACCCTTCGGCGGTACTACCGCTGGTAGTGCGGTACGACCGCTGGGACACAGAAGAGAGAGAGAAGATCTCTCCATCGAGGCTGAGGACGAGGCGGTGGTGCCAGGCAGGCCAGCGGTAGTACTGCTGTGGAGTCACGAGCGGTACTACCGCTTTGGAGCGGTACTGCCGCTTGTGACTCCTCAATGGTACTACCGCTGGGTTGCGCGGTACTACCACTGGAACCCAGACAGGACACAGAAAAGAGAAGAGATCTCTCCAAAGAAGTGGAAGAGCTGGGAGGGTGAGAAGCTGACGTGTACGTGTTGATACCAGCAATGCAATACCCCAGCGGACCCCCTCTTGATAGTATGGTGCCCTCTACGCAACTAGTCCACCAAAAGAGAAACGAAAGAGCTACACCGTCTTGAATGACACTCCGAAGGGAAGAAAACGTCTCATGCCAAGGATGAATATGTGAACTACTCAAAGCACATGATTAGTCCGCAAACATGTTGTCATCAATCACCAAAACTACCTCGAGAGAGATATGCCTCAACAATCACCCCCTTTTTGGTGGATTGATGACAACTAGGGATTTGCACAAGGAAAAGATATAACAGTAGGAAAACTAAGAACTACAAAATATAGACGGGCTCCCCCTGAATGTGTGCACCTAGTTAGAGGAGCAAAAGGAAAGCAAGACACACACATCCGGATCAACACTCCCCCTATATTTTATAGTCCAACAATTCTAAGCACAAGATATGAGAGAAGAGTATAAAACAGGACAAGCATGCAACTCATAATATACTACAGTACTGAATAGACATAAGTAATAAGGTAGCAATAGGGAGCATATGTCTCACACCATATGTCTAGAACTTAGGTCTCACATGCACCAAACCAAACCAAACAAAGACACCGAGAGAACACACAAGAAAACACAAGACGACACCCTCAAAGCACGGCAACAACACAAATCCCTACACTCTCTCCCCCTTTGGCAGCGAGACACCAAAAAGGGCAAAGAGCGACGCTACGACTCCAGGTGATGGCAAGCTAAGGATCTCGAACATCACATCTCAGCGTGATCGTCTGCATCTTCGTCGTTGGTCGAAAACTGCTCGGCGTTGGAGTCGGTCCAAGGGCAATGTTGATGAATCCATTCCTCCTCTTCAGTGATCTGACCCTCAGAACCACTGGCAACTGTCGCTCCCATCTGACGCTTGAGCTCCTTGTGGCACACCCTGGCATGCTTCTCCGCCACATGAATCATGTACTGACCATGAGACTCCATGTAGAAAAGCTTCTTCATCTTGTGTTTAAGCTTCTGCGCCCACGAAGGTTCTGCACTAGAGGGCCCAAAGTCCTCCTCGTGATAATCAGTGGCAGCCCCACCCTTGGTCTCCATGGCAGCAGCAGCAGCAGCAGACGGACCCCCGGTTTGAGGCGCTGGGGTGACCCAATTGTCCTTCTTCCTTAGACACTTGATCTCATGGGAAACCAAGTCTCCAGTTTCCAGCAACACTCTGGGATAGATCTGTGCCCAGGCCCTCTCAATGAGCCTCATGATGAATGGACCATATATCGGGCACTTGCACTCAGACACGGCAGAGAGAAGTTCAGACCACATGATATGAGAAATATCCAGGCTCTCTCCAGTGTTTGCTTCCTTCTCATGCTGACAAAAAAGAAGCATGTCCACGAGATAAGAGTGGACCATATCCAGATTCCCGATGTGAGGGAAGAGAGTCTCACGGAAGATACGACGAAGAATGTCCAGATACAAAGACAGCTCATAGGTTTTCTTCTTAGTCACTGGGTGAACTTTCATAGTGCAGTAGGGCCAAAGGGCTTGCTTGTGAGTGGACGTAGCATTGCGGTGAGGGCGGAAACCGACTGAAGTCTCAAGCCCACGATCCTCCACATCAAGTAACTCCATGAGGGCCTTACACTTGACAGAAAGCAACTTGCCATTGGTCATCCAAGTCAGAGTCCTGTCGGCATCCGCTCCAAGATGAACGGTAGCAAAGAATTGAGCCACTAAATCTGCATCAAAATCCTTGTTGAACTGCATGATCCTGAGAATGTTCAGCTGAGTGCACATCTGAAGGGCTTCGCCAAAGTACTCAGGGTCCTTCTCCATAGCATCAGTGTCAATGGAGTGAACATCAACAAAGAGATTCTTCTTGGCCTTGATCACATCAAAATAGATGGAAAACTGAAATCGGTTCTAGAATGGGCGGTTGACGAAAGTGGGTTCTTGGTCCACCTCATAGGGATTGCGGCGACGCCTTTCCCAAAACTCCTTGGCAGTCATCTCAGTCATAGTCTTCCCTTTTGGCTTGGTGGCGGATCTCTTCGACTGCTGAGGAGGTGGAGGAACACTTGCGGATGCACCTGCTGGTGGCGGTTGAGTGCTAGAGGAACCACCGGCTGGCTCAGAGGTGCGGTAGCATTTTGATGTTGCACGCCCGGGGTTGATACGGCGAGCTTGATGCTCAGGATGTTCATCACCTGGAGCCAAACACAAGAACACGCCAAACAACCAGAAAGAACGAGCATAAGCCAACAAACACAACAAAAAGGATCAAGGTAAGGCAGGAATATGATGGAATTTGGCAGGCAGCGGTAGTACCGTGACATGCCCGCAGTAGTACCGCTCCAAAGAGAGCGGTAGTACCGCTCGAGGTCAAGCGGTAGTACCACTCCAAAGAGAGCGGTAGTACTACTCGAGGCAGAGAAACAGCGGTTTCCTACTACCGTGGTCAGATCCGGCACTACCGGCCTGCCAAATTCAAAAATATTCCTACCAAACTCTAATCCAGATAGTCTAGTTGCCTTCTCCAACCTACTCAAGCCTAGATTTAACCAAAAATCTAGAGGTGCAACCACCATTCCCCCTAAGAAGCAATATCTGAAAACAAGACAAAGGGAAAGAAGGAATGGGGGCAATACCAGCATCCATGGCAAGAGAACGAGGTGGGGATCGACTCCACCGAAGGAAACAGAGAGGGATACTCCGGAGATGAAGATCCGCCGGAGCCCTCCCGCAGCGTGGCGAGGCTGGAGAGAGAGGAAGAGGAACGAGGGGGCAAAGAGAATGGGTATGGGGGAGAAGAAACCTCCCCTGCCCCGATATAACCCCCTGGTCCCGTCCTTCAGTGGTAGTACCACGCTGGGGGGCGGTAGTACCACCCAGCACGCCACGGCAACCAAACAACAAGGCCTAGCTCAAAAAAAAGAAAACAAAAAGGCAAGAAGAGAGAGCACACCAGCAAACGGCCAAGACACACCTCTTCAAGAGGGGGCGGTGGCCGAGGCCACCTATGTTTGAGTCAAGAGGTATGGCGCCGCGAAGATTTTAACCTTGGGCCCATGACCAAAACTCGTCTTTGAAAAATAAGTACCATCAACAATGGCTAAAGTGAAAGACTTGATCAATTTATGCATAATGGGGGGAGGAAGAGTTCATTTAGAGAACAACACTCCCCCTATGTCCATGCCTACACCTAAACTAGACAAAAAATTGAGCGTGGTGGGGTGTGCAAGGGTTCAAGCCACATTGCTCAAATCAATGATATTTAGCTCATGCCTTAACTCGTGAAATCTTGCTTCATCCAAGGGCTTCGTGAAATATCTGCAAGGTTGTCATGAGTGTTGACATAGTTGAGCTCGATCTCTCCTCGCCTAATGTGATCCCGGATGGAGTGATACCGAATCTCAATATGCTTCGTCTTGAAGTGTTGCACCGGGTTGAGAGAGATCTTGATGGCACTTTCATTGTCACACCAAAGAGGCACTTTGTCACAAGTGACACCGTAATCCTTTAAAGTTTACCTCATCCATAGGAGTTGTGCACAACAACTACCGGCTGCTACATACTCCGCCTCGGTGGACGAGAGAGACACACAACTTTGCTTTTTGGAAGACCAACTTACCAAAGAGCAACCAAGGAATTGGCACCCTCCAGAAGTGGACTTCCTATCCACTTTGTCTCCCGCCCAATCAGAATTCGAGTACCCTACAAGCTTGAAGTTTGATCCTCTTGGGTACCATAAGCCAAAGTTTGGGGTATGAGCCAAATATCAAAAGATTCGTTTGACCGCCACATAGTGACTTTCCTTAGGTGTGGCTTGAAACCGTGCACAAATTCCCACACTCAACATGATATCCGGTCTAGATGCACAAAGGTAAAGCAAGGATCCAATCATGGAGCGATATGCCTTTTGATTCACCACTTTACCATTGGGATCTATGTCAAGTTGGCACTTGGTGGGCATTGGAGTGGAAGTCGGCTTGACATCACTTAGCTTGAATCTTTTGAGCATGTCTTGAGTGTATTTGGCTTGATTGATGAAGGTTCCTTCTCTTCTTTGCTTCACTTCGAACCCTAGAAAGAACTTCAACTCTCCCATGGAAGACATCTCGAACTTTGAGGTCATGAGAGCGGCAAATTCCTCATTGAAAGCTTTGTTAGGGGAACCAAAGATGATATCATCAACATATAATTGGCACACAAACAACTCCCCTTTGACCTTCTTAGTAAAAAGAGTGGGGTCGATTAGCCCAACTTCAAAACCACGGTCTTGTAACAACTTGGTAAGGTGGTTATATCACGCACGTGGGGCTTGTTTAAGGCCATAGAGTGCTTTATCGAGTTGATACAAAGTAGGGATCCTCGAACCCGGGGGGTTGCTTGACATTAAACCAATTCATTAATGGGACCATTAAGAAAAGCACTCTTCACATCCATTTGTTGTAACTTAAAGTTATGATGAGAAGCATAAGCAATCAACATGCGAATAGATTCAAGACGAGCCACGGGAGCAAAGGTTTCACCGTAGTCGATACCCTCGACTTGGGAGTGGCCTTGAGCTACCAAACGAGCCTTGTTGCGAATGATAATCCCATGGGAATCTTGCTTGTTCTTAAATATCCACTTGGTTCCAATGACATTGTGATTCCCCGTCGGTCTTAGCACCAATCTCCACACTTTGTTGCGCTCGAATTTGTTGAGTTCTTCATGCATGGCATTGAGCCAATCCGGATCTTCTAGCGCCTCATAGACCTCATGGGGTTCCACACAAGAGACAAACGCGTGATGCTCACAATAATTTGCCAATTTTCTATGAGTGCTTACCCCATTTCTTAAGCTTCCAAGCACATTCATCATGAGATGATCCTTGGTGGAGAGCTTGGAAGCAACCTTGGCGGCACGACACTCTAATTCCTCCTCGGGGGTGAGACGAGGAGTGGTTGTTGGGGAACGTTGCAGAAAACAAAAATTTTCCTACGGTTTCACCAAGATCCATCTAGGAGCTCATCTAGCAACGAGTGATCGGATTGCATCTACATACCTTTGTAGATCACGCGCGGAAGCGTTCAAAGAACGGGGATGAGGAAGTCGTACTCGACGTGATCCAAATCACCGGAGATCCTAGCGCCGAACGGACGGCACCTCTGCGTTCAACACACGTACGGTCAGCATGACGTCTCCTCCTTCTTGATCCAGCAAGGGGAAAGGAGAGGTTGAGGAAGATGGCTCCAGCAGCAGCACGACGGCGTGGTGATGGTGGAGCTGCAGTACTCCGGCAGGGCTTTGCCAAGCTCTATGGAGGAGGAGGAGGTGTTGGAGAGGGAGAGGGAGGCACCAAAAAGCGTAGGTCTGAGGCCCTCCCTCCCCCCCACTATATATAGGGGGCCTAGGGGGCGCCGGCCCTAGGAGATGCAATCTCCTAGGGGGGCGGCGGCCAAGGGGTAGGGGGCTTGCCCCCCAAGCAAGGGGGCGACCTCTTTTAGGGTTTCCCCACCCTAGGCGCATGGGCCCTAGGGGAAAGTGGCGCCCTAGCCCACTTTGGGCTGGATCCCTTCCCACTTCAGCCCATGGGGCCCTCCGGGATAGATGGCCCCACCCGGTGGACCCCCGGGACCCTTCCGGTGGTCCCGGTATAATACCGGTGACCCCAAAACTTGTCCCGATGGCCGAAATAGCACTTCCTATATATAATTCTTTACCTTCGGACCATTCCGGAACTCCTCGTGACGTCCGGGATCTCATCCGGGACTCCGAAAAACTTTCGGGTTACTGCATATACATATCCCTACAACCCTAGCGTCACCGAACCTTAAGTGTGTAGACCCTACGGGTTCGGGAGACATGTAGACATGACCGAGATGGCTCTCCGGTCAATAACCAGCAGCGGGGTCTGGATAACCATGTTGGCTCCCACATGCTCCTCGATGATCTCATCGGATGAACCACGATGTCGAGGATTCAAGCAACCCCGTATACAATTCCCTTTGTCAATCGGTACGTTACTTGCTCGAGATTCGATCGTCGGTATCCCAATACCTCGTTCAATCTTGTTACCAGCAAGTCACTTTACTCGTACCATAATGCATGATCCCGTGACCAGACACTTGGTCACTTTGAGCTCATTGTGATGATGCATTACCGAGTGGGCCCAAGAGATACCTCTCCGTCATACGGAGTGACAAATCCCAGTCTTGATCCGTGTCAACCCAACAGACACTTTCGGAGATACCTGTAGTATACCTTTATAGTCACCCAGTTATGTTGTGACGTTTGGTACACCCAAAGCACTCCTACGGTATCCGGGAGTTACACGATCTCATGGTCTAAGGAAAAGATACTTGACATTGGAAAACTCTAACAAACGAACTATACGATCTTGTGCTATGTTTAGGATTGGGTCTTGTCCATCACATCATTCTCCTAATGATGTGATCTCGTTATCAATGACATCCAATGTCCATAGTCAGGAAACCATGACTATCTGTTGATCAACGAGCTAGTCAACTAGAGGCTTACTAGGGACATGTTGGTGTCTAAGTATTCACACATGTATTATGATTTCTGGATAACACAATTATAGCATGAATAAAAGACAATTATCATGAACAAGGAAATATAATAATAATCCTTTTATTATTGCCTCTAGGGCATATTTCCAACAGTCTCCCACTTGCACTAGAGTCAATAATCTAGTTACATTATGATGAATCGAACACCCATGGAATTCTGGTGTTGATCATGGTTTGCTCTAGGGAGAGGTTTAGTCAACGGATCTGCTACATTCAGGTCCGTATGTACTTTACAAATTTCTATGTCTCCATCTTGAACATTTTCATGGATGGAGTTGAAGCGACGCTTGATGTGCCTTGTCTTCTTGTGAAACCTGGGCTCCCTGGCAAGTGCAATAGCTCTAGTGTTGTCACAGAAGAGCTTGATCGGCCCCGATGCATTGGGTATGACTCCTAGGTCGGTGATGAACTCCTTCACCCAAATTGCTTCATGTGCTGCCTTCGAGGCTGCCATGTACTCTGCTTCACATGTAGATCCTTCCACGACGCTCTTCTTGCAACTGCACCAGCTTACTGCCCCACCATTCAAAATATACACGTATCCAGTTTGTGACTTAGAGCCATCCAGATCTGTGTCGAAGCTAGCGTCGACATAACCTTTTACGATGAGCTCTTCGTCACCTCCATAAACGAGAAACATTTCCTTAGTCCTTTTCAGGTACTTCAGGACATTCTTGACCGCTGTCCAGTGTTCCTTGCCGGGATTACTTTGGTACCTTCCTACCAAACTTACGGCAAGGTTTACATCAGGTCTGGTACACAGCATGGCATACATAATAGAACCTATGGCTGAGGCATAGGGGATGACGCTCATCTCTTCTATATCTTCTGCCGTGGTCGGACATTGAGCTGAGCTCAATTTCACACCTTGCAACACAGGCAAGAACCCCTTCTTAGACTGATCCATATTGAACTTCTTCAATATCTTATCAAGGTATGTGCTTTGTGAAAGACCTATGAGGCGTCTTGATCTATCTCTGTAGATCTTGATGCCTAATATATAAGCAGCTTCTCCAAGGTCCTTCATTGAAAAACTCTTATTCAAGTAGGCCTTAATGCTGTCCAAAAGCTCTATATCATTTCCCATCAAAAGTATGTCATCTACATATAATATGAGAAATGCTACAGAGCTCCCACTCACTTTCTTGTAAACGCAGGCTTCTCCATAAGTCTGCATAAACCCAAACGCTTTGATCATCTCATCAAAGCGAATGTTCCAACTCCGAGATGCTTGCACCAACCCATAAAAAATCGAGCGTTGGAGCTTGCACACCTTGCCAGCATTCTTAGGATCGACAAAACCTTCCGGCTGCATCATATACAATTCTTCCTTAAGGAAACCATTAAGGAATGCCGTTTTGACGTCCATTTGCCATATCTCATAATCATAGAATGCGGCAATTGCTAACATGATTCGGACGGACTTCAGCTTCGCTACCGGTGAGAAAGTCTTATCGTAGTCAACCCCTTGAACTTGTCGATAACCCTTAGTGACAAGCTGAGCTTTATAGATGGTAACATTACCATCCGCGTCTGTCTTCTTCTGAAAGATCCATTTATTTTCTATGGCTCGCCGCTCAACGGGCAAGTCAGTCAAAGTCCATAATTAGTTTTCATACATGGATCCTATCTCGGATTTCATGGCTTCCAGCCATTTGTCAGAATCCGGGCCCGCCATCGCTTCTTCATAGTTCGAAGGTTCACCATTGTCTAACAACATGATTTCCAAGACAGGGTTGCCGTACCACTCTGGTGCGGAACGTGTCCTTGTGGACCTACGAATTTCAGTAGGAGCTCGATCAGAAGTATCTTGATCATCATTATTAACCTCCTCTCTAGTCGGTGCAGGCACCTCAGGAACATTTTCTTGAGTTGCGCCATTTTCCGGTTCAAGAGGTAATACTTCATCAAGTTCTACTTTCCTCCCACTTACTTCTTTCGAGAGAAACTCCTTCTCTAGAAAGGATCCATTCTTGGCAACAAAGATCTTGCCTTCGGATCTGAGGTAGAAGGTGTACCCAATAGTTTCTTTAGGGTATCCTATGAAGACGCATTTTTCCGACTTGGGTTCGAGCTTTTCAGGTTGAAGTTTCTTGACATAAGCATCACATCCCCAAACTTTTAGAAACGACAGCTTAGGTTTCTTCCCAAACCATAATTCATACAGTGTCGTCTCAACGGATTTTGACGGAGCCCTATTTAAAGTGAATGCGCCAGTCTCTAAAGCATAGCCCCAAAAAGATAGCGGTAAATCGGTAAGAGACATCATAGATCACACCATATCCAATAGAGTGCGATTACGACGTTCGGACACACCATTATGCTGAGGTGTTCCAGGCGGCGTGAGTTGTGAAACTATTCCACATTTTCTTAAGTGTGTGCCAAATTCGTGACTCAAGTATTCTCCTCCACGATCTGATCATAGGAACTTGATTTTCCTGTCACGTTGATTTTCAACCTCACTCTGAAATTCCTTGAACTTTTCAAAGGTCTGAGACTTGTGTTTCATTAAATAGATATACCCATATCTACTCAAGTCATCAGTGAGGGTGAGAACATAACGATAGCCACCGCGAGCCTCAACACTCATTTGACCGTACACATCAGTATGTATGATTTCCAATAAGTTGGTCGCTCGCTCCGTTGTTCCTGAGAACAGAGTCTTGGTCATTTTACCCATGAGGCATGGTTCGCACGTGTCAAATGATTCGTAATCAAGAGACTCTAAAAGTCCATCTGCATGGAGCTTCTTCATGCGTTTGACACCTATGTGACCAAGGCGGCAGTGCCACAAGTATGTGGGACTATCATTATCAACCTTACATCTTTTGGTACTCACACTATGAAAATGTGTAGCATTATGCTCGAGATTCATTAACAATAAACCATTCACCATCGGAGCATGACCATAAAACATATCTCTCATATAAATAGAACAACCATTATTCTCAGATTTAAATGAGTAGCCATCTCGAATTAAACGAGATCCTGATAGAATGTTCATGCTCAAAGCTGGCACTAAATAACAATTATTGAGGTTTAAAACTAATCCCGTAGGTAAATGTAGAGGTAGCGTGCCGACGGCGATCACATCGACCTTGGAACCATTCCCGACGCGCATCGTCACCTCGTCCTTCGCCAGTCTCCGCTTATTCCGCAGCTCCTGCTTTGAGTTACAAATGTGAGCAACTGCATCGGTATCAAATACCCAGGAGCTACTACGAGTACTGGTAAGGTACACATCAATTACATGTATATCACATATACCTTTCGTTTTGCCGGCCTTCTTGTCCGCTAAGTATTTGGGGCAGTTCCGCTTCCAGTGACCATTTCCCTTGCAATAAAAGCACTCAATCTCGGGCTTGGGGCCATTCTTTGGCTTCTTCCCGGCAGCTTGCTTGCCGGGCGCGGCAACTCCCTTGCCGTCCTTCTTGAAGTTCTTCTTACCCTTGCCTTTCTTGAACTTAGTGGTTTTATTCACCATCAACACTTGATGTTCCATTTTGACTTCTACCTCTGCTGATTTCAGCATTGCAAATACTTCAGGGATGGTCTTTTCCATCCCCTGCATATTGAAGTTCATCACAAAGCTCTTGTAGCTCGGTGGAAGCGACTGAAGGATTCTGTCAATCGGTTATGTAATCCAGACATAGTGAGTATGTGTTCACTGACAGAACTATTTTCCTCCATCTTATAGCTGAAGAACTTGTCGGAGACTACATATCTCTCGACCCGGGCATGATCTTGAAAAACCATTTTCAGCTCTTCGAACATCTCATATGCTCCGTGTTGGAGTAAATAGCCATGGGTAGCCTAGCCGGCTTCCCCTGGCCCTTCTGAAAAAATCACGAGCTCGTCCGGCTCTCAAGAATCCAAGACATGGAGCCGCCTTCCCCTTGCTGGCTGCCACCCAGGCCGGCTTTCGGAAGGCGGTCCGACTTTAGCCCTCATGAAGGAAGCCATGGGAGGGATGACTTCGGGAAGCCGGCCAGGGGAAGGCCGACTCCAAGAAGCCGGCTCCCATAAAGCGGTCGAGACTGTACCCTCAAAGTTTGCACCCACCTAACGGCAGTGCGATGGGGCGTGGCTACAGTGAAGCCTGCCACCCCCGTATCCCGGAGCACGCCTGGCACAGTGCGCCGTACGGAGTAGCTATGACCCGTCCGGCGCGGCACTGTTGCCATGTTGACCCTGATGTCACCCACGACGGGCCGCCAGCACGGCCCACAGACGGTGGGCCCCTTCGGGCAGAGAGACGCCCGAAGGCGGCCACGCCTCCAACCAGTCGGCCCAAGACAGTGCCGGCTCCCCGCAGCCGGCTTGCCGCCTCCCTCGAAGGAGACACCCCATTAAGGAGACAAGACGCGGTGAGGCTACAGCGATCGCCCGACGGGCGGCGGCACTGTAGCCGCGCCTACCACGACGAGGCCCATGTCACCAAGATGGAGCCACAGTAACCAGCCGCCGACCAGGCCCTGGACAGTGGGGCCTGCCTGTCGACCAAGGGGCCGGCAGCCGGCGGGACCCACCAGTCGGCGGGCCCCAGCAGCCGGCGCAGGAGCCGGCGAGCGCAGTCACAGACGGCTGGGCCCCGCGCCCAGTCGGATTACCATTGTACCCCCGGGGGGTGGGCCTATATAAACCCCCCGGGGCACCCATGCAAAGGGTTCGACCCCCTGCTAGTTTTAGACACCACACAGGGAGAGGAAGCAGGCTAGCCGTGCCCTTCTTCCTCCTCCCACCAAATAGCTCAAGGAGCATTGTGTAGCTACTTGTTCATCTAGTGATCATGCGGAGACCCCGCAGAGCAGCAGTAGGGGTGTTATCTCCACGGAGAGCCCCGAAGCTGGGTAAGATCCGCCGGCGTGCATGTCTTCGCCTTATCCCGTTTCCAGGCACCGGCGATGTCTTACTGGCTCCCACAATGATAAGCCACCCGTTGGCATATGTCGCACCTACCACCCGACATTTGGTGCCCACCGTGGGGCCAGGTGCACCGTCGTCCGGAGACCTGTTCTGGACGGGAACCTTCTTCCTCCCCCGCGAGCGTAGCCAGCCCGGCACGCCCGATGGCGCTTGCCACGACGCGCTACAAGGCATCACCAGCATCTGCGCGGCGAGCAGCCTCGCCGATCTCTTCGACGAAACCCTCATCTCCAACGAGCTCGCCTCCGATGCGGGCACCGACCACCTCGCCAACCTTCTCGGTCAGCTCCATGTCTCCAGCGAGCCCGCTGCGGATCTGGAGTCGGTTGGCTCCATCGACCCGATGCCTGTCGACTTCGACTAGACCTCCTACGACACCTTCCCCACCAACGTCACGATCTACAAAGACCCGCTTCCTCGAGCCGACGGCTGCGATGCTGTCACCACCAAAGTGATGGTTGTTGGCCACGGCGGCCCGGCCGACGAGAGCGCCCACGACTTGTGCGCCCCCCTCCCGGCCAATGCTGACGACGAAGCACTGGAGGCACGCTGCCTCGCCCTCCTCGCAGAGGGCCGGAGGCTGGCCTCCGTGAGACGCCTCACTGAGGCCTATCAGCGCGAAGCTGACCGCGCCGCCTTCGGCACGCCGGCCCCGGGCGGGCCAAGCCGGGCCGGCCTTGTCAAGCAACGCGGCGCCGTCATCGCCGACACGCTGGGAGTCGACCGCCCGGTCTATGCCACTCCGCTCGAGAACTTGCGTGCCGCCCAGGCGGCCGTAGACGAGTTGGACGGCTTGGAGGCCGAAGACCTCCCCCACATGACCCGGCGCATCCAGCAACTGATCGATGCAGCCGCGCAGTGGCACGAAGCAGACGCCCGCGCGGGAAGCCCTCCCCCGCGCCGAGATCACGGCGCGACGTCCCGGACGCCGGTTACGAGCAACACCCGCGCGTGGCGCGAGAAAGAGCCGGCTGCCAGCCGCAGCCGGACCCAAATCTCCATCGAGCGAGATGCGAACGGCCATCCCCGAGCCATGGAATGGCGGGGCAACCCGCCTCCGCCTCGACCCCTGGAGAGAGATATCCCACCCCGCCGCCAGTGGCGCACCCGACTCTCAGCGGCCGACTAGGTCGCCGCAAAGGAGTCAGCGAGAACGACGCCCGCCATCGGATCGACCGCCTGGCGCGATCTCTGGCGTTTGAAGAAGAAGACGATGTCGGCCCGCCTTGTTTCGGCCCCCGCATCCGCGACGAGCCTTTCCCCAAAGGGTTCTCGCTCCCAAGAGACACGCCCAAGTACAACGGCTCCGTGAAGCCGGAAGATTGGCTGATCGACTACTCCACGGCAGTTAGCATAGCCAACGGCAACCAGCGCGTTGCCGTGAAGTACGTGCCCCTCATGCTTCAAGGCATGGCGCGAACCTGGCTCAATAGCCTCAAGCCTCTCAGCATCAACAGCTGGCTAGATTTCACCGAAGCTTTCATCCGCAACTTCACCAGCACCTACAAGCGGGCTCCCAAGCCCAGACAGCTCTCCTTGTGCGTACAAGGCCCCGCCGAGTCCACTCGCGACTACCTCACGCATTGGGCCGAGCTCCGCAATTCTTGCGAGGGGGTGCACGAGGTGCAAGCCATCGAGTACTTTACAGCCGGATGCCGAGAAGGCACCCTCCTCAAGCACAAGCTCCTCTGCGACGAGCCGGCTACCCTCGACAAGCTGCTGGACATAGCGGACAAGTACGCCACCGCCAACTCCTCGATGAAGACCGAGCTTCGGGTAGACGCGTCAGGAAAAGTACTCAACCCGGCGCCCAAGACGCCGGCTGGGGATTCCGGCCGACGCCCACACTCGAACGACCACAAGCGCAAGGGCCCCGCGCCGCCTCCCGCCAGTCGGCAGGTGGCCACAGTTGAAGACGTGCCGCCTGAAGGACGGCCCGCGCCCAAGAAACCCAAGGGCGGCCGGCCGACTTGGCAGCCGGCTTTCTCCTACAAGCAAACTCTCGACGCCCCGTGCAAGTTCCACAGCGGCACGAAGCCGTCCAACCACACAACCCGGAAGTGACATTGGCTCACCCGAATCTCTAAAGGCGAGGGGCTCGTGCCGCCTCCTCCTGCCGGCCCGCCGCCTCCGGCCCCGCCGCCTCCGGCCGCTCGGCCCGCGGTCGGAGCCGTGCACGACGAATTCCCCAACGAGCAAGCAACCTACATCGTCTTTACCAGCCAGCCCGAAGACCGGTGCAGCAAACGCCGAGAGCACCAGGAAGTCAGCGTGGTCGCTGCCAACCCCGTTGGACACATGCATTGGTCAGAAAAGCCCATCAGCTGGAGCCGGGCCGACCATCCAGAGGTAATGCCGTCTCCCGGCTCTTATGCTTTGGTCCTGGAAGCCACCCTTGCAACGGACAGACGCGACGCCCGCTTCTCCCGTGTGTTGATAGACGGCGTGAGCAGCATCAACATCCTGTACCGTGACACCCTAGAGAAGCTAAACGTCAAGACGAAGCAGCTCATGCCTACTCGGACAGTGTTTCATGGCATCGTACCCGGCTTATCCTGCGCCCCCATTGGCAAGATCAAGATCGATGTACTTTTTGGGGACAAGGAGCATTTCCGCCGGGAAGCGATCTGGTTTGAAGTGGTGGACCTGGAGAGCCCTTACCATGCATTGCTTGGCCGACCTGCCTTGGCCAAATTCATGGCAGTTCCCCACTATGCATACCTCAAGATGAAGATACCAAGCACCAAAGGCGTCATCACCGTAGCCGGCGATTACAAGAAGTCCTCTGAGTGCGCGGCAGCCAGCAGCCAGCTGGCCGAGTCCCTTGTGATTGCCGAGGAAAAGAAGATGTTGGACCAAGTCATGGCCATAGACGGCAAGCAGTCGGCCGTGTCCCCCGACCCCAAGGAGCACGATGCTCAAGGATCTTTCCAGCCGGCCAAGGAGACGAAGATACCTCTTGACCCTGAGCATCCAGAGAGGTTTGCCGTCATCGGGGCAAGTCTGAACAGCAAATAGGAAGGCGAGCTCGTTGATTTCCTCTGTGAGAATCGGGACATCTTTGCATGGTCCCCCAAGGACATGCCGGGTGTTCCGAGGAAATTCGCCGAGCACAGACTACACGTCCGAGAAGACGCAAAGCCAGTCAAACAACCCCTTCGCCGACTGTCGGAGGAGAAACGCAGGATCGTAGGGGAGGAGATAGCCCGGCTTCTGGCGGCCGGCTTCATTATGGAAGTTTTCTTTCCAGAGTGGCTCGCTAACCCGGTCCTTGTGCTAAAGAAGAATAACAAGTGGCGCATGTGTATAGACTACACGAGCCTCAACAAGGCTTGCCCCAAAGATCCCTTTGCCCTGCCAAGGATCGACCAAGTGATAGACTCCACAGCCGGATGCGAGCTGTTGAGTTTCTTGGATGCTTACTCCGGGTATCACCAGATAAAGCTGGATCCGGACGACCGCCTGAAGACCGCCTTCATCACGCCATTTGGAGCCTTCTGCTACCTCACTATGACATTCGGCTTGAGAAATGCCGGTGCCACTTTTCAGCGTTGCATGCAGAAGTGCCTCCTCAAGCAACTCGGCCGAAACGCTCACGTTTACGTGGATGACATCGTGGTGAAGACGGAGAAGCGCGGCACCTTGCTGGGAGACCTCAAGGAAACGTTTGAGAACTTACGCCGGTTCCAAATCAAGCTCAACCCCGAGAAATGCGTGTTCGGAGCGCCAGCCGGCCAGCTCCTAGGCTTCCTGGTCTCCGAACGCGGCATCGGATGCAACCCGGTGAAGATCAAGGCCATCGAGAGAATGGCGATCCCCACCAAGCTTCGAGACATTCAGAAGTTCACCGGGTGCTTGGCCTCCTTGAACCGCTTCATCAGCCGGCTCGGAGAGAAAGCTCTCCCCCTCTACCGCCTCATGAAGAAGAGCACTCACTTCGAGTGGAACGACCAGGCCGACCAAGCTTTTCACGAGCTGAAGAAGATGCTGGCCACGCCGCCCGTTCTAGCGGCGCCGACTGAGAAAGAGCCCATGCTCCTCTACATCGCCGCAACCAGCCGGGTGGTCAGCACCGTCATCGTAGTCCAGCGCCCAGAAGAAGGCTGAGCCCAGCCGGTCCAGAGGCCAGTGTATTATTTGAGCGAGGTGCTGTCCGCCTCAAAGCAGAACTACCCGCACTACCAGAAGATGTGTTACGGCGTGTACTTCACCGCCAAGAAGCTGAAGCCCTACTTTCAAGAGCATCCCATCACGGTCGTATGCACCGCCCCGCTGGCCGAGATCATAGGCAGCCGGGACACATCCGGCCGGGTGGCGAAATGGGCCATCGAGCTGGCCCCCTACACGATCTTCTACCAGCCCCGCACCGCCATCAAGTCCCAAGCACTGGCCGACTTCCTGGTCGACTGGGCCGAGACCCAGTACCTGCCACCGGCTCCCGACTGCACCCATTGGCGCATGCACTTTGACGGGTCCAAGATGCGCACCGGCTTGGGAGCTGGCATCGTCCTTACCTCTCCTAAAGGCGACAAGCTCAGATACACGCTGCAGATTCACTTTGCCGCCTCTAACAACGTGGCCGAGTACGAGGCGCTCATACACGGGCTCCGGCTTGCCAAAGAACTCGGCATTCGCCGGATCCTATGCTATGGCGACTCGGACTTGGTGGTCCAGCAATCATCCGGCGACTGGGATGCCAGGGACGCAAACATGGCGAGCTACCGCTTCCTGGTTCAACAACTCAGCGGATACTTTGAAGGATGCGAGTTCCTCCACGTACCGCGAGCCGACAACGAGCCAGCCGATGCCCTCGCTCGAATAGGCTCCACTCGGCAAGCAATTCCAACCGGCGTCGCTCTACAACGCCTCCTCAAGCCATCCATCAAGCCGTCTCCAGAGTCCGACTCCATCTTCGTGCCGCCTGACCCCGATGCGGCCGGGTCCGGCTCGAAGAACCTAGCAGGCGACCCCGAGACTCCCGCAGCCGGCCCGGGGACTTCGGCAACCGGCTCGGGGACTGCCACACCCGGCTCGGGGACTTCGGTAGCCGGCCTGGGGACTGCACCAGCGCAACAGCCGGCGACCGACTCCAGCATCTCACCACCCAGCCCGCCCACCCTGGTGGTGGTAGCCACGTTGGCGGTAGAAGAAGTCGCGGCTCCGTCATGGGCTCAGTCTATCCTCAATTTCCTAGTAAACCAAGATCTGCCGGCTGGCGAAACGGAAGCAAGACAAGTCCAACGTCGAGCCGGAGCGTACGCAATCGTCAACAGAGAACTAGTCAAGTGCAGTGTCACTGGAATCCTCCAATGGTGCGTCGAGCAAGAGAAGGGCATTGCAATCCTCAGAGACATTCACCAAGGAGAATGCGGCCACCATGCGGCCTCAAGATCACTTGTCGCCAAAGCCTTCCGCCATGGTTTCTTCTGGCCGACTGCTTTGGATGACGCCAAAGAATTAGTTAAACATTGCAAGGGGTGCCAACTTTTCAGCTCCAAGCAACACATGCCGGCTTCGGCACTCAAGACCATTCCCCTCACTTGGCCCTTCGCCGTTTGGGGACTGGACATGGTGGGCCCATTCAAGACGGCGCGCGGTGGCATGACGCATTTGCGCGTCGCCGTGGACAAATTCACCAAGTGGATTGAGGCAAAGCCGATCAAGAAGCTGAATGGGCCGACTGCTGTGAAGTTCATTGCAGACATAACAACTCGGTACGGCGTGCCACACAGCATCATCACCGACAATGGCACGAATTTTGCCAAAGGAGCCTTGGCACGTTTCTGCGCAGCCCAAGGTATCCGACTGGACTTAGCATCCGTCGCCCACCCGCAGTCAAACGGCCAGGTCGAGTGAGCCAACGGCCTCATCCTCTCCGGCATCAAGCCCCGACTGGTCGTAGCACTGGAGCGTTCAGCCGGCTGTTGGCTTGATGAGCTGCCGGCTGTCCTCTGGAGTCTGCGCACTACTCCAAACAAGTCAACCGGCTTCACTCCTTTCTTCCTCGTGTATGGTGCCGAGGCGGTCATCCCAACCGACATCGAGTTCGACTCACCTCGAGTAGCCATGTACACAGAGGCGGAGGCCAAGGAGGCACGAGAAGACGGCGTCGACCTGCTGGAAGAGGGCCGGCTGTTAGCCCTCAGCCGGTCCGCCATCTATCAGCAGGGCCAGCGCCGCTACCACAGCCGGAAAGTCAAGCCAAGATCTTTCCAAGAGGGCGATCTTGTGCTCCGGCTGATCCAGTGAATAGCCGGCCAGCACAAGCTCTCGGCCCCTTGGGAAGGTCCCTTCGTCATCAGCAGAGCTCTAGGCAACGACTCCTACTACCTGATCGATGCACAGAAGCCGAAGGCACGCAAGAGAGACGACTCCGGCAAGGAGTCGGAACGACCATGGAACGCCAACCTCCTTCGAAGATTTTACAGTTGAAAAGCAGTATGTATCACGCTAACTTTTGTACTAAGTTCGAAACAATAGGCCCCCCGAGGAGGGCTCGGGGACTGCCATCCCTTATTTATGAATGAAAAGTATCATGCTTATGACCTTGTCATTTCATTTACTTGTTCCGTCCGGCACCGGGTTCAACTAGTCGGCTCGGGGACTCGCCGACTGGAGTTATATTAGAAGTCCTACCCACAGTCAGACAAGTAGTGTGCTGGCTCCCAAGCCTTCTCTCACCAAAAGTTACAGTTCGAAGAACCGGCTGTCCGGCCGGCAAGAGTTAAAGGCAGGAACGGGCGCCCACACGAAAAACGGCTAGGGACTAACGGACTAATATAACAAAAGCCGGTTTTTCTCCCACCGCCGAATGGCTACCATAGTAGCCGGCCGGCCGGTTTCCATTCACTTCACTTCAATCCAAGAAAGCTCAAGTACTTGCCCCCCCAAAGAGGGAAGGCGGCAAAGGAAAAAGCCTAAGGATAAAAAGCATACGCGAATGGAAACCAAACATGCACATAATAATATTTACATAAAAGACCTCCGAGAGGCCAGCATTCAACATAGTTTGGATACACCCCCAGTGGGTGGAACTGCGAAAACTTAATGAAGATTGTTCAAAAGACAACAAGCAGGAAAGATAAAGACGGCAGGTCAAGCTGGCGGAGCGACCGACGAGCCGGACTGGTTGGCAGAGACGGTCGTGCCGGCTGAAGGAGCGGCCGGCTGGCGAACTTTGGCTTGGTCACCGCCTCCCGTAGAGGGCGCGCTTGCACGCGCCTTGTTGCTGGAGGTACAGTCGGCCTGAGGTCGTCCGGTTGTTCCACCAGCCGGCTCGACGTCTTCGCCATCCTCCTCTTCGTCATCCTCGCCCTTGTCGCTGGAGGCAATCTCCTCCGCCGAGTCCTCGCCCACCGCCGGGTTCAGCCCGAACCACTCCTCCGGCTGAGCAACACCATCATCATCGATTTTGGGTGCGAAAGCGCTGATGTCGGTGCACTCGGCGATCGTCGAAGCCCGCTGGGCGATAGTCGGCCTCACCTCCTCCAGCTCCGCGTCGGCCTCCATCCGCCAAGTGCGCAGCTGGTCCAGGCTCAGCCCTGGGTACCAAGCCCGAACGAACTCCAACGCCCGCCCGGCTCCGAGGCGGGCTGCCGACACCTTCCAAGCCTCAAAGCGACCGACTGCGACCTCTAGCTAGTCGGCAGTTCGGCTTGGGGTGCGGGGGATTGTCTCGCCGGGCCAGAGGGCGGCCAACACTTGCGCCTCGGCACGTTGGAGCCGGCGAAGCATCCGATGAGCCGGCTGCAACCGCGCCTGGATAGTCAAGAGCTGCTCCTCAAGCGTCCGGTTCGCATCCGGCGCGATGTTGGCCCCCGCCTGACGGCGCGCCTCGCGATGGGCCTCAATGCTTTGGGCGGCGAAGGCGGAGTAGCCGGGGAAGTAGTCTGCACCAAAAAACAAGCAGCAGCTCAAGTTAAGCCAAAAACCTAGGCGGAAAGGGGCAGGAGAGGGGCGAGGAAGGCGGCTTTCCGTCGATCAAATCCTCGATCCGGCCGAAGCCTTCATCCAAGGCTCGTCGGGTCTCAGCCCAGCTCGCCGCCTCGGTCTCATACTCTGCCTTCAGGGCGGCTTCGCTATCCTGCGCCGCCTGCAGGGCCGCCCTGTGGCTCTTCTCCTGGTTGGCCAGCTTCTTGGCCAGGCGATCACGCTCCTGGACCAAGGCAGCGTACTCGGCGTCCTTGGTATGAAGGGCGGCCTTCGCTTCGCCGAGCTCCTTCCTTAAGTCGGCGTTGGCCCCTGAAGACAAAGAAAAAGAAAAACCAATAAGGAAAGAGTCGTCAAGAAAGATCCGACCCGACTGCTCAGCAGTCGGCCCGAATCTTGGGGACTACACCCAGTGGGTGCGCTGACGCACCCCCACAGGAGACAGACAAGATCGAGTACTTACTTCGGTTGTCGGCCAGGTCGTCGGTCCTCCGACTCAACTCCCGAGCCTGGGAGTTGAAGGCGGCGGCATGGAGGTTGTGATATTCCTGGAAATTCAGACAAGAGGCAAAAATAAGGTAGCCATCAAGAAAGATCCGACCCGACTGCGTAGCAGTCGGCCCGAATCTCGGGGACTACACCCAGTGGGTGAGCTGACGCGTCCCCATGGAAGAAATTAAGAGAGCAAAGCAGCCAAGAACGAAGGACTCACCCGGATGGTGGCTCGCGTCGACAAGAAGTCCTGGGTGAACTGTTGCAGCAGGGCGGCCTGAGCTTGCAGCCGGCTCTGGACCCCTTGAGCCGCCACATTCAGCTCGCCAGTCCCCCCGCTGGGAGTCCACTCGGACGTGGCAGTGCTGGCCGCCTCCAGATCTTCCGCCGGCTGGCCTGCGCCCGCGACTCGGCGCAACTCCGGCAGAGCGGCGCCTCCCCCTGCGCGGCGGCCCGTCACCGGCTGCATCTCAAGGCCGGCTCTATCGTCCGGCTCACCCCCGGACGGCCCCTCTGGCGCCGCTGACGATTGGCCGCCTTGGCCCGCTCCGGCTGGCGCTGCTGGCGGCATTTTCCTCGCAAAGGCCACAGGGTCCTCCCCCCTTTCCATCAGCAGCGGGTCTAGGACGATCTCCTCCGCCAAGGGCAATGGGGTGTCGGGGGCCACAGCTCGGAGGGGAATGGCGAGCAGCGGAGGCTTGTTGCGCGAACCCTCCACCTCCGGCTCCGCGGTCGCCGCCTCCGTCTGGGCCTTGGCTGCCGCGTCGGCCTACTCCCTCGCCGCCTGGGCGGCCGCTTTCTCCGCCGCCTCGCGCTCCTCCCGCGCTTCATGGGCATTCCGCTCTGTGGCCTCCTTGAGGTCGGCGCGGGGGTCCACGCGGCGGGAGCTTGAAGAACCTCTAGCCGGCCCAACTACGGAGCCGCTCGGACCACGCTCAAGGGAAAGCGGCGCCCTGTCCAGCAAGCGGAAGAAATTAAGAAGAATGCTCGAACAAGAAGAGAATGATGAAGAGCATGCGACAAGGCAATTGACGACTTACGCTGAGACCGCCTGAGGCTGCTTCACTGCCTTGCGGAAGCGGGCCGCTTTCGCGACCGCCTCGTCTCGCTTGGTCGCCGCGGTGGAGGCTTTGGACTTCTTCGGCCGACTGCCGAAGAGGCCTGAAGCGGCCCGGCGCTTCTGTGCGCCACCACCGGCAGCCGGCGCGATGGACGAGCCCGCGCCCTGATGGTCGGCCGCCGGCTGGCGACGCGGGGCCACTTCGGCTTCAGCATCGTCCGGCCAGTCCTCGAAGCTCGTGGTGAGCCTTGAGCCCCCGGGCTCGGCGTCGTCCCCCACAACGGCGTCTTCCATGGCGGCCGCCCCCAAGTCCGGATCGTCGACGTTGTCCGCCGTGCGGTCGGGGGCATACTGGTGTTCTATCCCCGCTGACCCGGTCGTCGGCGGGAGAAGGGGGTTCTGCTAAGAAGAACCGACTGATCAGAAGCCGGCCATCATAAAGCCGGCTACCAACGAAAAGAAGGAAGAAAAGAAAGCTTACCACGGGCGGAGGGTTGGCGCGAGAATACGGCGCCTTGCCGTATCGCCAGTCCTCGGTGAGCTTGCAGTTGGAGATATAGTTTACCATATACGATACCTCAGCGTGAGGCATCTCCCTGGTGCTCAGCCGGCTTGGGTCGAAGCGGCCGCTCATCTGGCACATCATGTGGGGCCAGCTTTGGAGAGGAGATATCCGGCGCTCCACGAAGGCGGCCACCAAGTCGGCCCCGTTCAGGTTTTCCGACTGGATCATCACCCGAAGCCGGGAGACGGCGGCGTTCCCGGCCTGAGACAGTGACCGGGACCGGAAACTCCATGAGGGCTGCCTCCCAGCCGGTGGGTCGGCTACGTAAGCCAGTAGGTTGACGTGGTCTCCTTGCTCGGCGACGTTCTTCACGTAGAAATATGATTTCTGCCAGATCTTCACCGACTGGATCAGGGGGATGGGCGGGAATGGGTTGTTCTCGCTCGCCCTCCTCATGGCGATGAAGGCCCCGCAGGGGGCGGGCACGCCTGTGACGACGGTGCCGAGCTTGCTCTGGAAGAACTCCCCCCAGAGCTCCAGCGTGGGGACCAGCCCCAAGAAACCTTCGCAGAGGGAGACGAAGGCCGACATCAGCATCACCACATTGGGCGTGAGGTGATGCGGCTGAAGGTTGTAAAACTCGAGGAAGGAGCGCAGAAATCCACTCGCCGGAAGGCCGAAGCCGCGCAGGAAGTGCGAGCGGAAGACGACCCACTCGCCCTCCTCCGGCGCCGGCGAAATCTCCGTCTTCGGCACCAGGCGGACCCGCACGAGGTTGGCGTCGGGCAGGCGCCGAGTCTGGCGGAGGAATTCAACGTGGTCCTCATGGACGTTGGAGCTGTCCCACGAGCTTGACAACGCCATCGGAGCGAGACGATGTGGAGGCGCGGCGGCGCTGAGACGGGAGGCTGCGGCGGCAACGAGAAGAAGAAACGAGGACGAGAGGGGGCGGAGCGAGAGGAAGCGTGCGAACCTCTGTCGCTCCCCCTCCTCCCCCTACTTATAGGCTCGCGTGGCGGAGCCGAGGAGGCGCGGCGTGGGGAAACGTGGGGATCGATCGTGCCCACTCCCCCACGTCGTGCGTTTGTTGTGCCCTAATGGCGAAATAAAATCGCCACAGGAAGGCGAGCGGTCCACCTGTGCCGCAGAAGATCAGTGTTCGGGCCGAGGCCTAGGAGTGGCGGGCCCGGGCCTGCAGCGGCGTCCCATCGCACGCGTGCGACGGCAGGGTCTCGCTGCCACGTGGCCCGCGGGAGGGCCCGCGGTTAGCATGCGGGTCGACCACTTTCCCGCCTGCAAGACGCAGGGCTCCCCGAAATCGGCATACGTCAGCAAAGCCGGCTCTTCAGGATAGGAAGCTGACCAAGCTTCTCGTCCCTTTGTCCGCCTCGAAGCTCGATTAGCTTCGGGGACTACTGTCGGAGTAAATAGCCATGGGTAGCCTAGCCGGCTTCCCCTGGCCCTTCTGAAAAAATCACGAGCCCGTCCGGCTCTCAAGAATCCAAGACATGGAGCCGCCTTCCCCTTGCTGGCTGCCACCCAGGCCGGCTTTCGGAAGGCGGTCCGACTTTAGCCCCCATGAAGGAAGCCACGGGAGGGCCGACTTCGGGAAGCCGGCCAGGGGAAGGCCGACTCCAAGAAGCCGGCTCCCATAAAGCGGTCGAGACCGTACCCTCAAAGTTTGCACCCACCTAACGGCAGTGCGACGGGGCGTGGCTACAGTGAAGCCTGCCACCCCCGTATCCCGGAGCACGCCTGGCACAGTGCGCCATACGGAGTAGCCATGACCCGTCCGGCGCGGCACTGTTGCCATGTTGACCCTGATGTCACCCACGACGGGCCGCCAGCGCGGCCCACAGATGGTGGGCCCCTTCGGGCAGAGAGATGCCCGAAGGCGGCCACGCCTCCAACCAGTCGGCCCAAGACAGTGCCGGCTCCCCGCAGCCGGCTTGCCGCCTCCTTTGAAGGAGACGCCCCATTAAGGAGACAAGACGCGGTGAGGCTACAGCGATCGCCCGACGGGCGGCGGCACTGTAGCCGTGCCTACCACGACGAGGCCCACGTCACCAAGATGGAGCCACAGTAACCAGCCGCCGACCAGGCCCTGGACAGTGGGGCCTGCCTGTCGACCAAGGGGCCGGCAGCCGGCGGGACCCACCAGTCGGCGGGCCCCAACAGCCGGCGCAGGAGCCGGCGAGCGCAGTCACAGACGGCTGGGCCCCGCGCCCAGTCGGATTACCATTGTACCCCTGGGGGTGGGCCTATATAAACCCCCCGGGGCACCCATGCAAAGGGTTCGACCCCCTGCTAGTCTTAGACACCACACAGGGAGAGGAAGCAGGCTAGCCGTGCCCTTCTTCCTCCTCCCACCAAACAGCTCAAGGAGCATTGTGTAGCTACTTGTTCATCTAGTGATCATGCGGAGACCCCGCAGAGCAGCAGTAGGGGTGTTATCTCCACAGAGAGCCCCGAAGCTGGGTAAGATCCGCCGGCGTGCATGTCTTCGCCTTATCCCGTTTCCAGGCACCGGCGATGTCTTACTGGCTCCCACAATGATAAGCCACCCGTTGGCATATGTCGCACCTACCACCCGGCATTTCGTGTCTCTCAAAAGGCTTTTGGAGCCCCGGTTCTAAGCTGTAAAGCATGCCGCACTGAACGAGGGAGTAATCATCAGCACGTGTCTGCCAAGCGTTCATAACGTCTTGGTTCTGTGGGACGGGTGCGTCACCTAGCGGTGCTTCTAGGACATAATATTTCTTGGCAGCTATGAGGATGATCCTCAGGTTCCGGACCCAGTCCGTGTAGTTGCTGCCATCGTCTTTCAGCTTGGCTTTCTCTAGGAACGCGTTGAAGTTGAGGACTACGTTGGCCATTTGATCTACAAGACATATTGTAAATATTTTAGACTAAGTTCATGATAATTAAGTTCATCTAATCAAATTATTCAATGTACTCCCACTTAGATAGACATCCCTCCAGTCATCTAAGTATAACATGATCCGAGTTAACTAGGCCGTGTCCGATCATCACGTGAGACGGACTAGTCAACATCGGTGAACATCTTCATGTTGATCGTATCTTCTATACGACTCATGCTCGACCTTTCGGTCTTCTGTGTTCCGAGGCCATGTCTGTACATGCTAGGCTCGTTAAGTCAACCTAAGTGTTTGCATGTGTAAATCTGTCTTACACCCGTTGTATGTGAACGTTGGAATCTATCACACTCGATCATCACGTGGTGCTTCGAAACAACGAACTGTCGCAACGGCGCACAGTTAGGGGGAACACTTTCTTGAAATTATTATGAGGGATCATCTTATTTACTACCGTCGTTCTAAGTAAACAAGATGCAAAAACATGATAAACATCACATGCAGTCAAATAATAATAGTGACATGATATGGCCAATATCACATAGCTCCTTTGATCTCCATCTTGGGGCTCCATGATCATCTTGTCACCGGCTTGACACCATGATCTCCATCATCATGATCTCCATCATCGTGTCTCCATGAAGTTGCTCGCCAACTATTACTTCTACTACTATGGCTAACACGTTTAGCAATAAAGTAAAGTAATTTACTGTGCGTTTCTCAATGACACGCAGGTCATGCAAAAAATAAAGACAACTCCTATGGCTCCTCCCGGTTGTCATACTCATCGACATGCAAGTCGTGATTCCTATTACAATAGCATGAACATCTCATACATCACATATATATCATTCATCATTCATCACAACTTTGGCCATATCACATCACAAAACACTTGCTGCAAAAACAAGTTAGACGTCCTCTAATTGTTGTTGCAAGTTTTACGTGGCTGCAAAAGGGTTCTAGCAAGAACGTTTTCTTACCTACGTGAAAGCCACAACGTGATTTTTCAACTTCTGTTTACCCTTCATAAGGACCCTTTTCATCGAATCCGCTCCAACTAAAGTGGGAGAGACAGACACCCGCCAGCCACCTTATGCAACTAGTGCATGTCAGTCGGTGGAACCGGTCTCACGTAAGCATACGTGTAAGGTTGGTCCGGGCCGCTTCATCCCACAATACCGTTGAAGCAAGATAAGACTAGTAGCGGCAAGAAAGTTGACAACATCAACGCCCACAACAAATTGTGTTCTACTCGTGCATAGAGAACTACGCAAAGACCTAGCTCATGACGCCACTGTTGGAGAAAGTTGCAGAAAATAAAAAATTTCCTACGGTTTCACCAAGATCCATCTAGGAGTTCATCTAGCAACGAGTGATCGGATTGCATCTACATACCTTTGTAGATCACGTGCGGAAGCGTTCAAAGAACGGGGATGAGGAAGTCGTACTCGACGTGATCCAAATCACCGGAGATCCTAGCGCCGAACGGACGGCACCTCCGCGTTCAACACACGTACGGTCAGCGTGACGTCTCCTCCTTCTTGATCCAGCAAGGGGAAAGGAGAGGTTGAGGAAGATGGCTCCAGCAGCAGCACGACGGCGTGGTGATGGTGGAGCTGAAGTACTCCGGCAGGGCTTCGCCAAGCTCTATGGAGGAGGAGGAGGAGGAGGTGTTGCAGAGGGAGAGGGAGGCACCAAAAAGCGTAGGTCTGAGGCCCTCCCTCGCCCCCACTATATATAGGGGGCCTAGGGGGGGCGGCCCTAGGAGATGCAATCTCCTAGGGGGGCGGCGGCCAAGGGGTGGGGGACTTGCCCCCCAAGCAAGGGGGCGCCCCCTTTTAGGGTTTCCCCACCCTAGGCGCATGGGCCCTAGGGGAAAGTGGTGCCCCAGCCCACTTTGGGCTGGATCCCTTCCCACTTCAGCCCATGGGGCCCTCCGGGATAGGTGGCCCCACTCGGTGGACCCCCGGGACCCTTCCGGTGGTCCCGGTATAATACCGGTGACCCCGAAACTTGTCCCGATGGCCGAAATAGCACTTCCTATATATAATTCTTTACCTCCGAACCATTCTGGAACTCCTCGTGACGTCCAGGATCTCATCCGGGACTCCGAACAACTTTTGGGTTACTGCATATACATATCCCTACAACCCTAGCGTCATCGAACCTTAAGTGTGTAGACCCTATGGGTTCGGGAGACATGTAGACATGACCGAGATGGCTCTCCGGTCAATAACCAACAGCGGGGTCTGGATACCCATGTTGGCTCCCACATGCTCCTCGATGATCTCATCGGATGAACCACGATGTCGAGGATTCAAGCAACCCTGTATACAATTCCCTTTGTCAATCGGTACGTTACTTGCCCGAGATTCGATCGTCGGTATCCCAATACCTCGTTCAATCTCGTTACCGGCAAGTCACTTTACTTGTACCGTAATGCATGATCTCGTGACCAGACACTTGGTCACTTTGAGCTCATTGTGATGATGCATTACCGAGTGGGCCCAAGAGATACCTCTCCGTCATACGGAGTGACAAATCCCAGTCTTGATCCGTGTCAACCCAACAGACACTTTCGGAGATACCCGTAGTATACCTTTATAGTCACCCAGTTATGTTGTGACGTTTGGTACACCCAAAGCACTCCTACGGTATCCGGGAGTTACACGATCTCATGGTCTAAGGAAAAGATACTTGACATTGGAAAACTCTAGCAAATGAACTATACGATCTTATGCTATGTTTAGGATTGGGTCTTGTCCATCACATCATTCTCCTAATGATGTGATCTCGTTATCAATGACATCCAATGTCCATAGTCAGGAAACCATGACTATCTGTTGATCAACGAGCTAGTCAACTAGAGGCTTACTAGGGACATGTTGGTGTCTAAGTATTCACACATGTATTACGATTTCCGGATAACAAAATTATAGCATGAATAAATGACAATTATCATGAACAAGGAAATATAATAACAATCCTTTTATTATTGCCTCTAGGGCATATTTCCAACAGTGGTCACTTGATCATCTTGAGCGTCGTCTTGGGCTTGTTCTTGTTCTTGAACTTGCTTGGAGGAGAAAACTTGACCTTGGGCATCACTTGATGTGTCAACACTGTCTTGAGCGTGATCTTGCCCTTGGTCATGTTCTTGAGGATGAGGGCCTTCATGTTGTTCTTCGGAAGCGTGTGGGCCTTGGGTTGGCGATGGCTCCACTTGAGTGGAGCTTTGTCCTTCTCCTTCGGCCACAACGGGTTCCTCAATGGGTAGGATAAAGCCAACACCCATTCTTCTTATGGCTTTGGGAGGTATTTCATCACCTACATCACAAGTTGACACGCGGTGTTGATGGCTTCGGCCCAAAAGTTGTACGGAGACTTGAACTTCGCCATCATGGTCCTTGCCGCATCCATCAACGTCTGATTCTTCCTCTCCGCAACACTGTTTTGTTGAGGGGTGTAAGGTGTAGAATATTGATGCTTGATCCTCTCATCACTAAGAAACTCATCCAAGGTGTAGTTCTTGAACTCAGTGCCGTTGTCACTTCTTACTGTCAAGATCTTTGCATTGTGTTGACGTTGTGCATCATTTGCAAAGTCAATGACGGTTTGTTGGGTCTCGCTCTTCCTCTTGAAGAAATACACCCACGTGTATCTTGAGTCGTCATCCACAATCACCAAGCAATACTTCCTACCTCCAAGACTATCGAAGGATGGAGGCCCAAAGAGATCCATGTGAAGGAGCTCCAAAGGCCTCTTTGAATAAATGATAGTCGTGGGAGGGTGACCCTTCTCATGTAGCTTTCCTTTGATACAAGCACTACAAGCACGATCTTTAGCAAAACTAACATTCGTTAGTCCACAAACATGGTCCCCCTTGAGAAGACTTTGCAAAGATCTCATATTGACATGGGCTAGACGGCGATGCCAAAGCCATCCCACATCAACTTTAGCCATTAGGCATGTCGCGGTCTTAGTGGGTCGCTCCGAAAAGTTAATCACATATAGACCATTCTCGACATGCCCAACAAAGGCTACTTTAAGAGTCTTGCTCCACAAGAGGGCCACGGTATCGACATCAAAGAAAGTGGCAAAGCCCATGATAGCAAGTTGACAAACGGAAAGTAAATTGTATGCAAGGGACTCAACAAGCACGACCTTCTCGATCGTGAGATCATGAGAGATGACCACCTTGCCAAGTCCCAATACCTTAGAGGATGAGGCGTCACCCCACTCGACATTGGTGGGCATAGATGAAATCTTGTGCACATCCACCACCAAGTCCTTGCTTCCGGTCATATGATTTGTAGCTCCGCTATCGAGCAACCATGATCCCCCACCGAAAGCAAACACCTACAAGAGATTAATGCTTGGTTTTAGGTACCCATTTTGTAATGGGTCCTTTGATGTTAGTAACAAGGGTCTTTGGAACCCAAATAGACCATTCAATGTATTCATGAGGAGAGCCAACGAATTTGGCATAGACATGCCCATGACTAGCACGGCATAACACATATGAAGGATTAAAGTCGCCGGCTTTGATGCGAGGAGTGGAATTTCCCTTTTTGACAATGCCAACCTTCTCATTGTTCTTCTTATTCTCCTCGGAGGCACTCTCTCCCTCCTTCAGAAAGGTTTGCATGAGATGAGGAGGTCGTTTGGTCTTGTCATTCTTCTTCTTGTTCTTGGAGTCGGGCACGTACCCAACCCCTTCCTTGGCCACAACTCCCTTTTGGTTGATCAAGAGGTCGTTGAGGTTCTTCTTACCTTGTATGCAAGTCGCAAGACCTCTCTCAATTTGCCCCTTTAGTTTAGCGTTCTCCTCAACGAGATGCACATGCTCACAACACGGGTTAGTAGCATTTGCATTATCAATTAACATCATACGAGGAAAAGTGGCTTTTTCCTTGGTTAGCTTTACTTGAAGTTGATCATGAGACTCTTTGAGGCTAGCATGAGCACCCTTCAAGACCTTGTGAGCCTTGTCAAGTAGATCAAACTCCTCTTTGAGTCTAGCAAGATCAACCTCAAGTTCGGCCTTCTCGGAGTTTAGCACATGAGAAACAATGAGGACATGATCATAATCTTTCTTTAACTTAGCATGATCAACGTTGTGTGACTCCTCAAGAGCCAAACAAAGACCACGCTCTTCCTCAAGAGCATTGGAAAGATCCAAAATCTCATCGGCATAGTCACGACTATGCTCTTCCATCTTAGTGATGGTGTCTTCGTGAGCCTCGATCATGTCATTGGCTTCACCAAGTTGTTCCAAGAGAGCAACAAAGTGCTTCTTGGATTTTCCCTTAAGTTTGCCCATAAAGGCCTCAAACTCATTAGTCTCCACATTCGCTCCCTCAAGTTCATTAATGCTATCCATCGGAGAAGGATGATTAATGATGGTAGTTTTGATGTTGGGGGTTACCTTGTTGGTGGCTTTAGCCATGAGGCATTTGGCGGTGATGCTCTCATTGGGTGAGTCAAAGAGGGACACCCGTGGGGTCGTCGCAATGGCAATGGAGGCCATGGCAACCGACTCATCACCTTCATCATCGTCGTCATCCTCATTGTACTCTTCTTGTACCACCAATGCCTTGGGAGGAGTCTTCTTGGTGAAGTTGCTTTTGTTGGGGAACGACTTGGCCTTGTCCTTCCGGATGAGCTTGCCACCATTGTCTTCCCTCTTCTCATACGGGCACTCCGCAACAAAATGACTCATGTTGCCAAAATTGTAGCAAGTCCTTACATGTTGCTTGCTCTTCGTGCCACTTGAGTTGTTCTTGTTAAAGTTTGGCCTCGAGTTTTTCTTGCTCCAAAATTGCCTTGAAGCGAGTTCCATGTGTTCATGATAAGCATACTTCGTATCATCGGGGTTGCTCTCCTCTTCTTCCTCTTCTTCTTCTTCAACGGAGAGCTTGGCCTTCAATGCAAGGTTGGGCTTCTTTGCCCTTTGAGAATGAAGCACCGCATTGTCGGCGGTCTTGTCCAAAATGTTCATGGCCACAAACTCATCCAACACTTCGCTTGAGGTCAAAGTGTGGAAGTCCGGTCTTTGACGAATGACGGAGGACATGGCCTTGTGGTAGGGCATCATTGCCTTGAGGAATTTGTGCTTGATCCAATTGTCATCCGTGTCCTTGCTCCCGTGATCTTGGAGTGAGACCGCGAGTTTAGTTACCCTCCGATAAAGCTCACGAGGTCTTCATCTTCTTTCATTGCAAACTCATCGGCCTCATCTTGGACCACTTCATAATTGGAGCGTTGAATGCTTGCGCTTCCCCGGTAGAGGGAGACAACACAATCTTAAGGGGAGGACCGGCATGATTCAAATGAGTAGAAGGAACCGGTCCACCATAAACAAGCGGTGGTTCCACATGAGCAAAGATGTCGGTGCCTTTTTTACCACCAGAAGAAGGAGCCTTTTCACTACTAGCTTCCCCCTTGTCGGGGATAGCATCCGTCACCTTGTCGGTGGGGTCACCCACTTTCAACTGTGCGGTGGATAGTTTAAGCCCCTCAAGAAATTTAGTAAACATGCTTTCAACCTCGGTCGTCATGGAGGTTTTCAATGTCTCCAAGGCCACATTGAACTCCTCACGAGAGACCGAGGTTCCCCCATCGCCCGTAGACGAGGTCGGATTCACACCGGAGTGTTCCTCCACACCATCTACGGTATCAACCATACTCTTTGGACGGTAAAGTCCTTAATAAAGAGACGAGGCTCTGATGCCAATTGAAAGGATCGATATGGTTGACTAGAGGGGGGGGTGAATAGGAAACTACCAATTTTTAACTTTTCTATACCAAATTAAACTTTGCATCAAAGTAGGTTGTCTAGATGTGCAACTAGGTGAGCAACCTATATGATGCAATAACAACAAGCATACAAGCAAGCAAGAGAAGTAACACCAAAGAGCTTGCACAAGTGAAGATAAGAGATAACCAAGAGTGGATCCGGTGAAGACGAGGATGTGTTACCGAAGTTCCTTCCTTTTGAGGGGAAGTACGTGTCCGTTAGAGCGGTGTGGAGGCACAATGCTCCCCAAGAAGCCACTAGGGCCACCGTATTCTCCTCACGCCCTCAAGAAATGCGAGATGCCGTGATTCCACTATTGGTGCCCTTGAAGGCGGCAACCGAACCTCTACAAACAAGGTTGGGGCAATCTCCACAACTTAATCGGAGGCTCCCAACAAAACCACGAAGCTTCACCACAATGGACTATGGCTCCATGGTGACCTCAACCGTCTAGGGTGCTCAAACACCCAAGAGTAACAAGATCCGCTAGGGATGAGTGGGGGAATCGAAAAATCCCTTGGTGGAAGTGTAGATCAGGGCCTTCTCAGCCACTCCCGAGCAAATCAACAAGTTTGATTGGCTAGAGTGATAGATCGGGCGAAAATGGAGCTTGGAGCATTTAATGGAGCTTGAGGGGGAAGAGGTAAGTCAAAGGAGAAGAAGGCGAACCCCTTTTATAGTGGGGGCAACAATCCAACCGTTGCCCCACCAACCAGCCCCGCACAGGGCGGTAGTATCGCTAAAGGGGGCAGTACTACCGCTGAGCCAGTGGTACTGCCGCTCCAGCGAGCGGTACTGCCGCGCAGGGAAGAGCAGCAGGGATCTAGACCCAGCGCGGTACTACCGCGGTGGTAAGGGCGGTACTACCGCTCCGAAACGGTACTACCGCCTCTACTACCGCAACTAGTGCCACAAAACCCGACACGAGAAAAAGAGCCCTCGAGTCGAGGCGGCAGGAGCCAGACAGCCCAGCGGTAGTACAACAGCGGGGTCACGGGCGGTACTACCGCTGCGGAGCGGTACTGCCGCTTGTGACCCTTCGGCGGTACTACCGCTGGTAGTGCGGTACTACCGCTGGGACACAGAAGAGAGAGAGAAGATCTCTCCATCGAGGGTAAGGACGAGGCGGTGGTGCCAGGCAGGCCAGCGGTAGTACTACTGCGGAGTCACGGGCGGTACTACCGCTTTGGAGCGGCACTGCCGCTTGTGACTCCTCAACGGTACTACCGCTGGGTTGCACAGTACTACCGCTGGAACCCAGACAGGCCACAGAAAAGAGAAGAGATCTCTCCAAAGAAGTGGAAGAGCTCGGAGGGTGAGAAGCTGACGTGTACGTGTTGATACCACCCATGCAATACCCCAGCGGACCCCCTCTTGATAGTACGGTGCCCTCTACGCAACTAGTCCACCAAAAGAGAAACGAAAGAGCTACACCGTCTTGAATGACACTCCGAAGCGAAGAAAACGTCTCGTGCCAAGGATGAATCTGTGAACTACTCAAAGCACATGATTAGTCCGCAAACATGTTGTCATCAATCACCAAAACTACCTCGAGAGAGATATGCCTCAACACTCTTCAAACCCACTTTTATCAATTTTCTCAACAAGATTTTCACCCTCTGAATTATCGGGACGCCTTATAGATAAAGTTGACCCTTCTTTAGTCCCTTTATTACCAATCTTAATTTTACTAAACAAAGAATCAATAGAAGAAACACCAATCATTTTAAGATCTTCATCACTTTTATGAAAGCAATCACTAGAAAACGTTTTTTCTAAAAATACTCTTCTAGCTCTAAGTATAGTGGTTCTTGTCTTACTATCATCCATAGAAACATAAAGAGCTTTAATTGATTCCTCAACCTTAGGCACAAAAGTTTTCATCTTGAGATTTTCTACATCATGAGAAATTCTATCAATACTTCTAGACATATCATCGCTCTTATTCAACTTTTGTTCTATTGTAGCATTGAAAACTTTTTGAGTATTGACAAATTCTTTAATATTATTCTCAAGATCAGAGGTGTTCCTATTATTATTATTATAAGAAGGATTACCATAGGAATTACCATAATTATTATAGGAATTACTACGAAAAGGCCTAGGATTAAAATTACCTCTATAAGCATTGTTATTAAAATTGTTTTGCGAGATAAAATTCACATCTATGACATCACTATTTTTCTCAATCAAAGTAGAGAAAGGCACATCATTAAAATCAATAAGAGCACTTTTATTAGCAACCAATTTCATAAGAGCATCAACTTTTTCACTCAAAGAAGAAATTTCTTCAACCAAATTAACCTTTTTACTAGTAGGAGCTCTTTTGGTATGCCATTGTGAGTAATTTGCTATAATATTATCAAGCAATTTGGTGGCTTCACCCAAAGTTATTTCCATAAAAGTACCACCCGCGGCGGAGTCCAAAAGTTTACGAGAACCAAAATTCAACCCCGCATAAATTTTTTGTATGATCATCCAAAGATTTAACCCATGAGTTGGGCAATTCCTTAGCATTAATTTATCCTTTCCCAAGATTGCGCAACATGCTCATGTTCAACTTGCTTGAAATTCATGATCTAGGTTCTAAGGGAAATAAATTTTGTAGGCATAAAATATTTAGTAATAAAAGCATCTTTGCACTTATCCCAAGAATCGATACTATTGCGAGGCAAAGAAGAAAACCAAATTTTTGCACGATCTCACAAGGAAAAAGGGAATAATTTCAACTTCACAACATCATTTTCCACATATATTTCTTTTGCATATCGCATAATTCCACGAATGTGTTAAGATGGGACGCAACATCCTCATTAGGAGTACCAGAAAATTGATCTTTCATAACAAGATTCAGCAAAGCGATATTAATATCACAAGACTCTGCACTAGTGGTGGGAGGAGCAATTGGAGTGCTAATAAATCATTGTTGTTGGTATTGGAGAAAACACACAACTTGGTGTTCTCTTGAGTCATTGTGACTACGCAACAAGATTGCACTAAAAAACAGATCTGGCGAGAAAACGGCGAACGAAAACGAGCGCAAATAAAACGGCAAATTTTTGTGAAGTGGGGGAGAGGAAAACGAGAGGCAAATGGCAAATAATGTAAATTGCAAGGAGATGAGATTTGTGATTAGGAACCTGGTAGGTGTTGATGATGTCTCCCCGGCAACGGCGCCAGAAATTCCTTTTGATGCGGCTTGAACTACGTCGGTATTTCCCTCAGTGATGAGACCAAGGTTATCGAACCAGTAGGAGAACCATGGAACACCACGTAAATAGCTCCCGCACACAAATAACAAATACTTGCAACCTGACGTAAGAGAGGGGTTGTCAATCCCTCACGGGTAAAAAGATAGGTAAAATTGTAGTAGATTGGATAAATAGATCTCACGAGAATGCGAGATATAATAAATAAATAAATAAAAATTGCAGCAAGGTATTTTTGGGTTTTTGGATTAATAGATCTGAAAATAAAAGCAAATAAAAATAGATCGTGAAGGCAAATATAATAGAGAAGAGACCGGGGGCCATAGATTTCACTAGTGGCTTCTCTCGAGAAATTAGCACACGGTGGGTAAACACATTACTGTTGGGTAATTGATAGAACTTTAAATAATCATGACGATATCCCGGCAATGATCATTATACAGGCATCACGTCCAAGATTAGTAGACCGACTCCTGCTTGCATCTACTACTATTACTCCACACATCGACCGCTATCCAGCATGCATCTAGTGTATTAAGTTCATGGAGAAACGGAGTAATGCAATAAGAACGATTACATGATGTAGACAAGATCTATTTATGTAGAAATAGACCCCATCTTGTTATCCTTAATAGCAACAATACATTGAAGGAAATATGCCCTAGAGGCAATAATAAATTTGTTATTTATATTTCCTTATATCATGATAAATGTTTATTATTCATGCTAGAATTGTATGAACCGGAAACTTAGTACATGTGTGAATACATAGACAAACAAAGTGTCCCTAGTATGCCTCTACTTGACTAGCTCGTTTACCAAAGATGGTTAAGTTTCCTAGACATAGACATGTGTTGTCATTTGATGAACGGGATCACATCATTAGAGAATGATGTGATGGACAAGACCCATCCGTTAGCTTAGTACTATGATCGTTTAGTTTATTGCTATTGCTTTCTTCATGACTTATACATGTTCCTATGACTATGAGATTATGCAACTCCTGAATACCGGAGGAACACCTAGTGTGCTATCAAACGTCACAACGCAACTGGGTGATTATAAAGATGCTCTATGCTACCTCTTGAGCACTATGTTGGTTTTCCCTTGAAGAGGAAAGGGTGATGCAGCAAAGTAGTGTAAGTATTTCCCTCAGTTTTTGAGAACCAAGGTATCAAACTAGTAGGAGACTACACACAAGTCCCTCGTACCTACACAAACAAATAAGAACCTCGCAACCGACGCGATAAAGGGGTCGTCAATCCCTTCACGGTCACTTACGAGAGTGAGACCTGATAGAGATAATAAGATAAATATTTTTGGTATTTTTATGATATAGATAGGAAAATGAAGATTGCAAAATAAAATAGATTGGAAATTTATATGATAAAAGATAGACCCCAGGGCCATAGGTTTCACTAGTGGCTTCTCTCAAGATAGCATAAGTATTACGGTGGTGAACAAATTACTCTCGAGCAATTGATAGAAAAGTGCATAATTATGAGAATATCTAGGCATGATCATGTATATAGGCATCACGTCCATGACAAGTAGACCGAAATGATTCTGCATCTACAACTATTACTCCACACATAGACCGCTATCCAACATGCATCTAGAGTATTAAGTTCATAAGAACAGTGTAATGCATTTGGCAAGATGACATGATGTAGAGGGATAAACTCAAGCAATATGATATAAACCCCATCTTTTTATCCTCGATGGCAACAATACAATACGTGCCTTGCTGCCCCTGCTGTCACTGGGAAAGGACACCACAAGATTGAACCCAAAGCTAAGCACTTCTCCCATTGTAAGAAAGATCAATCTACTAGGCCAAACCAAACTGATAATTCGAAGAGACTTGCAAAGATAACCAATCATACATAAAAGATTTCAGAGAAGAATCAAATATTGTTCATAGATAAACTTGATCATAAACCCACAATTCATCGGATCTCGACAAACACACCGCAAAAAGAGTTACATCGAATAGATATCCAAGAAGATCGAGGAGAACATTGTACTGAGATCCAAAGATAGAGAAGAAGCCATCTAGCTAATAACTATGGACCCGAAGGTCTGTGGTAAACAACTCACACATCATCGGAGAGGCTATGGTGTTGATGTAGAATCCCTCCGTGATCGATTCCCCCTCCGGCGGAGCTCCGAAAAAGGCCCCATGATGGGATCTCCTGGGCACATAAGGTTGCAGCGGTGGAAATTTGGTTTCATGGTGCTCCTGGATGTTTTCGGGGTATATGGATATATATATAGGAGGAAGAATTAGGTCAGTGGAGCTGCGAGGGGCCCACGAGGGTGGGGGGCGCGCCCAGGGGGGCAGACACGCCTCCCTGCCTCGTGGCCACCTTGTTTCTTTCTTGAAATCTACTCCAAGTCCCCTGGATCACGTTTGTTCCAAAAATAACTCTCCCGAAGGTTTCATTCCATTTGGATTCTGTTTGATATTCCTTTTCTGTGAAACAATGAAATAGGCAAAAAAATAACAATGTGCACTGGGCCTTGGGTTAGTAGGTTTGCCCCAAAATAATATAAAAGTGTATAATAAAGCCCATTAAACATCCAAACCTGATAATATAATAGCATGGAACAATCAAAAATTATAGATACATTGGAGACGTATCAAGCATCCCCAAGCTTAATTCCTGCTCGTCCTCAAGTAGGTAAATGATAAAAACAGAATTTTTGATGTGGAATGCTACCTAGCATAATTCTCAATGTAATTTTATTTATTGTGGCATGAATGTTCAGATCCGAAAGATTCAACAAAAAAGTTTAATATTGACATAAACATAATAATACTTTAAGCATACTAACAAAGAAATCATGTCTTCTCGAAATAACATGGCCAAAGAAAGTTATCCCTACAAAATCATATAGTCTGGCTATGCTCCATCTTGACCACACAAAGTATTTAAATCAATCACAACCCCGATGACAAGCCAAGCAATTGTTTCATACTTTTGATGTTCTCAAATTTTTTCAATCTTCACGCAATATATGAGCATGAGCCATGGACATAGCACTATATGTGGAATAGAATGGTGGTTGTGGAGAAGATAAAAGGGAGAAGATAGTCTCACATAAACTACACGTATCAACGGGCTATGGAGATGCCCATCAATAGATATCAATGTGAGTGAGTAGGGATTGCCATGCAACGGATGCACTAGAGCTATAAGTGTATGAAAGCTCAAAAAGAAACTAAGGGCCAGTTCTTTTCGGCGATTCTTCCAGAATCGCCCCCCTCCCCAGCTTCTCCCAGAATCGTCACTCCATATTTTTTTTACAATCCTATCTAGTTAAGGTCTAATTAGCTAGGATTGTAAAAAACATATGGAGTGGTGATTCTGGGAGAAGCTGGGGAGGGGGGCGATTCTGGTAGAATCGCCCAAAAGAACTGGCCCTAAGTGGGTGTGCATCCAACTTGCTTGCTCACGAAGACCTAGGGCAATTTGAGGAAGCCCATCATTGGAATATACAAGCCAAGTTCTATAATGTAAAATTCCCACTAGTATGTGAAGGTGACAAAATAGGAGACTCTCTGAGGGAGTCCTGGACTAAGGGGTCCTCGGACGTCCGGCCTGTGATCTATGGGCCGGACTGATGGGCTGTGAAGACATGAAGACCGAAGACTGCACCGTGTCCGGATTGGACTCTACTTGGCGTGGAAGGCAATCTTGACGACCGAAGATTCCTTCTTATGTAACTGACTCCATGTAAACCCTAGATCCCCTCGGTGTTTATATAAACTAAAGTGGATAGTCCGGAAAGGACAACACATATACTCATTACCATATTCACAGGCTAGACTTCTAGGGTTTAGCCATTACGATCTCGTGGTAGATCAACTCTTGTAATACTCATATTCATCAAGATCAATCAAGCATGAAGTAGGGTATTACCTCAATAGAGAGGGCCCGAACCTGGGTAAACATCGTGTCCCCTATCTCCTGTTACCATCGATCCTAGACGCACAGTTCGGGACCCCCTACCCGAGATCGGCCAGTTTTGACACCGACATTGGTGCTTTCATTGAGAGTTCCACTGTGCAGTCGACAATAGGCTAGATGGCACCTTCAATCGTCAATAATGAAGCTATCCAAAAAGGAATCTTCCTCCCCGGACAGATCTTCGTATTCGGCGGCTTCGTACTGTGGGCCAACATGCTTGTCCATCTAGAGCAGATCGGCAGCTACGCCCCCGGCCATCAGGTCGGATTCGGAAGCTTGAACTACGTCGCGGATATCCGTGGAGACTTGATCTTCAAGGGATTTGAGCCTATGGAGATCGCTTCCCTCATCCCGATGAATGTGACCTAAATCTGTCATCGGATCACACCCAGGAGATGGTTCCTACGGCTGCAATGACCTTAGAGCCAAAGCAGATCGAGCCATCCAAGGCCTCAGAGTCCACGGAGTTGGAGCCGCGCATGGACTCGACGCCCTGCAGCATTCACTTTAATGGAACTCCGGACTCGACTCTGGCTGTAAGTTCCGGATTGTGTACGCCCACGGACACCGAGTTAGATCGGTTATCGATCTTCGAGTTCAGCGCTGCGGACGTCTTCCAGCACTCGCCTTTGGGTGACGTGCTAAAATCTTTTAAGAATTTGTCCTTGGAGAAGGACCCACAGCCGAACTATGTCTGGTTCGAGCTAGAGACGGATGATGAGGAATTTTGCTCCCCACCCGCCACCCACCTCATAGCCACTGTCGATGATTTAACCGACATGCTTGACTATAGCTCCGAAGACATCGACGGTATGGACGACGATGCTGACAAGGAGCAGGGCCAAGACCCGCCATTCACTGGACGTTGGACGGCTACCTCTTCATACGACATGTACATGGTTGATACACCTAAAGGATCTGGCGACTGCAAAGAAGAGCCAGATGTGAATAAAGCTTGTGAGACACAGTCCAAGTGCCGGCGGCCCAAACGCCGCCCCAAGCCCCGCCGCTCCAAGGACGACAACACTGGCACTGGAGAAAATAGTACCCCCAAGCGACGTCGATAACAATGAAGACCCTGTCGGTGCTACATCCAAACAGGAACACAACAGCAGGCAAGACAACCCTGATGAACAGGCCATAGAAGATGACCCGGAGGATGATACTTACCGTCCACCCTCCGAGGAGGAGACAAGCCTTGGCAACGAAGACTTCATCGTGCTTGGGGATCCTCTCGAACAGGAGCGCTTTAAGCTTTAGCTCATGGCCACTGCAAGGAGCCTGAAAAAGAAACAATAACAACTTCAAGTCGAACAAGACCTGCTCGTCGACAGATGGACTAATGTCCTGACAGCCGAGGAATACAGCCTCTACCGCCCAGCTAAGAGCTACCCAAAACGCAGACTGATACCTCAATTTGATGAGGAGGTGCCGGAGCACATATCTCCCTCGCGTAATGTGGACCGACCACCACGTGGTCAGGACAGGGCGGCCGAACGGCCACCCCGAGGTCGGGATAAAGCAGCAACTTAGGCCGAACAGCAGACCACCACACCACCCCGCCATAATAAAGACAAAAAAGTCCGGAGTCATATGTAAGACCTCCGATAGACACTGGACAGTAGAGCAGGACACACAAGATTGATCTATGGATCGCGAGGACGTGCTTCGAGACACGATGATGGCCACCTATTCGTACGTGACAAACCTAACCACGCTCGGGCCGAATACCGCAGACGGACTCCCTAGGAGGTCCGCCATGATGTAGCCCGATACAGAGGCGCCGCACACCCGCTCTGGTTCACAGATGAAGTATTGGATCATGAATTCCCCGAGGGGTTCAAGCCCGTTAATATCGAATCATACGATGGCACAACCGATCCTGCAGTATGGATTGAGGATTTCATCCTCCACATCCACATGGCCCGAGGAAACGACCTCCACGCTATCAAATACCTCCCATTAAAGCTCAAAGGACCAGCTCGGCACTGGTTAAATAGCCTGCCTGATAACTCCATCGGCAGCTGGGAAGACTTGGAAGAGGCTTTCCTCAACAACTTCCAAGGAACTTATGTCCGGCCACGAGACGCTGATGACCTAAGCCACATAGTTCAACAACCTGGAGAATCAGCCAGAAAATTCTGGACTAGGTTCCTAACCAAGAAGAACCAGATCGTTGATTGTCTGGATGCCGAGGCCCTAGCAGCCTTCAAACACAGCATCCATGACGAATGGCTAGCATGCCACCTCAAACAAGAAAACCGAAGTCAATGGCAGCCCTTACGGCACTCATGACCCGCTTTTGCGCAGGCGACGACAGCTGGCTGGCTCGTAGCAAAAACACAGCCAGCGAGGCAGGCCCCACCGAGGCCAAGAACAACACCGGCAAGCTCTGGCGCAATAGACACAAATGCCGAAGCAATGGCGACAACACCGAGGACACCACAGTCAACGCCGGATTCAGTGGCTCCAAGTCCGGCCAACGGAAGAAGCCCTACAAAAGAAATAACGAAGGACCTTCCAGCCTGGACCGCATACTCGACCGTCCGTGCCAAATTCACGGCACCCCGGATAAGCAAGCCAATCACACCAACAGGGATTGTTGGGTCTTTAAGCAGGCTGGCAAGTTAAATGCCGAAAACAAAGAAAAGGGATCACAAAGTGAGGACGATGATGAAGAGCCCCGGCAGCCGAACACCGGGGGACAGAAGAAATCCCCCCCCCCCCAAGTCAAAATAGTGAACATGATATACGCCACGCACATCCCCAGAAAGGAGCGCAAACGAGCACTCAGGGACGTCTACGTAGTAGAGCCAGTTGCCCCCCAAGTTCAATCCATGGTCGTCATTTCCGATCACCTTTGATCGACAAGATCATCCGACTAGTATCCGCCATGGCGGTTCCACCGCACTGGTCCTTGACCCAATCATCGACGGATTCCACCTCACACGAGTCCTGATGGATGGTGGAAGCAGCCTCAATCTGCTGTACCAGGATACAATACGGAACATGGGCATTAATCCCTCACGAATCAAGCCAACAAAGACTACCTTTAAAGGAGTCATACCAGGTGTAGAGGCCCGCTGTACGAGCTCAATCACGCTGGAGGTGGACTTTGGTTCTCCGGACAACTTTCGAAGCGAAGAGTTAATCTTCGATATCGTCCCCTTTTGCAGCGGCTACCACACACTGCTCGGACGAACCATGTTTGCTAGATTTAACGCAGTCCCACACTATGCTTATCTCAAGCTCAAGATGCCCGGTCCACGCGGCGTCATAACAGTGAATGGCAATACGGAACGCTCCCTCTGAACAGAGGAGCAAACCGCCGCCCTGGCAGCAGAAGTACAGAACGGCCTTCTCAAGCAGCATTGTAATCCAGCTGCCGAGCCCCTGGACACCATCAAGAGGGTCCGGACTACACTGCAACAGGACAGCGCGGCTCGTCAAGAGCTCGACTAGCAATTCGGCCTCCGTCCCAGCCCCAATGAGGTAGTGGCATTCGTACCACGGATACAAAATTACGCACTCAAAATTCCATGGACATCGACGGAGGCACGAGACAACCCGGGGGCTACAATTCGGCAAAACCGATCCCGGACACACACACTTTTACTTATTTTCTCATTACACGCACCTTTTTTCGCAGGCCTGATATCAAGTCGTCTAGAAGGACTGGAACGCTACGGAGGCAAGCAACACAGATGTGTAGGGTAACCTTTACACGTTCTTCTTGACGGTATTCACACTTATTTCTCAGGACCCGCACGCTGCGCCATACTGATTCCGGCATGTTAAATGGCCGGATACTTCCAGCACCATCTGTACAAGATACGCCTTGACGTATCCATCCAGTTATAATAAAAATGGTTAGTGGCCCAGTCTCTGTGTTTTTCGCTTCTTACTTTGTTTTATTTCGATCTGCCTATCTGCTGCATCGACACTATTTTACGTTTCATATTCGCCAGGGGCTACCTATCGCCCACAATACGACAGCACAGTCCGAACATCTCTTATATATAAGTTCGGCACCCCGAATCTAGCATTATATGCATTGGCTCTGAATCATGTCTTTGGTCAATAGTTGGGTTGCCCGGCTCCTGTGCTTGCTACCCTACGTTCCGCTCCATCGGCTAGGGTAGTAAAGGGAGAACTACTGCGATTGTGGCCTGGCTTGGACTCGACGAGCACCTCAGTAGAGAAATCCAAAAATTGACTGTCATGATACTGCGAGAGCCGGTCAGCTACTCAAGGGTTACAAATCGTTGGAGATTTTATCCGCATTATGCGAAAGATCGGCACTTCCCGATCAGATGATGACATCACTCTGGCCCAAACCATGGGCTGCACCCATGCTTTATTATAAAACTCCTATGGCTAAGTGAGGCGTTTAAGCTGTATGGTCCGTTTGCCTTGTTCGTTGCGCTGAACAACTCCTTCAAGGACCATGTAATTGGATCAAGATTGTTTAGATTCCATCCCGAACACCTCCGTACTATCTACGTGAGGGCAGAAGCCGACGACGGGCCAACCTTCAGATTACATATAACACGGCCGCACAAGAGGAAACAATCAAAGCATAACAAAATTGCATTAACAAAACAGGCTTTGTTTCTCATAATACAAGGCAAAGGCAAACATGAATACATTTATTCAAACACAATGTCCTGTGAACATTGTGTTGCCACAAGGCGAGACCCCTCCAGGACATCCGCAAAATACCGTTCTGGTGTACGGTGCTCCTAGCCCTCCGATGGCCCCTTGGTCACCTCGACAGCGTCCATCTTCGCCCACCACATCTTGCAACAGGCGAAGGCCATGCGCGCACCTTCAATACAGGCCGAGCACTTCACGACGTCCAGCCAAGGACAGGCATTCACCACCCGCCTCACTAGTCCGAAGTAGCTGCTGGGCATAGCTTCGACTGGCCATAGCCGGATTATCAAATCCTTAATGGCTAGTTCGGACACCCTATGCAGCTCCACCAGCTGTTTCAGTTGATCGGTGAAGGACACAGGATGCTCCGACGCCGCATACTCCGACCAAAATAGCCTCTCCGTGGAACCTCCTCCCTCGGCTCGATAGAACTCCGTGACATCGGATACACTCCATGGAAAATCCGTGAAGGCCCCTGGGGAACTCCGAACTCGAGTTAGTAAAAGGTACTGCTTCTCCGCATACTTGCTTTGCATCTTAAATGCCTTACCTGCAGTGATCTTCTTGGCCTCTTGGATCTCCTGGACGGCGGCCTGGGCCTCATTTCGGGCAGTCTCCGTGCTTTGATGAGCCTTGGCAAGTTCGGTCCCTTGAACCGACGCATCATGCTCCAAGGTCTCGCATTTCTTCACCGCATCCTGGAGCTCCTGCTGGACTTCTTTGACCCAGGCCTTGAGCTTCTTACGGGCGGCCTGCTGTTGGATAGCCTTCTACTCGGCCTCGCCCAGGGCCTTCTTCAGGGCCCGACCTCGGTCGCGGCATCTGCACATATAATGATATCGCTGTCACTACATAGCGCTTATCCTTTCCCGAACATACAGCAAGTCGTTCCTCACCTTGCTTCTCTTGGAGCCGAACCTTAATCTCGCCGAGCTTGTTCTCGGTCCACTCCAGCTTCCGCTTCAGCTCGGAGACCTCGACAGTATGCGAGGTCGCGGCCAACAGCGACGCTTTCTTATTCATACATACTTTGTTAGTCTCCTACAATAAGAGGTTGATCCTCTGTCCGGTTCTTCTTGCCGAACTCCGAACAGTGTCTCAGGGGCTACTGAATACATGGGGTTTTCCTCTTTCTATGTCACTTACCTCGAAAACCGTCAACAGATTGCTGCAGGCTTCGTCTAGTCCACTCTTGGCGGACTGTACCTTCTCGATCACCGCACCCATAAGGACGTGGTGCTCGTCCACAACGGAGGCGCCTCGTAACGCCTCCATCAGGTCATCCAGCGCCCCTGGGTGGACAGGGGTCACTGGTGGAATTGGCACACCCCCCTCCTTCCAAGGAGGGTGCTCGCCTGATTCTGGAGCCATATGGATCTCCGGAATCGTATCCGGCTAAGGGCCGAACTGAATACGGCCCTCTTCGTCGGTCTCCTTGGGGATCTGCTCCCCCATCTGACCGGCAGCGGAGGTCCCGCCTTGTGGCGACCCTGGACAATGTCCTGAGCTCCTCCCTTCGGAGCGGCCCTCTAGGACAACACTTCGGTGTCGTCCATGGCCCCGGGGGAGCAAGCAGCCGGTGGCGACATGCTCGTCATCTCCGACGGAGCCAGCGAACCTCCAGATGAGGAACACTGGATAAGGTCACGGGCCGGATTACAAAAGTATGGATTAACCATGTTAGCATAATAAAAAGAAAGGGTTGGGTATGCGCGTAAATGAGCCATGTCGCTTACGATGCGGCCTGAGGCCTAGTGCGGGGGCGTCGTTCCAGACTACTGTCAACGTGCGACACGGTGTTGACCGCTGGGGCGCCCTTCCCCCTTTTGGGCGCTTTCGCCTCCGAATGTGCTGGGGCCACCCTCTTCTTCTTCTTCTCCTCGGGAGGAGGGTTGTTTTTCTCCTCCTCCTCTTCCTCGTCATTGTCCTCGGGGACGAGGAATGGGCCTTGTCATCTTCGGACGTCGCGTCCGAAGCGCCCTTGCGACGAGGGCCACTCTTGGCCCCCTGGGCCTTCTTCTCCAGCGTCGTATACGGCACCGACACCAGCATCCTCACCAGACATGGGATGACCGGTTCCTCGGGCAGCAGCGCCAGACACTGGATCCACTACGCCTTCTCCACCCAGTCCTGAAGGAGCAATACCAAATCTCAGACATCATCCTCGAAACATTCAAGTTGGGAATACGTCAAAAGGAACATACCTCGTTGGTGGGGTGTTTACAATTGTGACCACGGTCTGAGTCCGTGGCCGGTGGATTCTCGTTGCCCTTAAAGAGCAACTTCCAGGCCCCTTCATGAGAGGTGTCAAAGAGCCTTCTCAGGGTCTGTTGCTTCTTTGAATTGAACTCCCATAAAGGGCGGCTTCGGCGCTGGCATGGAAGAATCTGGCAGATCAGCATCACCTTGATAACGTCGACGAGCTTAACGTCCTTGGTCACCATGCTTTGAATGCGCGTCTGCAGCGCTATCAACTCATTAGGAGAACACTAGCCTGGACTCTTCTCGACCCAGGAGGTGAGCCGTGTGGGAGCACTAGAGCGGAATTCGGCAGCTGTGGCCCAGGTGGTGCCGCGAGGTTCTGTGATATAGAACCACTTCTTTTGCCTCTTTACAGTCTCTATAAAGGTGCCTTTGGGCCAGGAGACATTGGACAGCTTGCTCAGCATGGCCCCTCCGCACTCCGCGTGCTGACCATCCACCACCTTCGGCTTCACGTTGAAGACTTTGAGCCACAGCCCAAAGTGGGGATGGATGCGGAGGAAGGCCTCGCACACGATGATAAACGGCGAGATGTTGAGGAAGGAATTCAGGGACAGATCATGGAAATCTATCCTGTAATAGTACGTCAGCCCACGGACGAAAGGGCGGAGTGGAAGCCCTAGCCCGCGGAGGAAATGGGGGATGAAGACTACTCTCTCTGTGGGCTCCGGCATGGGGACGACTTGTCCCTCGGCTGGCAGACGGTGGGCGATCTCCTTTGCCAAATATCCGATTGCCCGGAGCTCAGTAATGTCCTCCTCCTTGACGGAGGAGACCATCCACTTGCCCTGACCGCCAGACCCGGACATGGTTTCTTGAGTGGAAAGGAGATGGGAACTTGGGTGCTGGAGCTTGAGATCGGAAGGGCGAAGATAGAGAGAAGGCGTGAGGAGTGGAAGGGGGAATCCTTATCCCCTTATAAAGGCAGCAGATATTAAACGCCTCCTCACTCGCCTTAGGATTCCCCTGTTCCCTAGGGCTGTATGAACGGCACGGTTGAGTTACCCATGCCCGCATTGATGAGAATCCCGCGATAAGGGGACATGATCTCTGTTTCGACAAGACGTGCCAATACCAACCGCATCTCGAAACGTGGGCTGGCAGAAGAAAAATGGTTCGAAATTATAACCGGACAGACACGATGCCGTGTTGGAGAGACGCTGTCCACAGATTGGATTCGTGCAAATATTATATTCTCTCCGCGGTTGTGTATGGTGTGCGTAACAGGTCCGGATGCATTTATTTTGTCCGAAGACTATTTTGGAGTTTGGAAGGAGGGAACCCGCCTTGCAATGCCGAAGACAAATCTGCGCGCCGGACTCCTCGTCATTGAAGCCAGGTTCAGGAGCTACTGAGGGAGTCCTGGACTAAGGGGTCCTCGGACGTCCGGCCTGTTATCTATGGGTCAGACTGATGGGCTGTGAAGACATGAAGACCAAAGACTGCACTATGTCCGGACTGGACTCTACTTGGCATGGAAGGCAAGCTTGATGACCGAAGATTCCTTCTTATGTAACCGACTCCATGTAAACCCTAGATCCCCTCGGTGTCTATATAAACCGAAGGGGATAGTCCGGAAAGGACAACACATATACTCATTACCATATTCATAGGCTAGACTTCTAGGGTTTAGCCATTACGATCTCGTGGTAGATCAACTCTTGTAATACTCATATTCATCAAGATCAATCAAGCAGGAAGTAGGGTATTACCTCCATAGAGAGGGCCCAAACCTGGGTAAACCTCGTGTCCCCTGTCTCCTGTTACCATCGATCCTAGACGCACAGTTCGGGACCCCCTTCCCGAGATCCGCCGGTTTTGACACCGACACTCTCTATCATGAAGGTCATGGTGCTACTTTGAAGCACAAGTGTGGTGAAAGGATAGTAGCATTGTCCCTTCTCTCTTTTTCTCTCATTTCTTTTTTCCCTTTTTTATTTGGGCCTTCTCTCTTCTTTTTTTGCCTCTTTTTTATTTTTTTATTTTTCATCCGGAGTCTCATCCCGACTTGTGGGGGAATCATAGTCTCCATCATCCTTTCCCCACTTGGGACAATGCTCTAATAATGATGATCATCACACTTTTATTTATTTACAACTCAAAAATTATAACTCGATACTAAAACAAAATATGACTCTGTGAATGCCTCCGGCGGTGTACCGGGATGTGCAATGAATCAAGAGTGACATGTATGAAATAATTATGAACGTGGATTTGCCACAAATACGATGTCAACTACATGATCATGCAAAGCAATATGACAATGATGAAGCGTGTCATAATAAACGGAATGGTGGTAAGTTGCATGGCAATATATCTTGGAATGGCTATGGAAATGCCATAATAGGTAGGTATGGTGGCTGTTTTGAGCAAAGTATATGGTGGGTTTATGGTATCGGCGAAAGTTGCGCGATACTAGAGAGGCTAGCAATGGTGGAAGGGTGAGAGTGCGTATAATCCATGGACTCGACATTAGTCATAAAGAACTCACATACTTATTGCAAAAATATATTAGTTATCGAAAGAAAGTACTATGCGCATGCTCCTAGGGGGATAGATTGGTAGGAAAATACCATCGCTTGTCCCCGACCGCCACTCATAACGAAGACAATCAATAAATAAATCATGCTCCGACTTCATCACATAACAATTCACCGTACGTGCATGCTACGGGAATCACAAACTTTAACACAAGTATTTATAAAATTCACAACTACTCAACTAGCATGACTCTAATATCACCATCTTCATATCTCAAAACAATCATCAAGTATCGAACTTCTCATAGTATTCAATGCACTTTTTATGATAGTTTTTATTATACCCATCCTGGATGCCTATCAATTAGGACTAATTTTATAACCAAAGAAAATTACCATGCTGTTCTAAAGGACTCTCAAAATAATATAAGTGAAGCATGAGAGATCAATAATTTCTATAAAATAAAACCACCACCGTGTTCTAAAAAATATAAGTGAAGCACTAGAGCAAAATTATCTAGCTCAAAAGATATAAGTGAAGCACATAGAGTATTCTAAAAAATTCCAATTCATGTGTGTCTATCCCAAAAGGTGTGTACAGCAAGTATGATTGTGGTAAACTAAAAATGAAAGACTCAAATCATACAAGACGCTCCAAGCAAAACACATATCATGTGGTGAATAAAAATATAGCCTCAAGTAAAGTTACCGATGGAAGAAGACGAAAGAGGGGATGCCTTCCGGGGCATCCAAAGCTTAGGCTTTTGGTTGTCCTTGAATTTACCTTGGGGTGCCTTGGGCATCCCCAAGCTTAGGCTCTTGCCACTCCTTATTCCATAATCCATCAAATCTTTACCCAAAACTTTAAAACTTCACAACACAAAACTCAACAGAAAATCGCATGAGCTCTGTTAGTATAAGAAAACAAACCACCACTTAAGGTACTGCAATGAACTCATTATTTATTTATATTGGTGTTAAACCTACTGTATTCCAACTTCTCTATGGTTCATACACTCCGATACTAGCCATAAATTCATCAAAATAAGCAAACAACACACGAAAAACAGAATATGTCAAAAACAGAACAGTCTGTAGTAATCTGTAGGTTTAGAATACTTCTGTAATCCCAAAAATTCTGAAATAAAATGGTGGGCGTGAGGAATTTGCCTATTAATTATCTGCAAAAATAATCAACCTAATCGTACTCTCCAGTAAAAAAATGGCAGCAAATCTCGTGAGCGCAAAAGTTTCCGTTTTTTACAGCAAGATCACTAAAACTTCCCCCAAGTCTTCCCAAAGGTTCTACTTGGCACAAACACTAATTAAAAGCATAAAGAAACATCTAAACAGAGGCTAGATGAATTATTTATTACTAAACAGAACCAAAAAGCAAGAAACAAAAATAAAATTGGGTTTGCTCCCAACAAGCGCTATCGTTTAACGCCCCTAGCTAGGCATAAAAGCAAGAATAGATCTAGGTATTGTCATCTTTGGTATGCAATTCATAGGTGGCTCTCATAATAGAATCATAAGGTAATTTAATTTTATTTCTAGGAAAGTGTTACATGCCTTTCCTTAACGGAAATAGGAATCTAATATTCCCTTCTTTCATATCAATAATTGCACCAATCGTTCTAAGGAAAGGTCTACCAAGAATAACGGGACATGTAGGATTGCAATCAATGTCAAGAACAATGAAATATATAGGCACATAATTCCTATTTGCAACAATAAGAACATCATTAATCCTTCCCATAGGTTTCTTAATAGTGGAATCCGCAAGATGTAAATTTAAAGAACAATCATCAAATTCACGGAAACCTAACACATCACACAAAGTTTTTGGAATTGTGGAAACGCTAGCACCCAAATCACATAAAGCATAGCATTCATGATCTTTAATTTTAATAGTAGGTTCCCACTCATCATGAAGTTTTATAGGGATAGAAACTTCTAATTCAAGTTTTTCTTCATAAGATTGCATTAAAGCATCAACGATATGTTTGGTAAAAGCTTTATTTTGGCTATAAGCATGCGGAGAATTTAGCACGGATTGCAACAAGGAAATACAATCTATCAAAGAGCAATTATCATAATTAAATCCCTTAAAATCCAAAATAGTGGGTTCATTGCTATGTAAAGTTTTGACCTCTTCAATCCCACTTTTACCAATTTTTGCATCAAGATCTAAAAACTCCGAATCATTGGGACGCCTTTTAACTAAAGTTGACTCATCTCCAGTCCCATCATTATCAAGATTCATACTGAAAAACAAAGATTTAATGAGAGACACATCAATCACTTTTAGATCTTCATCCTTATTATCATCAAAACTGGAATAACACGCTTTTATAAAGAAATCCTTTTTAGCACACATCCTAGAGGTTCTTTCTTTGCACTCATCAATGGAAATTCTCATGGCTTTGAGAGACTCATTGATATCATGCTTAGGTGGAATATATCTAAGTTTGAAAGAATCAACATCAAGAGAAATTCTATCCACGTTCCTAGCCAACTTATCAATCTTAGACAATTTTTCTTCAATCAAAGCATTGACACTCTTTTGCGAACTAATAAATTATTTAATACTAAATTCAAAATCAGATGGCATCTTATTATTATTACCATAAGAATTGTTGTAGGAATTACTACAATTATTAGAGGAATTACTAGGATACGGCCTAGGATTAAAGTTTCCTCTATACGCGTTGTTACCAAAATTGTTCCTACCAACAAAATTCACATCCATAGATTCATTATTATTATCAATCAAGGTAGACAAAGGAATATCATTAGGATCAAAAGAAACACTCTTATTAGCAAACAATTTCATAAGTTCATCCATCTTTCCACTCAAAACATTAATTTCTTCTATATCATGAACTTTTTTACTAGTAGATCTTTCGGTGTGCCATTGAGAATAATTAACCATAATATTATTTAGGATTTTGGTAGCTTATCCTAAAGTGATTTCCACAAAAGTGCCTCCCGCGGCCAAATCTAAAAGATTTCTAGAAGCAAAATTCAATCTAGCATAAAAATTTTGTATGATCGTCCACAAATTCAAACCATGTGTAGGGAAATTACGTATCATTAGCTTCATCCTCTCCCAAGATTGTGCAATATGCTCATGATCTAGTTGCTTAAAGTTCATAATATCGTTTCTAAGAGAGATGATCTTAGCAGGAGGAAAATACTTAGAGATAAAAGCATCTTTGCACTTGTTCCAAGAATCAATACTATTTTTAGGCAAAGACGAAAACCAAGTTTTAGCACGATCTCTAAGCAAAAATGGAAATAGCTTCAATTTAACAATATCATTATCCACATCTTTCTTCTTTTGCATATCACACAAATCAACAAAGCTGTTTAGATGGGTAGCGGCATCTTCACTAGGAAGGCCAGAAAACGGATCTTTCATGACAAGATTCAGCAAAGCAGTATTAATTTCACAAGATTCAGCATCGGTAAGAGGAGCAATCGGAGTGCCAATAAAATCATTATTGTTGGTATTGGAAAAATCACACAATTTAGTATTATCTTGAGCCATCGTGACAAACAATCCAACACACAAGCACACAAGATGCGGGTGAAAAAGAGGCAAACGGAAAAGAGGCAAGCGGAAAAGAGGGCGAATAAAACGGCAAGGGTGAAGTGGGGGAGAGGAAAACAAGAGGCAAATGGCAAATAATGTAATGCGAGGGATAAGAGTTTGTGATGGGTACTTGGTATGTCTTGACTTGTTCGTAGATCTCCCCGGCAACGGCACCATAAATCCTTCTTGCTACCTCTTGAGCACTGCGTTGGTTTCCCTTGAAGAGGAAAGGGTGATGCAGCAAAGTAGCGTAAGTATTTCCCTCAGTTTTTGAGAACCAAGGTATCAATCCAGTAGGAAACTACACGCAAGTCCCTCGTACCTACACAAACAAATAAGAACCTCACAACCAACGCGATAAAGGGGTTATCAATCCCTTCACGGTCACTTACGAGAGTGAGATCTGATAGAGATAATAAGATAAATATTTTTGGTATTTTTATGATATAGATAGGAAAATAAAGATTGCAAAATAAAATAGATTGGAAATCTATATGATAAAATATAGATCCGGGGACCATAGGTTTCACTAGTGGCTTCTCTCAGGATAGCATAAGTATTACGGTGGGTGAACAAATTACTGTCGAACAATTGATAGAAAAGTACATAATTATGAGAATATCTAGGAATGATCATGTATATAGGCATCACTTCTGTGACAAGTAGACCGAAATGATTCTACATCTACTACTATTACTCCACACATCGACCGCTATCCAGCATGCATCTAGAGTATTAAGTTCATAAGAACAGAGTAATGCATTAGGCAAGATGACATGATGTACAGGGATAAACTCAAGCAATATGATATAAACCCCATCTTTTTATCCTCGATGGCAACAATACAATATGTGCCTTGCTTCCCCTGCTGTCACTGGGAAAGGACACCGCAAGATTGAACCCAAAGTTAAGCACCTCTCCCATTGCAAGAAAGATCAATCTAGTAGGCCAAACCAAACTGATAATTCTAAGAGACTTGCAAAGATAACCAATCATACATAAAAGATTTCAGAGAAGAATCAAATATTGTTCATAGATAAACTTGATGACAAACCCATAATTCATCGGATCTCGACAAACACACCGCAAAAAGAGTTACATCGAATAGATCTCCAAGAAGATCGAGGAGAACATTGCATTGAGATCCAAAGAGAGAGAAGAAGCCATCTAGCTAATAACTATGGACCCGAAGGTCTGTGGTAAACTACCCACACATCATCGGAGAGGCTATGGTGTTGATGTAGAATCCCTCCGTGATCGATTCCCCCTCCGGCGGAGCTCCGGAAAAGGCTCCAAGATGGGATCTCTTTGGTACAAAAGGTTGCGGCGGTGGAAATAGGGTTTCGTGTTTCTCCTGGATGTTTTCAGGGTATATGGATATATATATATATGAGGAAGAAGTAGGTCGGTGGAGCTGCGAGGGGCCCACGAGGGTGGGGGTGCGCCTCCCTGCCTCGTGGCCACCTTGTTTCTTTCTTGACGTCTACTCCAAGTCCCCTGGGTCATGTTTCTTCCAAAAATAACTCCCCTGAAGGTTTCATTCCGTTTGGATTTAGTTTGATATTCCTTTTCTATGAAACACTAAAATAGGCAAAAGAAACAGCAATTTGCACTCAGCCTTGGGTTAATAGGTTAGTCCCAAAAATAATATAAAAGTGTATAACAATGCCCATTAAACATCCAAAATAGATAATATAATAGCATGGAACAATCAAAAATTATAGATACGTTGCAGACATATCATTCTACAGGTGTCTCCGATGGTGTTTGTTGAGTTGGCATAGATCGTGATTAGGATTTGTCACTCTGATTGTCGGAGAGGTATCTCTGGGCCCTCTCGGTAATGCACATCACTATAAGCCTTGCAAGAAATGTGACTAATGAGTTAGTCACAGGATTATGCATTGCGGAACGAATAAAGAGACTTGTCGGTAACGAGATTGAACTAGGTATGATGATACCGACGATCGAATCTCGGGCAAGTAACATACCGATGACAAAGGGAATAACATATGTTGTTATGCGGTTTGACCGATAAAGATCTTCGTAGAATATGTAGGAGCCAATATGAGCATCCAGGTTACGCTATTGGTTATTGACCGGTGATGTGTCTCGGTCATGTCTACATAGTTCTCAACCCGTAGGGTCCGCAGGCTGAACGTTCGATGACGATTTGTATTATGAGTTATGTGATTTGATGACCGAAGTTTGTTCGGAGTCCCAGATGAGCTCATGGACATGACGAGGAGTCTCGAAATGGTCGAGACGTAAAGATCGATATATTGGAAGGCTACATTTGGACATCGGAAAGGTTCTGAGTGGTTCGGGTATTTTTTGGAGTACCAGAGAGTTACAGGAATTCGTAGGGGGAAGTATTGGGCCTTCATGGGCCTAGTAGTGGATGAGAGGAGGCAGGCCAAGGTGGTGCACGTGCCCCCCCCCCCTAGCCCAAACCGAATTGGACTAGGGGGTCGGCCCCCCTCTCTTTCTCTTCTTCCTCTCCTTCCTTTCTCTCCTACTTGGACTAGGAAAGGGGGAAGCCTACTCCTACTAGGAGTAGGAATCCCCCCTTATGGCACGTCCCTTGTGGCCGGCCCTCCTCCTCGTCCTCCCCTCCTTTATATACGGGGGAGGGGGCACCCCATAGACACACAAGTTGATTTCTTAGCCGTGTGCGGTGCCCCCCTCCATAGTTTTCCACCTCGGTCATATTGTCGTAGTGCTTAGGCGAGCGGTAACTTCATCATCACAATCACCATGTCATCGTGCTGACGAAACTCTCCCTCGGCCTCAGCTAGATCTAGAGTTTGAGGGACGTCACCGAGCTGAATGTGTGCAGATCGCGGAGGTGTCGTGCGTTCGGTACTTGATCGGTTGGATCGCGAAGACGTTCGACTAACCGCGTTACTAAATGCTTCCGCTTTCGGTCTACGAGGGTACATGGACACACTCTCCTCGCCCGTTGCTATGATTCTCCTAGATAGATCTTGCATGATCGTTGGACTTTTTTTGAAATACTGCGTTCCCCAACAGTGGCATCCGAGCCAGATCTATGCGTAGATGTTATATGCACGAGTAGAACACAAAGAGTTGTGCGCGATAATAGTCATACTCCTTACCAGCATGTCATACTTTGATTCGGCGGTATTGTTGGATGAAGCAGCCCAGACCGACATTACATGACCGCGTTCATGAGACTGGTTCTACTGTCATGCTTCACACACAGGTGGCTAGTGGGTGTCTGTTTCTCCAACTTTAGTTGAATCAAGTTTGACTACGCCTGGTCCTTGTTGAAGGTTAAAACAACACACTTGACGAAAAATCATTGTGGTTTTGATGCATAGGTAAGAACGATTCTTGCTAGAAGCCCGTAGCAACCACAAAAAACTTGCAACAACAAAGTAGAGGACATCTAACTAGTTTTTGCAGGGCATGTTGTGATGTGGTATGATCAAGACGTGATGAGATATAAATTGTTGTATGAGATGATCATGTTTTGTTAAAATTATCGACAACTAGCAGGAGCCTTATGGTTGTCTCTTTATTGCATAAGATGCAAGCGCCATATAATTGCTTTACTTTATCGCTATGCGATAGCAATAGTTGCAAAACCAATAGTTGGCGAGACAACCATGTTACGACACGTTGATAAAGATCAAGAAGATGCAGATCATGGTGTCATGCCAGTGACGATGGCGATCATGACGGTACTTTGGAGATGGAGATCAAAGGCACAAGATGATGATGTCCATATCATGTCACATATTTTGATTACATGTGACATTTATCTTTTATGCTTCTTATTTTGCTTAGTATGATGGTAGAATTATGAGATGATCCCTTACTAAAATTTCAAGGTATAAGTGTTCTCCTTGAATATGCACCGTTGTGACAGTTCTTCGTGCTAAGACACCACGTGATGATCGGGTGTGATAAGCTCTACGTTCACATACAACGGGTGCAAGCCAGTTTTGCACATGCAGAATACTCAGGTTAAACTTGACGAGCCTAGCATATGCAGATGTGGCCTCGGAACACTGAGAACGAAAGATCGAACGTGAATCATATAGTAGATATGATCAACATAGTGATGTTCACCATTGAAAGCTACTCCATCTCACGTGATGATCGGACATGGTTTAGTTGATATGGATCACGTGATCATTTAGATGACTAGAGGGATGTCTATCTGAGTGGGAGTTCTTAAGTAATATGAGTAATTAAACTTTAATTTATCATGAACTTAGTCCTGATAGTATTTGCATAACTATGTTGTAGATCAATAGCTCACGATGTAGATCCCCATTTATTTTTGACATGTTCCTAGAGAAAAACTATGTTGAAAGATGATAGTAGTAATGATGCGGACTAGGTCCGTGATCTGAGATTATCCTCATTGTTGCATAGAAGAATTATGTGCTTGATGCACCGCTAGGTGACGGACCTATTGCAGGAGAAGATATAGACGTTATGAATGTTTAGCAAGCTCGGTATGATGACTACTTGCTAGTTTAGTGCACCATGCTTTACGGCTTAGAACTGGGACTTTGAAAATGTTTTGAAATGTCACGGAGCATATGAGATGTTCCAAGAGCTGAAATTGGTATTTCAGACTCATTCCCGAGTCGAGAGGTATGAGACCTCTGACAAGTACTTTGCCTACGAGATGGAGGAGAATAACTCAACCAATGAGCATGTGCTTAGATTGTCTGAGTACTACAATTGCTTGAATCAAGTGGGAGTTAATCTTCCAGATAAAATAGTGATTGACAGAGTTCTCTAGTCACTATCACCAAGTTACTGGAACTTCGTGGTGAACTATAATATGCAAGGGATGACGAAAACGATTCATGAGCTCTTCGTGATGTTGAAATCAACGAAGGTAGAAATCAAGAAAAGCATCAAATGTTGATGGTGGACAAGACCACTAGTTTCAAGTAAAAGGGCAAGGGAAATAAAGGTAGCTTCAAGAAGAATGGCAAGTAAGTTGCCATGCCCATGAAGAAGCCCAAAGCTAGACCCAAGCCTGAAACTGAGTGCTTCTACCGCAAAGGAAATGGTCACTAGAAGCGGAACTGCCCCGAATACTTGGGGGATAAGAAGGATGGCAAAGTGAACAAAAGTATATATGATATACATGTTATTGATGTTTACTTTACTAGTATTCATAGTAGCCCCTGGGTATTCGATACTGGTTCAGTTGCTATGATTAGTAACTTGAAACAAGAGTTACAAAATGAATAGAGACTAGTTGAGGGCAAGGTGACGATGTGTGTTGGAAGTGATTCCATGTTTGATAAGATCACCATCGCACACTTCCTTTACTGTCGGGGGTTGGGTGCGACATATGCCAAAGGATGGCTTATCATGGTGGGGGCGAGTAGAACGTCGCCGGTGCCTGGAAACGGGATAAGGCGAAGACATGCACGCCGGCGAATCTTACCCAGCTTCAGGGCTCTTCGGGGAGATAATACCCCTACTGCTGCTCTACGGGGTCTCCGCATGATCACTATGGCAAAGCGTTTACACGGTTGCTCCTCGAGCTGTTTCCTGGAGGTAGGAGAAGGCAAGGCTAGCTCTCTCCTTCCTATATGATCTGGTCTAGTGCTAATGGATTCCAACCCTTTGCATGGATGCCCTGGGGGTTTATATAGGCCTACCCCCTGGGGTACAATGGTAATCCGGCTGGGCGCGGGCCCAGCCGCCAGTCTCTCTGGCCGCCGTCTTATCCGCCGACTCCTGGGGCCCGCCGACTGGTGGGCCCCGCCGACTGGCTCGGTACGGAGCCGACTGGCCGGGTCCGCCGCGTGCGGGTCTTGCCGGCTGCAGATTACTGTAGCCGTGCCTCTAATGATGCAGGCTCGGTCATGAGGTCGTGGCGACAGCTCCGCCGTCTGGCGGGCGATCACTGTGGCCACTACTTGTCGTGTCTGATTAATGGCGCGTGGGGCCCGTGGGAGGTGCCGGCCGACTTCTGGTGGCCGACTCCCATCCGGGCCGACTGGTGGTGCTTTCGCCGTCTTTCATACGCCCGCCGAGTGGTGGGACCCATCATCCCTGGGTCGTACCAGCGCACCATCGTGGGCATAGGGCTCCGCCCCCTGGGGATGACGTCAGGGCCGGCATGGCAATAGTGCCGCACCGCGCGGAGATCTCCGCGGGTATGGCATACTGTAGCCACGCCTGCCCTTGAAAAGGGGGTGGGAGTGGACCTTACTATGGCCACTCCCCGTCCCGTCCCTCTTTATGAGGGCATGGGGGTTGTTGGCGTCGCGGGCCGACTCCCCAAGGCCGGCTTCTCTGGAAGTCGCCAGTCAGGAGTCGGCTTTATCCTGAAGCCGCTCCTGGAACTCGTCCGCCTCTCCATCGACTCCTTAGAAGGCGGCTCTTCATCCTGGAGTCTCGAGGGGCACAGTCTGCCTCAATGTCTTGAAAGGTTCTGGGCCGGGGTTAGCCTACCCGTGGCCCATTACTCCGACAGTAGTCCCCGAAGCTGGTGAGGCTCCGAGGGCGACATGTCGTGGAGCCTCAACAGTTTCTTCTCTCCGGCGGTTGGATCTGGGCTTCGCTATCCGTCTTCTGTCAAGCCGACTAGTTGGAGTCGGACTTGCTCAAGGCCGACTTGCCCCTAAAAAAGTTTGAACGTTGCGGTGGAGTTCAGGCGGCGTGCTTGATAAGGTTCCGGGTTGCCGCTCGTGATTGACCCGTCTCGAGGCGCCACGTGGCGGAGCTAGTCTGCTCACCCACGCGCGTGACAGGACAGGCCTACAGGCGGGGCCCGCCACTACCGCGCCTCGGCATGCGAACGGATCCGTTGTGGCCGCGCAGACGGTTGGGGTTCCCGCGCAGTTATTGCACGTGGTAACTTCGTGTGGTAAATCGTGGGGGTCGTGGGGTCCCGGGCACAGTTAATCCCATGACCGCCCCCTCGACTTCTCAGCCCACGAGCCTACAAGTAGGTGGGGGGAGGGGGGCGGCGAAGCACGTGCGCCCATTCTCCCCACTTCCTTTCGCTCCTTCTCGCTTCTTCTTCCTCCCGCCGCTGCTGCTCCGAACCACACCGCGCCCGCAGTGATGAGCTCCTCCGCCGCAGCCGCGCCTCCTGCTGTTCGCTCTGGAGTGTGGGATGGCTCCGAGGTTGACGACGACGACATCGAGATCCTCCGCCAGACACGGCGGCTGCCCGGCAGGGACTTAGTGCGGGTCCGCCTCGCGCCGAAGGGAGAAATATCGCCGGCGCCGGTGGAGGGCGAGCGGGTCATATTCCGCTCGCACCTTATGCGCGGCCTGGGGCTGCCGGCGAGCGGCTTCTTCCGCTCCTTCTTGGAGTTCCACGGGCTCCAGCCGCACCACCTTACTCCGAACACGGTGGTGCTGCTAGCTGCCTTCGCCACCCTGTGCGAAGGCTTTCTCGGCGTTCTCCCTCCCCCCCCACCATCGAGCTCTGGGGTGAGTTCTTCCAGTACAAGCTCGGCACACACGTCACCGGCATGCCGGCCTATTGTGGTGCATTCATCGCGATGTGGAGATCAGTGGCCGACAATCCGTTTCCCACCATCGCACTGATTAAGTCGGTGAAGATGTGGCAGCGGTCATATTTTTATGTGAAGAACGTCGCCCCAGAAGGCGACTAGGTCAACCTACCGGCTTACGAAGCCGGCGCGCCAGCTGGAAGGCTCCCCAGCTGGTCACACCGAGCCAAGATGCTATCTCCCGCTGGTGCTGCCGCCGTCGCGCGACTCCGGGTGCTGACGCAGTCGGAGGGCCTGACCGAGGCCGACTTGCTGGCCGCCTTCGTGGCGCGCCGAGTCCTCCCACTCCAAGGCCGACCTCACCTGATCTGCCAGATGAGTGGTCATCGGGACCCGAGTCGGATGTGCTCCAAGGACATGCCTCATGCGGAGGTGGCAAACATGGTGAACTACATCGTGAACTGTGGTCTCTCGGTGGACTGGCGGTTCGGCAAGGAGCCGTATTCGCGCGCCAACCCCCGCCTATTGTAAGTCGTCTTCCTTCTTCTTCTATTTCTTTTGTTGCCGAGTCCGACTTGTCAAGTCTGACCGCTTTTTTGTTTTGAATCAGAACCCTCTCGTCCCTCCCTCGGCCGGCACCGCGGGGCCGGCTCGTCAGTTTGTCGCCGATCGGGCGGAGAGCGACGTCGACGATCCTGACTTGGGGGCGGCGGCCATGGAAGCCGACGCCGAGGGAGGAGGAGGAGAAGCAGGCGGCTCTAGGCCCTCGGCCACTTTCGCTGACTGGCCTGACGACGAGGCCGAGGGAGAAGTCGCCCCGCGTACCCAGCCAAAGGCTGGCCAGCCAAGCGCGAGTTCCTCCGCCGGCTTGGACGCTCAAGGCGGTGCGAAGAAGCGTCGGGCCGGGCCGAGTACGCTTGGTGGCCGGTCGAAGAAGTTCAAGGGAGCGGCCGCCGCGACCAAGCGGGAAGAGGCGGCCACGAAAGCCAACCGCTTCCGCAAGGAAGTGAAGAAGCCGCCGCTGGTCTCTGCGTAAGCGCCTCCATCCCTTATCTTTATTTTCTCTTTGTTGATCTTGTCTGAGTTTTTCATATGCTTTTCTCGCCTCAGGGCTCCCCTCACTCTTGAGAGGGTTGCCGCCGCCTCCATTATGGGGTCGGTGGAGACGTCTGCCACCACTCGGCGGATTGACCCCGCCGCCGACCTTCGGGAGGCGACGGAGCGAAACGCGCGGGAGAAGCGCGAGGAGGACGAGGCCGCCCGCCGGGAGAAAGCAGAGGCCGAGAAGGCGGAGGCCTCCGCCCTGAAGAAGCTGGAGGCGGCCGAGGCCGCCGCTGCGGCAAAGCGGCCGGCCAAGGAAGTCGCGCCCCGGTGGTCGGCGGTGTTCGTCACCCCTCTAAACTCCGCGCCGCCGCCCCCGGAGTTCACGGGGCAGTCAGGGGAAGCCGGCGGCGAGTTCCCGATCGTGGAGAGGGGCGGCGGCGACGCCCCCATGCCGGACGCGGTCGCGCCGCCACAGCCGCCCCCGCCGCCGTCTAGAAGCGCGCAGGGCAAACAGCCGGCGGATCCGCCCTTGCCGCCGACTGAAGACGAGGCCATGGCAAGGCTACTCCTTCAAGTCGGCTCGCCAACGTGCCGCCGTCTTGAGAAGGCGACTTCGGCGCCACGCCCCTTGGAGACCGGCACCGCCAGCTCGATGATTCCAGACGCCGAGGCGACGAGTGCCGCGCCCATTGGGTGGGTGCGAGGAGGCGGCACGGGCCTGCTGAACCAGGCGCTTCTGGATGTCCAGACGAAGCTGCGAGCCGAGAGCGACGCCATCCAAAACTACACCAAGGTGCGCCTGGCGTCGCGGGCAGCCATCTGGGTATGCTTTCTCCTTTTGTCCCTGTTTTCTTGTTCCTCTCTGTGGGGGCGCGCCAGCGCACTCACTGGGTGTTGTCCCCGAGTTCTGGGCCGGCTGCTGAGCAGGCGGACTGGAACTCCAATTGGTAAGTTCCGGGTACTAACCTTTGTTCTGAAATACTTGTTGCAGGACTATCACAACCTCCATGTCACCGCCTTCAACCGCAACGTTGAAGAGCTGGGCAAGCGGACTGCCGACTTGTCGGAGAGCTAGAGTGAGTCCTTTTTCTTCTTTGCGGGGGCGCGCTGGTGCACCCGCGGGCTGTAGTCCCCGAGATTCAGGCCGACTGCTGAGTAGTCGGGCCGGATCTCCCCGGCGACCTTCTTCGTTGATGACTTAACGCCTTCTTTCTTCTTTCTCTTCAGAGGCCAGCGCCACTCTTCAACAGCAGCTGAGCGAAGCCAACTCCGCATTGCGTGCTAAGGGGGAGGAGTGCAGCAAGCTCGCCGCAGAGCGCGATCTGCTGGCCGCACAATTGGCAGAGCAGAAGGACCTGCTTACGAAGACGCAGAAGGAGGCGGAAGAGGCAGAAGCCGCCCTCCTGGCCGAATTCGCGTGCGAGCGCTCCTCCTGGACCGACAAGGAGGCAATGCTGGTCTCCGGCTTCCACGATATCAAGGACCTCGTCGATGGTGAGCTTCTTTGCTTTCCTTCTTCGAGCCGCCGACTATATGTCGAGCCGACTCCTGGTTTTTTGACTTGTTCTTCATTCTTTCCGTCTTGGCAGACTTCTTCCCCGGCCACTCGCAGGCTGCCTTTCAAGCTATCGAGGCCGATCACGAGGAGTGGAGGGCGGATGGCGCGGAGATCGCCACTGATGCCTCTCGGACCCTTGACGGGCATATTCTGAGCATTGGGGCTCGCCTGTGGCCGGCCCACCAGATGCTGCGCCGGCTTCAACGTGTCGGCGCCCAAGCGATCGCCGCCCTGTGGCCAGACGTGCAGGCTCTGCGCACCCCCAGTCGGACTGCCGACTGGCTGGAGGTCGCGGCTGGCCATCTTGAGGCCTGGAAGGGTTCCTCGGCCCGGGCCGGAGCGTGCTGAGCCTTGGAATTCGTCAAGGCGTGGTATCCGGGGCTAGACCTAGACCAGCTGGCCACACTCCGGTCAGAGGCCCAGCCGGAGCTGGCAGCCACAGAAGACGCCCTTGTCAAGCGTGCGGCGGCGATCGCTGAGTACACCGACACCAGCATCTTTGTCCCCGGGCGGGCTGAAGACGGCGAGGAGGTGCCGCTGGAGTGGTTTGGGCTGAACCCGACTATGGCGAGGACTCGGCAGAGGTGATCGGCTCCAGTGTCGAGGAGGAAGACAAGGCGGAGGACGGGAGCGAGACGGAGGCACCGGAAGACAGAGCGGACGGCCAGCCTCAGCTCGACCGTGCCTCCAACAACGAGTCGTGCCCGCCCGAGCCGACTGCTGCCAGAGGTGATCAAGCCGAGACCGCCCAGCCGACCGCCTCAACATCCAACACTGCCGTCTCCTCCGATCCTCCAAACCCGTCTGCCGCCCCCTAGGCTGCCACCTTGTCTTTGTTTTATCTGTTCTAATAGTTTTTGAAGAACTTGTTAATTCGCACAATTCCACCCGCGGGGTGTATTTTGAAATTCTATTCAAAGATTCGGCCAAGGGCCTTTGTTATGTAAGTATTCATCCGACTTCTATCTTTCTTGCTCATTGTTCTTTTGGCTTTTTCCTTTGCCGTCTTCCCTCAGTTGCCGTCTTTGTCAGTTAGACAGCCGCTCCGCGGACTGCTGCTGGATCAAATTCTTGGTCACTTTTGGGAAGGCAAGTACTTAGGCATTTTTAGAGTTGTTTAACAAGTCGAATAGAAGGCGGCAAGCCGACTATTCAAGAGTCGGTTTGCGAAAAAAGGCTGGAAGCCGGCCTTAAGCTATGTTTGTGCTTTGAGTCCTTAGCCATTTTTCATGTGGACACCCATTCCTCCTTACTCCTGCCCACCAGACAATCGCTCTGCGAGCTGCGGCTTCTGGCAGGAGACGGTTTAGACGCCACACACTACTTGTCCGGCTGTAGGAAGCATTTCATAGCGCAGGTTGGCAAGTCCCCGGGCCGACTAGTCGAACCCGGTGCCAAGCGGCATAACAACGAGTAATATACTCGAAGGCATATTTCTTATCATATAGATAAAAGAGGGCAGTCCCCGAGCTCTTCTCGGGGGGCCTGAAGTCTTGGTACTTTTAATACAAAGGGTAGCGTGATACATACTGCATTTAACTGTAAAATTTTCGGAGGAGATTTGCATTCCATGGCCGCTCTGTCTCTTTGCCGGATCCGTCCCTCTTGCGTGCTCGGGGCTTCTGAGCGTCGATCAGGTAGTAGGAGTCATTGTCCAGCACTTTGCTGATGATGAAGGGGCCTTCCCAAGGTGCCGACAGCTTGTGCTGGCCGGCTGTTCGCTGGATTAATCGGAGCACGAGGTCGCCCTCCTGGAAAGATCTCGGCCTGACCTTCCTGTTGTGGTATCTGCGTAGGCTCTGCTGGTAGATGCTGGACCGGCTGAGTGCCAACAGCCGGCCCTCTTCCAGCAGGTCGACGCCATCTTGTCGTGCTTCTTCTGCTTCTTCCTCGGTGTACATGGTGACTCGCGGGGAATCGAACTCTATGTCCGTTGGGATGACGGCTTCAGCACCATAGACGAGGAAGAAAGGCGTGAAGCCGGTTGACTTGTTTGGAGTCGTGCGCAGACTCCAGAGGACGGCTGGCAACTCATCGAGCTAGCAGCCAGCCGAGCGCTCCAGAGGCTCGATCAGTCGGGACTTGATGCCGGACAGGATGAGGCCGTTTGCTTGCTCCACCTGGCCGTTTGACTGTGGATGGGCGACGGATGCTAGGTCCAGTCGGATGCCCTGTGTCGCACAGAAACCGGCCAAGGCGCCTTTGTCAAAATTCGTGCCGTTGTCGGTGATGATGATGTGTGGTATGCCGTACCGAATTGTGATGTCGGAGATGAAAGTCACGGCAGTCGGACCGTTCAGTTTCTTGATTGGCTTCGCTTCTATCCACTTGGTGAACTTGTCCACCGCGACAAGTAAGTGAGTTAAGCCACCTCGTGCCGTCTTGAATGGTCCCACCATGTCTAGACCCCAAACTGCGAAAGGCCAGGCAATGGGGATGGTCTTGAGTGCAGAAGCCGGCTGGTGCGGCTTGGAGCGGAACTTCTGGCACCCTTTGCATTTTTGGACCAATTCCTTGGCCTCTTCTAAGGCCGTTGGCCAAAAGAAACCGTGTCGGAAAGCTTTGGCGATGAGTGCTCTTGAAGCCGCATGGTGGCCGCACTCGCCTTGATGGATGTCTTTGAGAATTGCTTGGCCTTGCTTTGGCTCTACGCAGCGCTGGTAGAGACCAGTGACGCTGCACCTGACCAGCTCTCTATTGACTATGGTGTAGGCTGCCGCTCGGCGTTGTACTTGCCGAGCTAAGGTCTCATCAGTCGGCAGCTCTTTGCTCACCAGGAATTTAAGGATGGGCTGGGCCCATGAGAGTGCTGCTATTTCTTCGACTGCCAGAACTGCGACTTGGACGAGGGCAGCTGGGCTGGGAGGCGGCGGGCTGGAGTCAACAACCGCTTGCTGGATTAATGAAGTCCTCGGGCCGACTGGTGCAGCTCTTGGGCCGAGTTCTGGAGTCTTTGGGCCGGCCGCCGTAGTCCTCGGGCCGGGTTCTGCAGTCCCTGGGCCGGCCTCGACTGTGGCGGCTTTGGAGCCATCTGCCAAAATCCCTGTACCGTCTGCCGGGGCTCTGGAGTCGGATCCGACTTCTTTGGGAGGAGCCGGCAGAAAGATGGAGTCTGATTCTGGTGAAGGCTTGACAGACGGCTTGAGGAGGCGTTGAAGGGCGACGCCGGATGGTATTGCTTGGCGGGTAGAGCCGATTCGTGCCAAGGCGTCTGCTTGGTCGTTGCCGTTTCTTGGCACATGGAGGAACTCGCACCCCTCGAAATATCCGCTGAGTTGCTGCACGAGGAAACGGTGACTCGCCATGTTTGCATCTTTGGCGTCCCAGTCGCCAGACGACTGCTGGACCACTAAGTCCGAGTCGCCATAACACAGGATCCAGCGAATGCCAAGTTCTTTGGCAAGTCGGAGCCCGTGAATTAGCGCTTCGTACTCGGCGACGTTGTTGGAGGCTGCAAAGTGGATTTGCAGTGCATATTTGAGCTTGTCGCCCTTAGGGGAAGTGAGGACGACGACGGCTCCCAAGCCGGTGCGCATCTTGGAGCCGTCGAAATGCATCCGCCAATGGGTGGAGTCGGGCGCTGAAGGTAGGTACTGGGTCTCGGCCCAGTCGACGAGGGAGTCGGCCAGTGCTTGTGACTTGATAGTGGTGCGGGGCTGGTAGTGGATGGTGTAGGGAGCCAGCTCTATGGCCCATTTGGCCACTCGGCCAGAAGCATCTCGGCTTCCGATGATCTCGGCAAGTGGGGCCGTGCAGAGCACAGTGATTGGATGCTCTTGAAAGTAAGGCTTCAATTTCTTGGCGGCAAAGTGCACACCATAGCACATCTTCTGGTAGTGGGGGTAGTTCTGCTTGGAGGCCGATAGCACTTCACTCAGGTAATATACCGGTCTCTGGACAGGTAGTGCCTTGCCTTCCTCCTTGCGTTCCACTACAATGACTGTGCTCACTACCCGGCTGGTGGCGGCGATGTACAGGAGCATAGGCTCCTTAGGAGTCGGAGCCGCCGGAATGGGTGGAGTAGTCAACATCTTCTTCAACTGGAGAAAAGCTTCGTCCGCCTTGTGGTTCCACTCGAAAAAAAGTGGTCTTCTTCATGAGCTGGTATAAGGGGGGAGCTTTCTCGCCCAGCCGACTGATGAATCGGCTGATGGACGCCAAGCAGTCGGTGAACTTTTGCACGTCCAGCAGTCAGCTGGGTACCTCCATCCTCTCAATGGCCTTGATCTTTACAGGGTTGCACTCTATGCCGCGTTCAGAGACCAGGAAGCCAAGGAGTTGGCCGGCTGGTACTCCAAAGATGCACTTCTCAGGGTTGAGCTTGATCTGGAATCGGCGCAGGTTCTCAAAGGTCTCCTTGAGGTCTTCCAGCAGTGTTCCACGCTTCTCCGTTTTCACCACCACATCGTCCACGTAGACGTGGGCGTTTCTGCCGAGTTGCTTGAGGAGGCACTTCTGCATGCAACGCTGAAAGGTGGCGCCGGCATTCCTCAAGCCGAACGTCATGGTGAGGTAGCAGAAGGCTCCAAATGGCGTGATGAAGGCGGTCTTCAGTCTGTCAGCCGGGTTCAGCTTGATCTGGTGATATCCTGAATATGCATCCAAAAAGCTCAACAGCTCGCATCCGGCTGTGGAGTCTATCACCTGATCAATTCTTGGTAAAGCAAACGGGTCCTTGGGGCAAGCCTTGTTGAGGCTTGTGTAGTCAATACACATTCGCCACTGCTTGTTCTTCTTCAGTACCAGGACCGGGTTGGCTAGCCACTCTGGAAAGAATACTTCCATAATGAAGCCGGCTGCTAGGAGGCGGGTTATCTCTTCTCCAACAACTCTTCTCTTTTCTTCTGATAGGCGGCACAAGGGCTGCTTGACCGGCTTTGCATCAGATCGAACATGTAACTTGTGCTCGGCGAATTCCGTCGGTACACCTGGCATGTCTTTGGGGGACCATGCGAAGATGTCCCGATTCTCATGGAGGAAATCGACGAGCTCGCCTTCCTATTTGCTGTCGAGGTTTGCGCCTATGACAGCGTACCTCTCTGGGTGCTCCGGATCCAAGGGTATCTTCTTTGTCTCTTTGGTCAGCTTGAACGAACCCTCAGCCTCCGACTCCTTTGGGTTAGGCGACACCTCTAGCTGCTTGCCAGCCATCGCCACAACCCGGTCAAGGAGCCGCTTCTCGGCTGCGATCACCAGGGACTCGGCCAGCCGACTACTCTCAGCCGCATAGGCATACGACTTCTGGTAGTCGCCGGCTACGGTCAGAATCCCCCTGGAACTGGGCATCTTCATTTTGAGGTAGGCGTAGTGGGGGACCGCCATGAACTTGGCCAGGGCGGGTCGGCCAAGTAATGCATGGTAGGGGCTCTCGAGGTCCACCACCTCAAACCAAACTGACTCTCGGCGGAAGTGATCTTTGTCTCCAAAGAGGACGTCCATCAGGATCTTGCCGATTGGTGAGCAGGAAAGACCAGGAACAATGTCGTGGAACACAATCCGGCTGTTCTGAAGCTGTCTTTGCTTGATTCCTAACTTCTCCATGGTGTCCTTGTACAGGATGTTGATGCTGCTGCCTCCATCTATCACAACTCGCAAGAAACGAGCAGCTTGTCTATCCGTGGCAAAGGTGGCATCCAAGACCAAAGCATAAGAGCCCGGACTCGGCATCACCTCTGGGTGATCAGCTCTGCTCCAGCTGATAGGCTTCTCGGACTAGTGCATGAACTCTGGTGTCTCTGATGCTACTGCATTCACCTCTTGTCGCTGCAGCCGCCTGCTGCGTCGATCGTCAGCCACGCTGGTAAATATCACGTACGCTCCGTGCTCTTCGGGGTACTCGTCTTGTACTGCGCCGACTGGCCTAAGAGCCGGCTGCTGGGGCGGAGGCAGAGGCTGCTGCCCAGCAGGCGGAGGAGGTAGGAGGCCGTCTCCTTTGGCGATCCTGTTGAGCCAGTGGCACTTCCAGGTGGTATGATTCGACGGCTTCGCGCCGCCGTGGAACTTGCAAGGACCATCCAGAGTCTGCTCATATGAGAAAGCCGGCAACCAGTTGGGCTTGCCACCTTTCTGTCGCTTGGGTGGAGGCTGCCCATCCGGCTGCTGGTCTTCAACTGTCGCCACCTGCCGGCTGCTGGAAACGGGCTGCGGGGCCTTGCGCTTGTGGTCGTTCTTCTGTTGCCGCCGACTGGTGTCTCCTGCCGGAGTTCTTGGAGCCTGAGGGGCCACTTTGCCAGTCACGCTAACTTGAATCTCGGCGTTCATGGAGGAGTCGGCCGTGGCATACTTGCCTGCTATGATCAGCAGCTCGTCGAGGGTTTCTGGCTCGTCGTAGAGGAGCTTGTGCTTGAGGAGGGTGCCTTCTCTGCACCCGGCGGTGAAGTACTCGATAGCCTGCACCTCGTGCACGCCCTCGCAGGAGTTCCGAAGCTCGGCCCAGTGCGTGAGGTAGTCGTGAGTCGACTCATTGGGGCCTTGCATGCACAAGGAAAGCTGACGAGGCTTGGGAGGACACTTGTACGTGCTTGTGAAGTTGCGGACGAATGCATCGGTGAAGTCGACCCAGCTGTTGATGCTGCGGGGCTTCAGGCTGTTCAGCCATGTCCGGGCCGTGCCCTGGAGCATGAGCGGAACATATTTTACGGCGACACGTTTGTTGCCGTTCGCTATGTTGATGGCCGTGGAGTAGTCAACCAGCCAGTCCTCCGGCTTCACGGAGCCGGTGTACTTGGGCGTGTCTCTCGGGAGCGTGAACCCTTTGGGAAAGGGCTCGTCTCGAATGCGGGGCCCGAAACAAGGCGGACCCAACTCGTCTTCTTCTTCCAGCGCCAGGGATCGGTGAAGTCGGTCGATCCGGTGGCGGGCGTCGTTTTCTCCGACTCACTCTCGATGGCCAAGGCGGTCGCCGAGAGTCGGATGGTCAACAGGCGGCAGGAAGACTCGCCTTTCCTTGCGACGAGGAGTAGGAGGACAGTCGTCCCGTCGTTCCACTGCTCTCGGGCGGCCGTCATGGTCGCGCTCTATGGTAATGTGAGTCCGACTGTGGCTGATAGCCGGATCCTTGTCTTTCCTTCCTCGGGCGCCGCTAGTCGGCGTCCGAGACGTCGCGCCTTGATCTCGGCGTGGAGGCGGGTCGTCGTTTTGTCGCTGCGGCACCTCCGTGGAGCAGCCAGCCTCGTTCTGTGCGGCAGCCGCGTCGAGGAGCCGCTGGACTCGCTCCGTCATCAGGCGGCGCTCTTCGCCCTCGAAGTTGTCCAGCTCGTCCGCCGCCGCCTGGGCGGCTCGAATGTTCTCCGCAGGTGTGGCGTACACAGGGCGATTTGCCTTGAACAGGTTGGCGATGGCCACGCCGCGCTGCTGGACTGCGCCAAGGCGGCTGGGCCCAGCTGGGGCTGGCGAGCCACCCACAGCATGATCCATCTCATGCTGGTAGGCTTTTGACAAGTGTCTCATGCTAGCCAGCTTCTTCGCGCCTTCGACGAGCTGAAGGCGACGCACCTCCAACGTCTCCGCGTCAGCGTCTTCTGGAATGGGCACAGTCAGGTCTTGCAGCGCCGCGCCAAGTGGGTCATGCGATCCTCCGCCAGGAGGCTCGTCATGACCGATGACGAGCACCTCAGTGACGGTGCTTCTGTCGCTCTCCGCACGAGGGAGAGGCTCGTCGTAGACCACCACGTTGGTGGGGAACGTGTCGAGCGACGCGGTGTCAGAGTCGACCAGCATCGGGTCGGTGGAGCCTACAGACACCAAGTCCATGGCAGGCTCGCCGGCGACGTGGAGTTGGTCGAGGAGGCCCGCGAGGAGGCTCTCGGGGCCGCCCGTGCCTGCGTTGGATGCAGGTTCATCGAAGAGGCAAACCTCACCGACAAGATCGGCGAGGCAGCTGGCTGCGCAGGCGATCTCAGCGCCGTGCAGCGCGTCAGTGCAAACTCCGTCTGGCGTGCCGGGCTGGCTGCGCTCGCCAGGGAGAAAAAGGGTTCCCGTCCAAAGCAGGTCTCCGGACGACGGTGCACCAGGCCCCACGGTGGGCGCCAAATGTCGAGGGTTGGGTGCGACATATGCCAAAGGATGGCTTATCATGGTGGGGGCGAGTAGAACGTCGCCGGTGCCTGGAAACGGGATAAGGCGAAGACATGCACGCCGGCAAATCTTACCCAACTTCAGGGCTCTCCGGGGAGATAATACCCCTACTGCTGCTCTACGGGGTCTCTGCATGATCACTATGGCAAAGCGTTTACATGGTTGCTCCTCGAGCTGTTTCCTGGAGGTAGGAGAAGGCAAGGCTAGCTCTCTCCTTCCTATATGATCTGGTCTAGTGCTAATGGATTCCAACCCTTTGCATGGATGCCCTGGGGGGTTTATATAGGCCTACCCCCCAGGGGTACAATGGTAATCCGGCTGGGCGCGGGCCCAGCCGTCAGTCTCTCTGGTCGCCGTCTTATCCGCTGACTCCTGGGGCCCGCCGACTGGCTCAGTAGGGAGCCGACAGGCCGCATCCGCCGCGGGCGGGTCTTGCCGGCTGTAGATTACTGTAGTCGTGCCTCTAATGATGCAGGCTCGGTCATGAGGTCGTGGCGACAGCTCCGCCGTCTGGCAGGCGATCACTATGGCCACTACTTGTCGTGTCTGATTAATGGCGCGTGGGGCCCGTGGGAGGGGCCGGCCGACTTCTGGTGGCCGACTCCCATTCGGGCCGACTGGTGGTGCTTTCGCCGTCTTTCGTACGCCCGCCGATTGGTGGGACCCATCATCCCTGGGTCGTACCAGCAGGCCATCGTGGGCACAGGGCTCCGCCACCTTGGGCTGACGTCAGGGCCGGCATGGCAATAGTGTCGCACCGCGCGGAGATCTCCGCAGGTACGGCGTACTATAGCCACGCCTGCCCTTGAAAAAGGGGTGGGAGTGGACCTTACTATGGCCACTCCCCGTCTCGTTCCTCTTTATGAGGGCATGGGGGTTGTTGGCGTCGCGGGCCGACTCCCCAAGGCCGGCTTCTCTTGAAGTCGCCAGTCAGGAGTCGGCTTTATCCTGAAGCCGCTCCTGGGACTCGGCCGCGAGTGGGCAATCGGCCGCCTCGCCGCCGACTCCTGAGAAGGCGGCTCTTCGTCCTGGAGTCTCGAGGGGCGCAGTCTGCCTCAATGTATTGAAAGGTTCTGGGCCGGGGTTAGCCTACCCGTGGCCATTACTCCGACATTTACCTTCGGGATTAGTGTTGAACCTAAAATAAATATTATTTGGTGTTTGTGTTCAGCATAATATGATTGGATCATGTTTATTGGAATACGGTTATTCATTTAAGTCAAAGAACAATTGTTATTCTATTTACATGAATAAAACCTTCTGTGGCCATACACCCAAGGTGAATGGTTTATTGAATCTCGATCGTAGTGATACACATATTCATAATATTGACGCCAAAAGATGCAAAGTTGATAATGATAGTGAAACATATTTGTGGCACTGCTGTTTAGGTCATATTGGTGTAAAGCGCATGAAGAAACTCCATGCTGATGGGCTTTTGGAATCACTTGATTATGAATCACTTGATGCTTGCAATCCATGCCTCATGGGAAAGATGACTAAGACTCTGTTCTCCGGAACAATGGAGCGAGCAACTGACTTATTGGAAATAATACATACTGATGTACATGATCCGATGAGTGTTGAGGCTCGCTGCGGGTATCGTTATTTTCTGAACTTCAGATGATTTGAGAATGTATGGGTATATCTACTTGATGAAACATAAGTCTGAAACGTTTGAAAAGTTCAAAGAATTTCAGAGTGAAGTGGAAAATCATCGTAACAAGGAAATAAAGTTTCTACGATCTGATCGCGGAGGCGAATATTTGAGTTACGAGTTTGGTCTTCATTTGAAACAATGTGGAATAGTTTTGCAACTCACGCCACCTGGAACACCACAACATAATTGTTGGGGAACATAGTAATTTCAAAAAAAATTCCTATGCACACGCAAGATCATGGTGATGCATAGCAACGAGAGGGGAGAGTGTTGTCCACATACCCTCGTAGACCGAAAGCAGAAGCGTTAGCACAACGCGGTTGATGTAGTCGTACGTCTTCACGATCTGACCGATCAAGTACCGAACGTACGGCACCTCCGAGTTCAGCACACGTTCAGCCCGATGACGTCCCTCGAACTCTGATCCAGCCGAGTGTTGACGGAGAGTTTCGTCTGCACGACGGCATGGTAACGATGTTGATGTTCTACCGACGCAGGGCTTCGTCTAAGCACCGCTACAGTATTATCAATGTGGACTATGGTGGAGGGTGGCACCGCACACGGCTAAAAGATCAAACAGATCAATTGGTGTGTCTCTGGGGTGCCCCCCTGCCCCCGTATATAAAGGAGCATGGGGGGGTGCGGCCGACCAGGGAGAAGGGCGCGCCAGGAGGAGTCCTACTCCCACCGGGAGTAGGACTCCCCCCTTTCCTAGTTGGAATAGGATTCGGGAGAAGGAAAGAGAGAGGAGAAGAAGGAAAGAGGGGGCCGGCTCCCCTTGCCCTAAACCAATTCGGTTTGGGCCTTGGGGGAGTGCGCCCCAAACTCCCCTTGCTTCCCTCTATTTCCACTAAGGCCCATATAGGCCCATTAAGCTCCCGGGGGGTTCCGGTAACCTCCAGTACTCCGGTAAAATCCCGATTTCACCCGGAACACTTCCGACATCCAAACATAGGCTTCCAATATATCAATCTTCATGTCTCGACCATTTCGAGACTCCTCGTCATGTCCTTGATCACATCCGGGACTCCGAACAACCTTCGTTACATCAAAATATATAAACTCATAATATAACCATCATCGTAATGTTAAGCGTGCGGACCCTACGGGTTCGAGAACTATGTAGACATGACCGAGACACGTCTCCGGTCAATAACCAATAGCGGAACCTGGATGATCATATTGGCTCCCACATATTGTACGAAGATCTTTATCGGTCAAACCGCACAACAACATATGTTGTTCCCTTTGTCATCGGTATGTTACTTGCCCGAGATTCGATCGTCGGTATCTCAATACCTAGTTCAATCTCGTTACCGGCAAGTCTCTTTACTCGTTCCATAATACATCATCCCGCAACTAACTCATTAGTTGTAATGCTTGCAAGGCTTAAGTGATGTGCATTACCGAGAGGGCCCAGAGATACCTCTCTGACAATCGGAGTGACAAATCCTAATCTCGAAATATGCCAACCCAACAAGTACCTTTGGAGACACCTGTAGAGCACCTTTATAATCACCCAGTTATGTTGTGACGTTTGGTAGCACACAAAGTGTTCCTCCGGTAAACGGAAGTTGCATAATATCATAGTCATAGGAACATGTATAAGTCATGAAGAAAGCAATAGCAGAATACTAAACGATCGTGTGCTAAGCTAACGGAATGGGTCATGTCAATCACATCATTCTCCTAATGATGTGACCCCGTTAATCAAATGAAAACTCATGTCTATGGTTAGGAAACATAACCATCTTTGATCAACGAGCTAGTCAAGTAGAGGCGTACTAGTGACAATCTGTTTGTCTATGTATTCACACATGTATTATGTTTCCAGTTAATACAATTCTAGCATGAATAATAAACATTTATCATGATATAAGGAAATAAATAATAACTTTATTATTGCCTCTAGGGCATATTTCCTTCAGTCTCCCACTTGCACTAGAGTCAATAATCTAGATTACACAGTAATGATTCTAACACCCATGGAGCCTTGGTGTTGATCATGTTTTGCTCGTGGAAGAGGCTTAGTCAATGGGTCTGCAACATTCAGATCCATATGTATCTTGCAAATTTCTATGTCTCCCACCTGGACTAAATCCCGGATGGAATTGAAGCGTCTCTTGATGTGTTTGGTTCACTTGTGAAATCTGGATTCCTTCGTGAAGGCAATTGCACTAGTATTGTCACAAAAGATTTTCATTGGACCCGATGCACTAGGTATGACACCTAGATCAGATATGAACTCCTTCATCCAGACTCCTTCATTTGCTGCTTCCGAAGCAGCTATGTACTCCGCTTCACATGTAGATACCGCCACAACACTTTGTTTAGAACTGCACCAACTGACAGCTCCACCGTTTAATGTAAACACGTATCCGGTTTGCGATTTAGAATCGTCCGGATCAGTGTCAAAGCTTGCATCAACGTAACCGTTTACGATGAGCTCTTTGTCACCTCCATAAACGAGAAACATATCCTTAGTCCTTTTTAGGTATTTCAGGATGTTCTTGACCGCTGTCCAGTGATCCACTCCTGGATTACTTTGGTACCTCCCTGCTAGACTTATAGCAAGGCACACATCAGGTCTGGTACATAGCATTGCATACATGATAGAGCCTATGGCTGAAGCATAGGGACCATCTTTCATTTTCTCTCTATCTTCTGCAGTGGTCGGGCATTGAGTCTTACTCAACTTCACACCTTGTAATACAGGCAAGAACCCTTTCTTTGCTTGATCCATTTTGAACTTCTTCAAAACTTTGTCAATGTATGTGCTTTGTGAAAGTCCAATTAAGCGTCTTGATCTATCTCTATAGATCTTGATGCCCAATATGTAAGCAGCTTCACCGAGGTCTTTCATTGAAAAACTCTTATTCTAGTATCCCTTTATGCTATCCAGAAATTCTATATCATTTCCAATTAGCAATATGTCATCCACATATAATATCAAAAATGCTACAGAGCTCCCACTCACTTTCTTGTAAATACAGGCTTCTCCAAAAGTCTATATAAAACCAAATGCTTTGATCACACTATCAAAGCGTTTATTCCAACTCCGAGAGGCTTGCACCAGTCCATAAATGGATCGCTAGAGCTTGCACACTTTGTTAGCTCCCTTTGGATCGACAAAACCTTCTGGTTGCATCATATACAACTCTTCTTCCAGAAATCCATTCAGGAATGCAGTTTTTACATCCATTTGCCAAATTTCATAATCATAAAATGCAACAATTGCTAACATGATTCGGACAGACTTAAGCATTGCTACAGGTGAGAAGGTCTCATCGTAGTCAATCCCTTGAACTTGTCGAAAACCTTTTGCAACAAGTCGAGCTTTATAGACAGTAACATTATCGTCAGCGTCAGTCTTCTTCTTGAAGATCCATTTATTCGCAATTGCTTGTCGATCATCGGGCAAGTCAACCAAAGTCCATACTTTGTTCTCATACATGGATCCCATCTCAGATTTCATGGCCTCAAGCCATTTTGCGGAATCTGGGCTCACCATCGCTTCTTCATAGTTCGTAGGTTCATCATGATCTAGTAGCATGATTTCCAGAACAGGATTACCGTACCACTCTGGTGCGGATCTTACTCTGGTTGATCTACGAGGTTCGGTAGTAACTTGATCTGAAGTTCCATGATCATCATCATTAACTTCCTAACTAATTGGTGTAGGCGTCACAGAAACCGGTTTCTGTGATGAACTACTTTCCAATAGTGGAGCAGGTATAGTTGCCTCATCAAGTTCCACTTTCCTCCCACTCACTTCTTTCGAGAGAAACTCCTTCTCTAGAAAGGATCCATTCTTAGCAACGAATGTCTTGCCTTTGGATCTGTGATAGAAGGTATACCCAACAGTCTCCTTTGGGTATCCTATGAAGACACATTTCTCCGATTTGGGTTCGAGCTTATCAGGTTGAAGCTTTTTTGCATAAGCATCGCAGCCCCAAACTTTCAGAAATGACAACTTTGTTTTCTTGCCAAACCACAATTCATAAGGCGTTGTCTCAATGGATTTCGATGGTGCCCTATTTAACGTGAATGTGGCCGTCTCTAAAGCATAACCCAAAAATGATAGCGGTAAATCTATAAGAGACATCATAGATCGCACCATATCTAGTAAAGTACGATTACGATGTTCAGACACACCATTACGCTGTGGTGTTCCGGGTGGTGTGAGTTGCAAAACTATTCCGCATTGTTTCAAATGTAGACCAAACTCATAACTCAAATATTCTCCTCCACGATCAGATCGTAGAAACTTTATTTTCTTGTTACGATGATTTTCAACTTCACTCTGAAATTCTTTGAACTTTTCAAATGTTTCAGACTTATGCTTCATTAAGTAGATATACCCATATCTGCTTAAATCATCTGTGAAGGTGAGAAAATAACGATATGCGCCACGAGCCTCAACATTCATCGGACCACATACATCTGTATGTACGATTTCCAACAAATCTGTTGCTCTCTCCATAGTACCGAAGAACGGTGTTTTAGTCATCTTGCCCATGAGGCACGGTTCGCAAGTACCAAGTGATTCATAATCAAGTGGTTCCAAAAGTCCATCAGTATGGAGTGTCTTCATGCGCTTTATACCGATATGACCTAAACGGCAGTGCCACAAATAAGTTGCACTATCATTATCAACTCTGCATCTTTTGGCTTCAACATTATGAATATGTGTATCACTACTATCGAGATTCATCAAAAATAGAGCACTCTTCAAGGGTGCATGACCATAAAAGATATTACTCATATAAATAGAACAACCATTATTCTCTGATTTAAATGAATAACCGTCTCGCATCAAACAAGATCCAGATATAATGTTCATGCTCAATGCTGGCACCAAATAACAATTATTTAGGTCTAATACTAATCCCGAAGGTAGATGTAGAGGTAGCGTGCCGACTGCGATCACATCGACTTTGGAACCATTTCCCACGTGCATCGTCACCTCGTCCTTTGCCAGTGTTTGCTTAATCCGTAGTCCCTGTTTTGAGTTGCAAATATTAGCAACAGAACCAGTATCAAATACCCAGGTGCTACTGCGAGCTCTAGTAAGGTACACATCAATAACATGTATATCACATATACCTTTGTTCACCTTGCCATCCTTCTTATCCGCCAAATACTTGGGGCAGTTCCGCTTCCAGTGACCAGTCTGCTTGCAGTAGAAGCACTCAGTCTCAGGCTTACGTCCAGACTTGGGTTTCTTCTCCTGAGCAGCAACTTGCTTGATGTTCTTCTTGAAGTTCCCCTTCTTCTTCCCTTTACCCTTTTTCTTGAAACTGGTGGTATTATTGACCATCAACACTTGATGCTCCTTCTTGATTTCTACCTCCGCAGCTTTTAGCATTGCGAAGAGCTCGGGAATTGTCTTATTCATCCTTTGCATATTATAGTTCATCACAAAGCTTTTGTAGCTTGGTGGCAGTGATTGAAGAACTCTGTCAATGACACTACCAACCGAAAGATTAACTCCCAGCTGAGTCAAGTGATTATGGTACCCAGACATTCTGAGTATATGCTCACTGACATAACTATTCTCCTCCATCTTGTAGTTGTAGAACTTATTGGAGACTTCATATCTCTCAATCCGGGCATTTGCTTGAAATATTAACTTCAACTCCTGGAACATCTCATATGCTCCATGACGTTCAAAACGTCGTTTAAGTCCCGGTTCTAAGCCGTAAAGCATGGCACACTGAACTATCGAGTAGTCATCAGCTTTGCTCTGTCAGGCGTTCTTAACGTCTGCAGTTGCATCAGCAGCAGGCCCGGCACTCAGTGGTGCTCCCAGGACGTAATTCTTCTGAGCAGCAATGAGGATAATCCTCAAGTTACGGACACAGTCCGTGTAATTGCTACCATCATCTTTCAACTTTGCTTTCTCAAGGAACGCATTAAAATTCAACGGAACAACAGCACGGGCCATCTATCTACAATCAAACATATACAAGCAAGATACTATCAGGTACTAAGTTCATGATAAATTTAAGTTCAATTAATCATATTACTTAAGTACTCCCACTTAGAAAGACATCCCTTTAATCTTCTAAGTGATCACGTGATCCAAATCAACTAAACCATAACCGATCATCACGTGAAATGGAGTAGTTTTCAATGGTGAACATCACTATGTTGATCATATCTATTATATGATTCACGCTCGACCTTTAGGTCTCAGTGTTCCGTGGCCATATCTGCATATGCTAGGCTTGTCAAGTTTAACCTGAGTATTCTGCGTGTGCAAAACTGGCTTGCACCCGTTGTAGATGGATGTAGAGCTTATCACACCCGATCATCATGTGGTGTCTGGGCACGACGAACTTTGGCAATGGTGCATACTCAGGGAGAACCCTTTTATCTTGAAATTTAGTGAGAGATCATCTTATAATGCTACCGTCAATCAAAGCAAGATAAGATGCATAAAAGATAAACATCACATGCAATCAATATAAGTGATATGATATGGCCATCATCATCTTGTGCTTGTGATCTCCATCTCCGAAGCACAGTCATGATCACCATCGTCACCGGCGTGACACCTTGATCTCCATCGTAGCATCATTGTCGTCTCGCCAATCTTATGCTTCCACGACTATCGCTACCGCTTAGTGATAAAGTAAAGCATTACAGGGCGATTGCATTGCATACAATAAAGCGACAACCATATGGCTCCTGCCAGTTGCCGATAACTCGGTTACAAAACATGATCATCTCATACAATAAAATTTCGCATCATGTCTTGACCATATCACATCACAACATGCCCTGCAAAAACAAGTTAGACGTCCTCTACTTTGTTGTTGCAAGTTTTACGTGGCTGCTACGGGCTTAGCAAGAACCGGTTTTACCTACTCATCAAAACCACAACGATAGTTTGTCAAGTTGGTGATGTTTTAACCTTCGCAAGGACCGTGCGTAGCCACACTTGGTTCAACTAAAGTTGGAGAAACTGACACCCACCAGCCACCTGTGTGAAAAGCACGTCGGTAGAACCAGTCTCGCGTAAGCGTACGCGTAATGTCGGTCCAGGCCGCTTCATCCAACAATACCGCCGAACCAAAGCATGACATGCTGGTAAGCAGTATGACTTATATCGCCCACAACTCACTTGTGTACTACTCGTGCATATGACATCTACGCATAAAACTTGGCTCGGATGCCACTGTTGGGGAACATAGTAATTTCAAAAAAATTCCTACGCACACGCAAGATCATGGTGATGCATAGCAACGAGAGGGGAGAGTGTTGTCCACGTACCCTCGTAGACCGAAAGTGGAAGCGTTAGCACAACGCGGTTGATGTAGTCGTACGTCTTCACGATCCGACCGATCAAGTACCGAACGTACGGCACCTCCGAGTTCAGCACACGTTTAGCCCGATGACGTCCCTCGAACTCCGATCCAGCCGAGTGTTGAGGGAGAGTTTCGTCAGTACGATGGCGTGGTGACGATGTTGATGTTCTACCAACGCAGGGCTTCGCCTAAGCACCACTACAGTATTATCGAGGTGGACTATGGTGGAGGGGGGCACCGCACACGGCTAAAAGATCAAACAGATCAATTGTTGTGTCTCTGGGGTGCCCCTGCCCCCGTATATAAAGGAGCAAGGGGGGTGGGCCGGCCAGGGAAAAGGGCGCGCCAGGAGGAGTCCTACTCCCATCGGGAGTAGGACTCCCCCCCTTCCTAGTTGGAATAGGATTCGGGAGAAGGAAAGAGAGAGGGGAAGAAGGAAAGAGGGGGCCGGCTCCCCTTGCCCTAAACCAATTTGGTTTGGGCCTTGGGGGGCGCGCCCCACACTCCCCTTGCTTCCCTCTATTTCCACTAAGGCCCATATAGGCCCATTAAGCTCCCGGGGGGTTCCGGTAACCTCTCGGTACTCCGGTAAAATCCCGATTCCACCTGGAACACTTCCGACATCCAAACATAGGCTTCAAATATTTCAATCTTCATGACTCGACCATTTAGAGACTCCTCGTCATGTCCTTGATCACATCTGGGACTCCGAACAACCTTAGGTACATCAAAACATATAAACTCATAATATAACCGTCATCGTAACGTTAATCGTGCGGACCCTACAGGTTCGAGAACTATGTAGACATGACCGAGACACGTCTCCGGTCAATAACCAATAGTGGAACCTGGATGCTCATATTGGCTCCCACATATTCTATGATGATCTTTATCGGTCAAACCGCACAACAACATATGTTGTTCCCTTTGTCATCGGTATGTTACTTGCCCGAGATTCGATCATCGGTATCTCAATACCTAGTTCAATCTCGTTACCGGCAAGTCTCTTTACTCGTTCCGTAATACATCATCACGCAACTAACTCATTAGTTGCAATGCTTGCAAGGCTTAAGTGATGTGCATTACCGAGAGGGCCCAGAGATACCTCTCCGACAATCGGAGTGACAAATCCTAATCTCGAAATACGCCAACCCAACAAGTACCTTTGGAGACACCTGTAGAGCACATTTATAATCACCCAGTTACATTGTGATGTTTGGTAGCACACAAAGTGTTCCTCCGGTAAACGGGAGTTGCATAATCTCATAGTCATAGGAACATGCATAAGTCATGAAGAAAGCAATAGCAGAATACTAAACGATCGTGTGCTAAGCTAACGGAATGGGTCATGTCAATCACATCATTCTCCTAATGATGTGACCCCATTAATCAAATGACAACTCATGTCTATGGTTAGGAAACATAACCATCTTTGATCAACGAGCTAGTCAAGTAGAGGCATACTAGTGACAATCTGGTTGTCTATGTATTCACACATGTATTATGTTTCCGGTTAATACAATTCTAGCATGAATAATAAACATTTATCATGATATAAGGAAATAAATAATAACTTTATTATTGCCTCTACGGCATATTTCCTTCAGTGGTGTGTCTGAACGTCGTAATTGTACTTTATTGGATATGGTGCGATCTATGATGTCTCTTACCGATTTACCACTATCATTTTGGGTTATGCATTAGAGACAGCTGCATTCACATTAAATAGGGCACCATATAAATCCGTTGAGATGACACCGTATGAACTATGGTTTGTCAAGAAACCAAAGCTGTTGTTTCTTAAAGTTTGGGGTTGCGATGCTTATGCGAAAAAGTTTCAAATTGATAAGCTCGAACCCAAATCGGAGAACTGTGTCTTCATAGGATACCCAAAAGAAACTATTGGGTACACCTTCCATCACAGATCCGAAGGCAAGATATTTTGTTGCTAAGAATGGATCCTTTCTAGAGAAGGAGTTTCTCTTGAAAAAAGTGAGTAGGACGAAAGTAGATGTAACACCCTCGATGCGGCTATATCTCCTACGTGTCGAAGCACGACTTAGAGGCATAACCGCATTGAAAGCAATGTCGCAAGTCAGGTAATCTTCACAAGAACCCATGTAAATGAATAAAGGGGAAAGTACATAGTTGGCTTACACTCGCCACATCACACAAATACATAAATAAGTCATTATTATCGTCCAATACACTCAGGGTCCAACTATGGTACCAAAATAAAGATCAAACCCCAAATGCGACAAAGTCCCCGATCGCCCCAACTGGGCACCACTACTGATCATCTGGGAAAGACACGTAGTAACGGCGAGAGTCTTCATCGAACTCCCACTTGAGCTCGGTCATATAATCTGGAATGGTATCATCGGTCCCTACATCTGGTTTGGAAGGAATCTGTGAGTCACGGGGACTCAGCAATCTCACACCCTCGCGATCAAGACTATTTAAGCTTATAGGTAAGGCAAAGGTATGAGGTGGAGCTACAGCAAGCAACTAGCATATATGGTGGCTAACATATTCGCAAAAGAGAGCGAGAAGAGAAGGCAAAAGCACGGTCGAACAACTATGATCAAGAAGTGATCCTAGAACAACCTATGTCAAACATTACTCCAACACCGTGTTCACTTCCCGGACTCCGCCGAGAAGAGACCATCACGGTTACACACGCGGTTGATGCATTTTAATTAAGTTAAGTTCCATGTTATCTACAACCGGACATTAACAATTCCCATCTGGCCATAACCGCGGGCATGGCTTTCGAAAGTTCAAATCCCTGCAGGGGAGTCCCAACTTAGCCCATCACAAGCTCTCATAGTCAACGAAGGATATTCCTTCTCCCAAGACAATCCGATCAGACTCAGCATCCCGGTTACAAGACATCCTCGACAATGGTAAAACTAAACTAGCAACACCGTCCGAATGTGCCAACAAATCCCGATAGGAGCTGCACATATCTCATTCTCAGGGCACACTCAGATGAGCCAGACGTCGGGTAGACCAGCCCAGAGTTGCCCCTGGTAGCCCCGGACATCGCTCAGTTGGACCAATGTTGGGCCCATAGGGGTTAAAATAAAGATGACCCTTGAGTCCGCGAAACCCAAGGGAAAAGGCTAGGTGGCGAATGGTAAAACCAATGTTGGGCATTGCTGGAAGAGTTTTATTCAAGGCGAATTGTCAAGGGGTTCCCATTATAACCCAACCGTGTAAGGAACGCAAAATCCGGGAACATAACACCGATATGACAGAAACTAGGGCGGCAAGAGTGGAACAAAACACCAGGCATAAGACCGAGCCTTCCACCCTTTACCAAGTATATAGGTGCATTAAGATAAACAAGATAATATTGTGATATCCCAACAATAAACAATGTTCCAACAAGGAACGATCTCTAAGCTTCACCTGCAACTAGCAACGCTATAAGAGGGGCTGAGCAAAGCGGTAACATAGCCAAACAATGGTTTGCTAGAACATGGTGGGTTAGAGGTTTGACATGGAAATTTGGGAGGCATGATAAGCAAGTGGTAGGTATCGTAGCATAGGCATAGCAAAAGAGCGAGCATCTAGCAAGCAAAGATAGAAGTGATTTCGAGGGTATGGTCATCTTGCCTGCAAAGTTTTCAGAGTTGCCTTGATCCTCGAAAGCGAACTCAACGGGCTCCTCGTTCACGAACTCGTCTCCTTGCTCTACCCAACAAGAACAACAAGCAAAAGGAGCACAATCAACCACGTGCAATGCTCAAGCAACATGATGCAAACATGGTATGATATGCGGGATGCGATATGTGATGCATATGCAAGATTTGCAAAGGGATGATTGAACCTGGCCTCAACTTGGAATCCAAGAGTGCCACTGGAAAGGTGAGGTGATTTTGGTTGAAAACGATATAAAGATCACCGGAATCGGATGCACGGTTTGGAAATGGCAAGCAAAACAAATATGGCACCGGTCTGCGATAATCAGCAAGTAGCCATCTAAATGCATCAAGATAAATATGCTACAGCACTCAAACATGGCAACAACATACATACATGGCAGGGATCCACTCATGATGCTTGACAAAAGATGAACACTAAGCTACGGCTAATTCATCCATTAACAGGTTCAAACAAGCATGGCAAAAATGCAAATGATAATAGGTTTCAGACTTAGTGAAATAACAACAAATCAGGAATTTATCATCAGGAAGCAATCTTTAGAGCATGAAAACTACATGTTACAGGAACTGAACATGGCAAAGCAAGGCATGGCATGAAGCTACTCAAAGCACTTAACAAAAGTCCCTTAGTGACCTTGAGCCAAAAGGGATCAGAAAATACAATTGCAAGCATGTGAACATAGAAAAAACATAAACAGATTCAGACTTTGTGAAAAACTGGAGCATGCAAACAGATTAACAAGTAGGCATGTTTACGAGCTCGATGCAGTCACTACAGAGCATGGCATGACAAACTAAGCATACACCCATCAAGAAGACATGGCATAGAAGCTAGACATGGCAAGAACAACATCATAGCATGCACAGATCAATAGCAACATCCTCGGCAAAATCGTTAAACATGTCAACAGTCTGCCAGGATCATTTTATAGCAAAAGTAGAGCTCGATTGACTCAAGCTAGGGTGCTCCATAAATTCAAACAAGGACATGGATGGATAGAGCACCACAATAATAACAAAACATACTTACTGATCATCCTCAAAAAAGGCATGGATCACTAGGAAACAACATGAACATACCGCATAAAAACAAAAACAGGACAAGGACTTAGAGAAATTTTAAGTCCCTGAAATCAGCATCAACGATTACGCTACTTTGCATGCTTGTGCTAGTCACCACAAATATAACAAAAACACATGGCAAGCACCTATGTAAAGATAACATGGCATATAACAAAACACATGTAGAGCTCAGGATCATAGCATGCACACATTAATCATGGCAAAAATGACAAAAGGCCATTTGCTGAAACAGATCTGACAAATTCATCACATAGCCCTCTTCCAACAGCATTTTGGGCATCAAGATGAGCTCAAATGAAAATGATGCAATGAGATGAAATGATGTACTCGTCGAGACGAACATTTTTATATGCTACACGCACGAATCGGAGCTACGATGACAGAGTTATGGCATGTGGAAGAATGCAAAAAAAACAAGGGTTTTGGGAGGAAAATGTCAACCCTCGCGGATCTGGATCTGGATCCGGCCCGATGTGCACTGTTCACCGGAGCACGGACTTTGAGGCACCGCCGGAGTTCCTGTAGACACCGGAGAAGGACGAGGTGGCCGGAGAGGAGGGAGCTCGCCGGGGCCGGCGAGGAGCGCCGCGGTGGTGGCCGGCGCGGCGGAGCGGTCCGGTGGGGTGGCGCTGGAGATCTGACGGCGGGGAGCGGCCGATGCGGAGGCGGCCGGCGACGAGGCGCGCCGCGGCGGAGGCGGTCGGCGGCTTCGACGGCCGGACGCGAGGAGCGGCGTCGGGTCGACCCGAGGCGGGCGGCGCGCCCCGATGGGCCTAGAGGGCCCGGTGCAGGCTCGCCTGGGCCGGAGGAGAGAGACGGCGGTAGTGGGACAGGTGGAGGCCTCCTATTGGCGGTGGCGATGCATCCGGCCGGTGTTGGACATGTCCGGCACGGCGCGGGGAAAATCTAGGGTTAGGGGGGAGAGGAGACCCGGGATTTCGTGGAGGGATCTATTTATAGAGGTAGGAGGAGCTAGGAAGCTCCAAATGAGGTGCACTTTGCGGCCACGCGATCGTGATCGAATGCTCTAGATGATGGGAGAGGTTTTGGTAAGTTTTGGGCCAAATTGGAAGGGTGTTGGGCTGCAACACACACGAGGCCTTTTCGGTCCCTCGGTTAACCGTTGGAGTATCAAACGAAGTCCCAAATGGCACGAAACTTGACAGGCGGTCTACTGGTAGTAAACCAAGGCCGCATGACAAGTCTCGGTCTAATCTGAAAACGTTTAACCCCCACACACGAAAAGAGGTAGAAAGGGACACCGGAGGACATAAGAGCGCTGGAATGCAAAACGGACAACGGGGAAAATGCTCGGATGCATGAGACGAACACGTATGCAAATGCAATGCACATGATGACATGATATGAGATGCATGACAAAGGCAAAACACACGGAGACAAAAACCTGACAACGACGAAATGAAATAACTTAGTGCCGGAAACGGCAAGACTTGGGATACATATAAGGTAAATTACATCCGGGGTGTTACAGTAGAACTTGATGAGGTAACTGTACCTTCTCTCAAATTGAAAAATGTTTTAGCACAGAAATCAGTTCGAGTGATGCCTACACCAATTAGTGAGGAAGTTAATGATGATGATCATAAAACTTTAGATCAAGTTACTACCGAACCTCGTAGGTCAACCAGAGTACGTTCCGCACCAGAGTGGTACGGTAATCCTGTTCTGGAAGTCATGTTACTAGACCACTAGATCATTGATGGCGTGCGTTGCTGCACCCGTCCATTTTTACAATATAATGATAGGAATTATGTAAATATGGGAGGACGGGAAGCATGAAAGTAATATTTACATGAACATATATGGTTGAGCGTAGTTTGTGTTTGTTCAAAAATTAACAGTAGTGAAACCATATTGGAGCTCGACATTGGTTGCATTATCATTTCCCAATATTTGAGGCAAAAGCAGTGCACCACTGAAACTACATATGCCTACAACATGAAGGCACTTGAAGAAATAATAGTAGAAACATCGTGACATGTTATGTCTCAAACCCACTTTATCATCCCCAAATTTTTCGATAGAGCTAAAATTCACCAGATCATATTCTTCCCTAAGAAAGCCAAGTAGTAAGAATTTAAGCCCATCCAATATTTGAAAAGGTAGGACACAGTCAAATATAATAGTTTCAATCATTCTGAATCGCATGGAAAAAACAGAGATACAACGATACTTGTTTCAATCACCCCGAATCTAGGGATGAAAACGGAGCAGAAACGGACGGAATTGAGTGCTATCATATTTGTTTTCATATTTTTTTGCAGAAGTGGAAACGAATACAGAAACCCCGGAAATGAACACGGAAACAGATATTATTGAAAATAGACACGGAGCGAATACAAAGCAGATACGGAAACAGAAATAGGCGTTGATCGGAACTTAAAAACCCCTTGAATCATAGAGAAATACACAAAAAAATTAATGAGTTGTTAACATGGCTACAAAATAATATCATTATGTTAGCAACTTAGCGTAGTATTGTAGTAGTACCGGACAATTGCGTATAGGGTCAAGCTGAGTACATGTGTGGTAGTAGAAGTTGGGCCTTAGATCCATTCTACTAATTCTGTCATTGTGTTCTCTTTGGTGGTTGGGCTACAAAGCAGCTATTGGTCTATAGTAAAAACAAAAATTCCATATTCACGGAAACAGAAAGTTCCATTTCCATGCATGTTCCACCGGAAAACACCATTCTGTTTTTGTTTTTGTTTCCGCATAAAAATTTCCATTTCCACTTCCGTTTTGCAAATTTCCATTTTCGTTTTCATATCTCCTCTCCGTTTCCATTTTTCCTCCGGAAAAACGGGAAGTTTCCACTCCATTTTCATCCCTACCCGAATCGCAAGGAAATTGAATAATTGAGTTTCATTTCATTGTCTATGAATAGTTTGAGAAAACTTTCAGGAAGAGAACATAATATTCCAGGTATGCTCCTTCTCCAAAGTTTTGTAGTAGATACCTCAGTTGAAATATCTTCTCTACGAAAGATTTATTTCCATAAGGTGAAGCCATGACCTAAAATTATTATACCAATTATCTAGAAGTGACATAAATAATGAACATAGAAAAAGGGACAAAGTAAAAGTAAAAGAATTGGCAATCAACCTTTTTATACCTTTTTGTTTGTGTTGTGGATTATCAACACACATGTGGTGAAAAGACATTCAGATTTTCCACAGTATGCAGTGTAAGATTATATACGGATGAGATGACACCATGCCCAAGTCTAAATCTGAATGAGACTATTTAACTATGTTATCTGCAAATTCACTTCATTCAACTGAGGCACGTCAACTGCATCGACAAATCTCAAAACTGAAGATAATATGGCAGACCATAAATCAACTACGCCATAATGTTAATTGTGTGGGAAATTAAAATTAATATAATGAATCAAGTAGTGAAGATACACATGAATCAATTGGAGATGTTACAGACATAATTTTAATTTCCATGGAAGAAATCACAAATATAATTAAAATTTCCTATGTCATCATTGTCTAGAGAATCAAGAGATCTGAGTATGAACGCACAAAATAGATAGTCATCCAGTTCTTAAGAGTATGAAAGTCTGAACATGAATATGAAATACCGACAGTGTGATTAGAATGATAGGCAAACTGGACACAAAAAGAAAAAAATGACAGTAGAATTGTTGTATTACTTGAAATCGATCAGTGGCACAGAAGTACCTACTAAAGTGGGAAGCATGTCCATGCTTTCAGCCTGAGAAGATCGTATTTTCATTGTTTTGAAGTGTTGGCTATCAAAATAAATACGTACTACAAATAACTACCCAAGCCAGAAAATCACATCCCAGACTTGTCAAATCAATTGTTAGATCAAAAATGCTGAAATTCTTGAACAACATAAGGATCAATGGAGTCTATGAACCATCTGGCCTTAATTGGACAGGTCTTGAGTTCCCTATGTTAGATCCAAATGTTGAATATAGGACATATTAGTACTGATATACATATATATTGTCTGATGGGCATCCCTGACATCCCTAGCCGCTGATATGTTTGGTGACTTGATGCTGATGATGTGAGACCCAAATACTGTCTTTCGGATGACCTTTTATACTAGCACGTGCAGCATCAGGGGACCGTTGCCCACAACCATGCTTCAGGAAACATCAGAGAATTACAAATATGGATATCTAGCCCACAAGAATCCTCCAAACCAACAGATCAGAACCAGTCTGTGGCATTTGTAGTCCTCGTCGCCTGGACACCCTCGTCGGCAGGATCGGCTCCCCTCAAGCGCCTCAGCTAATGCGCGTCGGGCTGGATTCCCTCGTGCACCTGCCCTCTGGATCACTTCGCGCACCTCAACTCCCCTTGCTCGTCTCGAAGGTGCTTTCCTACCCTGATGGCCGACGGCTCCGTCACCATCACTGATGAGTGCGTGAGGCACTGCAATTCGTGCCTGCGCCCTTAGGTAGTACCTGGAAGGCTAGAACGCTGGCGTGGGATTCATCGTGGCAACCTCGCGGAGGCGTCATCCTCAATGCCGCGGGTGTGCGTACAATAGATTAAGGGCGCGGCCAGGTGAGGCCGCTGTTGCTAGGGTTTCTGCCGGCGGCACCAGGGGTGGGTGCAGAGGATCTGGCAGAGTAGAGAGATAGAGACATCAGATGAAGCAGTTATGAAAGGTTTTGTCTGGCCGATGGGGAGATTAAGAAACAAAGGGAGATGTCACTTGGTTGAGTTCATACCTTGAGTAAAGAAGTCGAGTTCTCCACCCCAACCGTGCTACCTCGCTGCCGGAACTCATCTGTTGAGTCCCGCCGTCGCCACCGCAAGTCCTTTGTCGCTGGTAGCCCGCTGGCCCGTTACTCCTCCTTCCATCACCGCCATCAGATCAGGAGAGATGACGCCGATTCCCTCGAGCGATGGATCCTTCGCGCGGCTGGCGTCCGCTAGATCCCCTCGACCGCCGGTTCCCTCGCTAGCGTCGCCTCGGCTTGGTCCTCACCTGACCGTGGTTGGATGGATGCAGATGATAAATGGGCAAGGAAGCATCGAGCGCTCTGAATGGGCCACTGAAGCCCAATCAACGACAGGCCTTGAAAAAAGTCTCCAGAATAGCTGCCCATCAGGACAGCTGGCCCAGTTGTGAAAAAATCGCTCTGAAACAATAATCCTACGGCCAAAAACAATCCAAATGACGCATCCGACGGCCGAAATTGCTGAGTGCGTGAGAGAGCTCGCTTTAGGCTCAGTTTTACTGTCCTTAATGACGAACCTGCGAACTATGAGGAAGTGACGATGAGCCCAGATTCCGCAAAATGGCTTGAGGCCATGAAATCTGAGATGGGATCCATGTATGAGAACAAAGTATGGCATTTGATTGACTTGCCCGATGATCGGCGAGCCATTGAGAATAAATGGATCTTCAAGAGGAAAACGGACGCTGATAGTAGTGTTACTATCTACAAAGCTCAAATTGTCGCAAATGGGTTTTCGACAAGTTCAAGGTGTTGACTACGATAAGATTTTCTCACTCGTAGCAATGCTTAAGTCTGTTCGAACCATGTTAGCAATTGCCACATTTTATGAAATCTGGCAAATTGATGTCAAAACTACTTTCCTGAATGGATTTCTTAAACAAGAGTTGTATATGATGCAACAAGAAGGTTTTGTCAATCCTAAAGATGCTAACAAATTGATGTCAAAACTACTTTCCTTAATGGTTTTGTCAATCTATGGATTGGTGCAAGCATCTCGGAGTTGGAATATATGCTTTGATAAAGTGATCAAAGCATATGGTTTTATACAGACTTGCGATAAGGCCTGTATTTACAAGAAAGTGAGTGGGAGCACTACATCATTTCTGATAAGTATATGTGAATGACATATTGTTGATCGGAAATAATGTAGAATTTTCTGGAAAGCATAAAGGAGTGTTTGAAAGGAGTTTTTCAAAGAAAGACCTCGGTGAAGTTGCTTACATATTGGGCATCAAGATCTATAGAGATAGATCAAGAAGCTTGATAAGTTTTTTCAATGAGTACATACCTTGATAAGATTTTGAAGGAGTTTAAAATGGAATAGTCAAAGAAGGAGTTCTTGCCTGTGTTGCAGGTGTGAAGTTGAGTAAAGACTCAAAACCCGACCACGGCAGAAAATAGAAATAGAATGAAAAGTCATTCCCTATGCCTCAGCCATAGGTTCTATAAAGTATGCTATGCTATGTACCAGACCTATTGTGTACCTCACCAAGAGTTTGGCAAGAGGGTACAATAATGATCTAGGAGTGGATTGCTACCTCTTGAGCATGCATTGGTTTTCCCTTGAAGATGAAAGGGTGATGCAACAAAGTAGCGTAAGTATTTCCCTCAGTTTTTGAGAACCAAGGTATCAATCCAGTAGGAGACTACATGCAAGTCGCCTAGTACCTGCACAAAAAAATAAGAACCTTGCAACCAACGCGATAAAGGGGTTGTTAATCGGCCACTTGCAAAAGTGAGATCTGAAAAGATAATAAGATAAATATTTCTGGTATTTTTGTATAGATTGGAAAGTAAAGATTGCAAAATAAATAGTAAACTAGAATTGTAGATTGGAAACTTATATGATGTAAAGTAGACCCGGGGGCCATAGGTTTCACTAGTGGCTTCTCTCAAGATAGCATATATTACGGAGGGTGAACAAATTACTGCCGAGCAATTGATAGAAAAGCGCATAGTTATGAGAATATCTAGGCATGATCATAAACATAGGCATCACGTCCGAATCAATTAGACCAAAATGATTCTGCATCTACTACTATTACTCCACACATCGACCACTATCTAGCATGCATCTAGAGTATTAAGTTCATAAGAACAGAGTAACACATTAGGCAAGGTGACATGATGTAGAGGGATAAACTCAAGTAATATGATATAAACCCCATCTTTTTATCCTCGATGGGAACAATACAATACGTGTTGGTTCCCTTTCTGTCACTGGGATTGAACACCGCAAGATTGAACCCAAAGCTAAGCACTTCTCCCATTGCAAGAAAGATCAATCTAGTAGGCCAAACCAAACTGATAATTCAAAGAGACTTGCAAAGATATCAAATCATGCATATAAGAATTCAGAGAAGAATCAAATATTGTTCATAAAAAATCTTGATCATAAACCCACAATTCATCGGATCTCGGCAAACACACCGCAAAAAGAATTACATCGAATAGATCTCCAAGAACATCGAGGAGAACTTTGTATTGAGAACCAAAGAGAGAGAGAAGAAGCCATCTAGCTAATAACTATGGACCCGAAGGTCTGTGGTAAACTACTCACACATCATCGGAGAGGCTATGGTGTTGATGTAGAAGCCCTCCGTGATCGAATCCCCCTCCGGCAGATCACCGGAAAAGGTCCCAAATGGGATCTCACGGGTACAGAAGATTGCGGCAGCGGAAAAGTGGTTTCGTGGCTCTCCTGGATGTTTTCAGGGTATAAGAGTATATATATAGGCGAAAGAAGTAGGTCGGTGGAGCTACGAGGGGCCCACAAGGGTGGGGGGCTCGCCTGCCCCCCTGGGCGCGCCGCCCTACCTTGTGGCCGCCTCATTGCTTCCTTGACCTCCACTCCAAGTCTCTTGGATTTCGTTTGTTCCAAAAAAGGTCCATGCGAAGGTTTCATTCTGTTTGGATTCCGTTTGATATTCCTTTTCTGTGAAACACTGAAATAGGCAAAAAAACAGCAATTTGCACTGGGCCTTTGGTTAATAGGTTAGTCCCAAAAATAATATAAAAGTGCATAATAAAGCCCATTAAACATCCAAAACAGATAATATAATAGCATGGAACAATAAAAAATTATAGATACTTTGGAGACGTATCATGGATCACTTGACAGCGGTCAAAATTATCCTTAGAAGACTAAGGAGATATTTCTCGGTTATGGAGGTGATAAAGAGTTCGTCGTAAAGAATTACGCCGATGCAAGCTTTTACACTGATTCGGATGACTCTGAGTCTCGATCTGGATACATATTGAAAGTGGGAGCAATTAGCTAGAGTAGCTCCGTGCAGAGCATTGTAGACATAGAAAATTTGCAAAATACATACGGCTCTGAATGTGGCAGACCCGTTGACTAAATTTCTCTCACAAGCAAAACATGATCACTCTTTGGGTGTTAATCACATAGCGATGTGAACTAGGCTCTAGTAAACCCTTTGGGTATTAGTCAGATGGAGATGTGAACTAATCACATAAATATGTGAACTATTGGTGTTAAATCACATGACGATGTGAACTAGATTATTGACTCTAGTGCAAGTGGGAGACTAAAGGAAATATGCCCTAGAGGCAATAATAAAGTTGTTATTTATATTTCCTTATATCATGATAAATGTTTATTATTCATGCTAGAATTGTATTAACCGGAAACTTAGTACATGTGTGAATACATAGACAAACAGAGTGTCCCTAGTATGCGTCTACTTGACTAGCTCATTTATCAAAGATGGTTAAGTTTCCTAGCCATAGACATGTGTTGTCATTTGATAACGGGATCACATTATTAGAGAATGATGTGATGGACAAGACCCATCCGTTAGCTTAGCACTATGATCGTTTAGTTTATTGCTATTGCTTTCTTCATGACTTATACATGTTCCTATGACTATGAGATTATGCAAATCCCGAATACCGGAGGAACACTTAGTGTGCTATCAAACGTCAAAACGCAACTGGGTGATTATAAAGATGATCTACAGGTGTCTTCGATGGTGTTTGTTGAGTTGGCATAGATCGAGATTAGGATTTGTCACTCCGATTGTCAGAGAGGTATCTCTGGGCCCTCTCGGTAATGCACATCACTATAAGCCTTGCAAGTAATATGACTAATGAGTTAGTCACGGGATGATGCATTGCGGAACGAGTAAAGAGACTTGTCAGTAACGAGATTGAACTAGGTATGATGATACCGACGACCGAATCTCGGGCAAGTAACATACCAATAACAAAGGGAATAACGTATGTTGTTATGCGGTTTGATTGATAAATATCTTCGTAGAATATGTAGGAGCCAATATGAGCATCCAGGTTCCGCTATTGGTTATTGACCGGAGATGTGTCTCGGTCATGTCTACATAGTTCTCGAACCCATAGGGTCCGCACGCTTAACATTCGATGATGATTTGTATTATGAGTTATGTGATTTGATGACCGAAGTTTGTTCGGAGTCTTGGATGAGATCACGGACATGACGAGGAGTCTCGAAATGGTCGAGACGTAAAGATCGATATATTGGAAGGCTACATTCAGACATCGGAAAGGTTCTGAGTGGTTCGGGTATTTTTTTGGAGTACCAGGGAGTTACGGGAATTCTCCGGGGGAAGTATTGGGCCTAGTAGTGGAAGAGAGGAGGTAGGTCAAGGTGGGGCGCGCGCCCACCCTAGCCCAAACCGAATTGGACTAGGGGGCTGCCCCCCCTTTCCTTCTCTTATTCCTCTCCTACTTGGACTGGGAAAGGAGGAAACCTACTCCTACTAGGAGTAGGAATCCCCCCTTAGGGCGCGCCCCTTGTGGCCAACCCTCCTCCGCCCCTCCTTTATATACGGGGGAGGGGGAACCCCATAGACACACAAGTTGATTTCTTAGCCGTGTGCGGTGCCCCCCTCCACAGTTTTCCACCTCGGTCATATTGTCGTAGTGCTTAGGTGAAGCCATGCGTCGGTAACTTCATCATCACCGCCACCACGCGTCGTGCTGACGAAACTTTCCCTCGGCCTCAGCTGGATCTAGATTTTGAGGGACGTCACCGAGCTAAACGTGTGCAGATCGTGGAGGTGCCGTACATTCGGTACTTGATCGGTTGGACCGCGAAGATGTTTGACTACATCAACCGTGTTACTAAACGCTTCCGCTTTCGGTCTACGAGGGTACGTGGACACACTCTCCCGGTCTCCCCGCTCATTGCTATGCTTCTCCTAGATAGATCTTGCGTGATCGTAGGAATTTTTTTGAAATACTGCGTTCCCCAACATACGTACGTGTCGTTTCTCCTTCTGTCACTGGAATCAAGCACCGTAAGATCGAACCCATCACAAAGCACCTCTTCCCATGGCAAGAAAAATCGATCTAGTTGTCCTAACTAAACCAAAGATTCGAAGAAGAAATACAAGGTTATAAGTAATCATGCATATAAGAGATCAAAGAAACTCAAATAACTTTCATGGATAAAAACATAGATCTGATCATAAACTCAAAGTTCATCGGATCCCAACAAACACACCACAAAAAGAGTTACATCAAATAGATCTCCAAGAGACCATTGTATTGAGAATCAAAAGAGGGAGAGGAAGCCATCTAGCTACTAACTACGGACCCGAAGGTCTACAAAGAACTACTCACGCATCATCGAAGAGGCACCAATGAGGATGATGAACGCCTCCGTGATGGTGTCTATATTGGATCTGGTGGTTCTGAAACTTGAGGCGGCTGGAATTGATTTTCGTCGACTCCCCTAGGGTTTCTGGAATATTGGGATATTTATAGAGCAAAGAGGCGGTGCGGGAGGCCACCGAGGTGGGCACAACCCACCTGGGTTCGCCTGGGGGCGCACCCTGGTGGGTTGTGCCCCCCTTGGGCTTCCTCCGTCTTCCCCCTTCCCTTCCATCTCCTTCCCCTCCGTGTTATTCAATTTCGGTGGGTTAGTTACTTCACCTTCCTCGGCCTTCTTCCTCTTCTCCAGGCCTTCCAAGGACCGATTACCCTTCTTCCTCCACGACGGGCCATCGCTTCCAGATTTGCTATCGTTGCTAGACCATCCATATCTCCTTCTCCCATAGCCACCTCCATACCCCGACACATTTCTCCTCCGTTCTTCATAAGCATGGTTCCCTTCTGGTAAATACCTAAGCCATCTCCCATATTCTGCTACCTCCCCTTTCTTTAGCCTCTTCTTGCATTCCCGGTCTATGTGTCCCATCCTCCCACAAGTGCAGCAAAAGTCAGGCTGGAACTCGTACTGGAAGTGACACCAATTCTTCTCCTCCTCTTCATCCTTCTTCTTCCCAAACTCCCCCACAACCGTGTCCCCATCTTCATCTTCTTCATCTTCCTCATCGTCCAGATACATTCCTCTCATCAGTGGCTCTGCAACCTTCATCTTTACTTTCACCCTGAGGCATTGACCCAACGTTGTTCCATCCTCGCTCGTATCCACCTCAATCAATTCCTTGATCTGCTCCCCCATATCCTATGCTAGCTCCTTGCACATCATCCCCAGGGGAACATTGTAAATGCACACCCAGATCGGGACCTTCTCAAACAAATATTCATCTAGGGTTTTTGCCGGATCAAAATCCTCCACAACCAACAACTCCTTTCCGAACGTCCATGGGCCATTTTCCACCGCTTTTTCGCTTCCTTGCCTCCTGCTGAAACACGAACAAAAATATGTTCCCTCCCATGTCCTTCACATTGAGCCTGCTCATCGGGCACCAGACCTTCCCCAACGCCGTCTCCATTCCTGTTGCATAGCCTGGCCGATGTGACAGAAGTTTTCCCATCGCCTTAAACCCCGCCCCTTCCTTCTGCTTCTGCAAAGCTTTCCTCCATCCAACCTTTACACCCTTCCTCTCCGCCTCAGACAAGTTCATTCGCCTCATCTTCCCCTCTACTCCCTCCATCTTCCTCCTCCGATCCACAAGTGAGAACAAACCGAGAGAAAACTGATGATCTAGGTTGGGTGTCTTACGACCCGGTGCCCTAGCACACCCGGAAGGCTTTTGGTGGTTGGGTTCGATGTGCGAGATCTGGATCACGAAGGGAGATCGCTACCCCCGCGAGGACGATGGTGAGGGCGAATCAAGTGGATTAAGATTCTAATAGATGAAACCCTAACAAAGGCTAGATTGGAAACCGCGGGCGACTCGCCTTGCGATCGCCAGACAGGAAACCTAACCATCACTCTTGGGGTGGACTCTATAGTCAGCAACTCACCTCAATTCTCTACCACTACCCCACATTGTCGTTGGCAACACATAGTAAGTACACGCGCTCGCTTCCCTCCCGCATCTCTAGGTGCATGCATGTTTGTATCCCTTGCAGTGTATGCCGTGTCACAGAGTGCAGTTGCAATTAAGTTACAACATGTGCAATTATGGGTTGGGGGTAGACATGCAATCACGGCACAACATGTGCAGAACCCAAACACAAAAATAATAACATAAATGCAAAAAATAAGAAATAACATCTGAAAACAATATGAAAATTTAATTATAAAAACCACATATAGAGAAGCAACTCATAGTAAAAAAAACCATTCATGTTTAAAACTGAAAAAACATTTTTTAAGATCTCAATTTCATTATTGTATCAACATGGTGACAATAAAATAAAAATAAAAACAAGGCTTTAAAATGAAAAAATAGATAAAGAAAAACTATGTGCAAATGTGGTTGCATGTGGAGTGCGAGGGTGGGATGCCATACAAAAACAAGAAAAAAAGGGAGAAAAAGATACGTAAAAGCTAGAGAAAAAACTATATGCAACTCTAGTTGCGGGTGTTGACTATGGTTACATGGGGTACAAAGGTGGCGCGCCTTTCAAAAATGAAAAGAAAAGATGGGTAAAAGGTGAAAATAAAAAAAACCATCTACTCTCTCCGTTTCTAGATATAAGTCCTTTTAGAGATTTTAATACGAACTACATATAGATGTATATAGATATATTTTAGAGAGAAAATTCACTCATTTTGCTTCATATGCAGTTCATATTAAACTTTCTAAAAAGGTTTATATTTATAAACAGAGGGAGTACAACTTAAGTTGCAGGTAGGATGCGAAGGTGGGGAATCGTGCAGAAAAAAAGAAGATAAAAAACTGAAAAATGGCGAAATAATTCCATGTCAAGTGAGGAGATTTAACCATATTTCTAAATCTCGACATTATCATTATGTACACGAAGTGAGAAAATTAGATTTTTTTTTGGAAAAAATAGAAAAGAAAACCAGACAAATAAGAACTCAACGAGAGCTCCCGCCCTTCCAGCATGTTTTCTCCCCTGTACACTCTAGTCTACAGTAGCCCAGGTCAACGAGAAAATCTAAAAAAAAAGAGAAAGTCAAAGTCAAATAATTTTTTTTAGTGACGGAAAAGTCAAAGAACAAAGAAGACCAAGGCCACATTTTTTTTCTTTTGAGATCCAACGCCACAAGAGCCCAATCGTCCTTGTGTAAGAGAAAAGGCCCAGAATACGCACGCTTCCCGCAGCGGCCCTGTTTGAAAGCGGAGCTATATCTCGCTTATAGCGAGATGATAGCGGGAGCTTCGTTCGCTTGCTGGCGGGCAGGGCGAGAAATAACCAAAAAAGTAGACCCCTCGTGGATCGAATTCGCGCCGTGATTACAACGTACGAGTATGGCTAACCAACACAACAACTAGGTTTTTTTAGGGGTGACACAACACTAGGTACTAGCGACTAATTACAGCGCGGACTTCCTAAGAGCACAACTATAGCGCCTTGATTCTTGAATTATTTGAATACATTTTTGGAAATTGTGTTTTTTAATGTAAACAAAAGATTGAAAGTTCATTAATGTAAACAAAAAATGAAAGTTCACAGATTTAAGAAAAGTCCGTGTATTAAAATAAAAAGCACAAACACAAAAAAGTTCATGTATTCAATAAAATTCTTTCAAAATTGAAAAAGGCTCATCAAATTTGAAAAATGGTTCATCGAATTTGAAAAAATGTCATCGTTTCTGAAACGAGTTCATCGGTTTGAGAAAAAGTTCATCGGTTTTCAAAAACGTTCATAAGTTTTGAAATAAGTTCGTCGATTTGAAAAAAGTTCATCGAATTATAAAAAAGTTCATAAAAATTGAAAAAAAGTTCAGCCTATTTAAAAATGTTCATTGAATTCAAAAATGCTACTTAATTTTTGAAACAGCTCATGAAAAATTGAGTAAAGTTCATGAAGTTTCGAAAAGAAGACCACAAAACTTGAAAAACATTCATCAATTTGAAGACGAAATTCACGTATTTGCAAAAAATTCATCGAACCGGGTCGAAGAAAAAAATGGAAAACATAAAACTAAAAAAAGAAAAACGAAAATGAAAAAGAAAAAAAGAAAAAGAAAAATAAATAAAGATAGAAAAGGTTGCAAGTTATCAGAAATTGCTTGGTGGCGGGGTGGTTGCACCAGCATGTATCGATGTGGGAGGTTGTAGGTTCATGCGGGTTGAAACATAGGGAAAAACCTACACGGGCCGGCCTAGCGCGGGGACGCTTCGGGCGCCCGTTTGCAAAATACACATTAATGAGCGCCTGAAGCACCGAATAGGAATCGCTGATGATAGCTCCCGTTGCCTGAAGATTTCTGCAGGGCTGCGCGAATGGGCAGGTCAGCATAACTTGTTTTCCTGGTCATTCACCATTTGTTCCTTTATTCGTTTCTTTATCACTGGTTTATTATTTATTTATTTTAATTTTTTCTTTCTCTTTTTTCGTTTTCTTTTACGTTTTCTTCTGTTTTTATTTCTTTTTCGATTTTTTATTATACCTCATTTCTTTTTTTGTTTCTGTCTTGGTTTTCTCTGGGTTTTATGTTTTTTTATTTTTTCCTTGTTGCTCTGGTTTTTCTCTTGTTTTCACTTTTTGTGTGTGTGTGTGTGTGGGGGGGGGGGGGGGGTTACACTAGTTTTCTTCGTTTTTATCTTCTTTTGTTTTCTTTAATTTGCTTTTGTTTCTTTCAGGCTTTCCATTTCCCTTCTTCTTCTTCTTCTTCTTCTTCTTCTTCTTCTTCTTCTTCTTCTTCTTCTTTGGTTTCTTTTTGTATCTTTCTTATTTTTCATCGATTTCTTTATGTTTCACTATTTTATCTGGTTTTCTTTTATTTTTGTTTCTTTCATGCTTTCCTTTCATTTGTTTTGTTTCTTTCGTGCTTTTCACTTTTTCATTTCTTCTTCTTTGGTTTCTTTTTGTATCTCTCTTGTTTTTCATTGGTTTTTTTTCTCTGTATTCACTGTTTTTTCATTCTCTTTCACTTGTCTCCTTCATTTCCTTTTTTGTTTCCCTTGCTCTTTGGTTTCTTTTTTGGTTTGATTTTTTTTCATTTTTCTTTGTTTCTTTTGATTTTCATTCTATATATTTCGTGTGCGTCAAAAATATTTTTAAATACATGCTAAATAGTTTTTTACACACACTTTTAACATTTTTCAAACAGTTGTTCAATATTTTGCTAAACACAATATTAAATTTTTTAATACATGGTCAACATTTTTTCTATACAACTATCATTATAAAATATTTGATTAATATTTTCAAATAAAATATTACTATTTTTTAATACATCGTCAATATTTTTTCTATAACATTTAACACTTTTGAAATGCTTGATTAACATCTTGTTAATACTTGTTTAACATTTTTCTAATACTTGTTTAACATTTTCTCAAATGCTTGTTTAAGATTTTATAACTATATGATCAACCTTTTCAGACACATTGTATGTTTTTTTGTATACATTTTTCATATACTTTAGATGCATTTTCTTTGTACACATTTCACATTTTTGAAATGCTTGATTTACATTTTTAATACATTGTCAACATGTTTTCTATACAATTTTTTCAAATGCTTGATTATCATTTTTCATATACAAGATTAATATTTTTTTAGTACATGTTCAACATTTTTGTACACATTTTAATATTTTCAAATGCTTGAGTAACATATTTTAAATACAAAGTTTGACTTTTTGGATACATCAACATTTTTTCTATACACATTTAACATTTTGAATTGCTTGATTAACATTTTTCAAATGGTTGTTTAACTTCTTTATTCAAATTTTTGATTAACGTTTGTTAAATACTCCCTTCGTCCCAAAATAAGTTTCTCAACTTAAAGTTAGTACAAAGTTGTAGTAAGGTCAAGACACTTATTTTGGGACGGAGGGAGTACATTATCAACTTTTTTCAAACATATTGTATATTTTTTGTATATATTTTTCGTATACATGAGAAATATTTTATTTATACACATTATATAATTTTCAAATGCTTGTTGAACAAGTTTTTCAAATGTTTTATGAAAAGTGTTTTTGTAATATGTTTATTTAGAATTTTTGGTAGTATAACCTAAAGTAAGAAAGAAATAAAGAAAAACCCAGAAAAAACGAGGCCATGGCGTCCCGCACACCTGGACCGGCCCATTTACGGAGGCGCCTCACACGAGAGCACGCTAGGTCTTGCTATAAGCGAGACATATCACTGCCCCTATTTGAATCGCTTGCCCATACACGTAACCTGAAACAGAACCATGCCCAAACCAGTACGCATCTCCTCGTAGTTTATCCAACGGTTGTGAAGTTGACTGAGACTTCCTTAAATCACATAGCAATACCATTTAATTAATGGACAAGGCATATCTTTTGCCCCCGTTTAAAAAAAGGTGTGCATATAAAAAAAAATACTCCCTTCGTCTCATAGCTTGCATAAACATTTTATATTATGGGACGGAGGGAGTAGAATGCAGTAGGGCTTCAAATAGTTTCATGATAGCCAAGCATGGTGAAGAAAGTCAATCAATTATTATTAATAAGAGATAAAGTGAGATTAGTCATCCCAATAGTTTCTTTTCCTCTTCGTCTAAATTTACAAGCAAGCCACAGTGTGTACATGCACGATTACACCAGCCCTCAAAGAAAACCATGTAGTAGCGAAGTAACCTGTGGTTGGATGATTAGGTGGCCAGTGGCCCAGCCCATCAGGGTTCAAGTCTCGGTGCTCACATTTATTCTGAATTTATTTTAGGATTTCCGGCGATGCGCGTTTAGTGGGAGGAGACATTCCCGTCGACTCTGAGGTGGCGTCTTCGTAAAATCTCAAAATGATATGCCGGCTCAGTTTCTCGGAGGTGTTCAGGGTGTGCGTGTATGTATTTATAGGAGTGAGTGTATGCGCGTATATATAAGCGTTTGCGTAAGAACCATGTAGTCTGAAAAGCCTACGAGACATTTTTTCTTTCTTTCTTTGAACATAGCCTAGGAGACGTTGGTGACTTGTGAGTCGATCACGTCCATTTCCAATCCCCTCCACCTGCAATAGTGTATGTCAACACACGGTGCATACACACCGTTGATCCGTCGTACTACCGGGCTACAGGAGAAGGATGGATCGATGATGTGCTTCCACTCTTATCATCATCAGCGGGTGCGCTTCTCCGTCCGTCCGCCACCGGGGAAAGCGCGACCAACCCTACCTAAAAGAGAGCACGCAAAAGCCAGAGCTTGCATCAGATACATGCATGAACGTCGTTTCTGGAGACCGGTAAAGTCAAGCTAGGGGTTGCTGCGAGGGCGCTGGCCGGATCGCTTGGCACACAGGCGAGCGCCGGCTGTTTTCCGCTGACGGGAGGCGCAGCGGCCCATGCCATCTGGTGCACGTTGCATTCATCTACTAGGCTAGGCCAGTGCCCTTTGCATTCAAGTCTTATCTGAAAATCACATTCACAAGCCTGTGCGTGCAGTACGGTCCGATCTCTCCTCTTCTCTCGGCAGCGCGCGATACGTATCATGGATGGATGGATCGGGTCCAGGACCGATCGCCGCGATGCCAACGTTGGCTTAGACATCAGCCGTACCGCAAGCGCCTCCACTAGACTAGAGCTCTGACCGGCGTACAGCTAACGAGACGGTCCGCGAGCGCGCGGTGTCACAGGTTCCCGGTGATGCGCGCCAACTGCTCGACTCGAGTGCTCGCTCGACTCATCTGTCAGCGCCCACGGACGGCTTCTCCCGCGCTTTTTCTTGCACACAGGAGTGCGCTTTCTGATCTGTAAAGCGGGACGTGCTATCGTTTGCTTACGTACTTATAACAGTACAGTGCGTCCGTGCGTGCATTTGGTCATTTTATGTGATTTCTGCAAGGGCTTTTCTTCTCCATCGATCGCTTCCCGGAGATCGGGACGGTAGCCGGTGCACGGTTGGGTTGGGTCGGCGTAGCTGTCCGGCGACCCCTTTACGCCCCCGGGCTCGGGCTGTCCGCCGCTGCAATCTCGCTTTACGTACCATTATCTGGAGAAGATCACATGACCCCTTCCCTAAACGATAGGAGTCCTCGCCGGAGAGGGAAGCGAGAAAGGGAATGCAGCTGCAAAAAGTCAAAGCCTTCCGGCAAGTACCTGAAAACCATCACTACCGGAGCTGCGCTTTTTTGCCCTTTCGCGCTTTTTCCATGATAGGTCTCCGGCAGGTACCTGAAATTCACAGGCTCATCTCCGGGAAAAAGCCTATATAATGGTCGCCACGGGGCCCCCACACCACGCACACGCAGCACCGGAGTGCACTCTGGTAGTAATATTCCACTGCTCCCACCTTCTCGGTACGTAGGCACAAGGGAAGGGGTGACCTGGCTTTGTGATCTGTGATGGGGCAGTAGGCAGCTCAGGTCAGAGCTTCAAGCAACTGCGTCGACGTGTTCGGGGCTAGCTCTCTTCTCTTGGGCACCGGGGCGAGCCAAATGTGGGATGTGGCCGTGGCTGGAGAAGATTGCGTCCGCGTGCTGGGACCGGGTCCGGAGGTACGCGCCTACGAGTACGAGGAGGGATGAGGACGGCGGCAGCGGCAGCGGCGCCGACGCCGACGACCTGCTGCTCTGGTCGCGGGACCTCGGGCGCCACGCGGCGGGGGACTTCTCCTTCGCCGTCGTGCAGGCCAACGAGGTGCTGGAGGACTACAGCCAGGTCGAGACCGGCGCCGCCGCCACCTTCGTCGGCGTCTACGACGGCCACGGCGGCGCCGAGGCCTCCCGCTTCATATCCAACCACCTCTCCGCGCACCTCGTCCGTACGTACTGTCCCCTTCCTTCCACCCCATTTATTTCAGCTATGTTTTTGTCACTGTACTTGTGCTGTTCGCTAGCTTACAAATTGGTAGCAGTTGTTTCCCCCCCTCAGAATTGCCTAAGCAATATGCACTATGCAGTAACACAACTTGCATTTTTCTCTCGAGGATTTTCCTTGATTTATACTCCCTCTGTCCAAAAATACTTGTCATCAAAATGGACAAAAATGAGTGTATCTAAAACTAAATACATCTAGATACATCCCTTTTATTCATTTTAATGACAAGTATTTTCGGACGGAGGGAGTACGTACTACTAGCTGCCAGTAGCTATTTTGTCTGCGAGCACAGTTTTTTATCAATGTCCCAGCGAGAGCCTCAGTACAACATGATCTAGGAGTAGCTATTTTTATCTGTGCCACTGTAAAGACGAATGGAATTTTGAAATACCATTTGTCCAACTGGGTTTCACTTTTATCTTACTTCCTTTGATGATTGCTGCACCTCACATATCCTGATTCACCTTCCTGACTATTATTAGTGTTAATTAGTAGGAGTACTGTAATAACAAGGATTTTTTTCATTAAACTGTTTACCCATTTTTAATGGAAACTGTTGTTATTACAGGTCTTGCCCAAGAAAGCGGAGCAGTATCTGAGAATGTTGTCCGAAATGCCTTTTCTGCTACAGAGGAAGGCTTCCTGTCGCTTGTGCGCAGGACACACCTGATAAAACCTTCTATAGCTGCCATCGGATCTTGCTGTCTGGTTGGTGTCATATGGAGAAAAACACTGTACCTGGCCAATCTTGGCGATTCTCGGGCGGTTGTCGGCTGTTTAGTTGGATCAAACAAGATTGTTGCCGAGCAGCTAACGAGAGACCACAACGCAAGCATCGAGGAAGTGAGGCAGGAGCTTAAATCTCTTCATCCTGATGATTCACAGATTGTTGTCCTGAAAAATGGTGTCTGGCGCATCAAAGGCATTATACAGGTATACAATACAGACCTTTTATCACGAGTCCTGTATTTATGAAGCCTGGGTAAACATACAGGAGTACTAACTTTATACTTTTGTTGTGGAAGAAGATGACCAACCTTCTATTTTTAGTAGCATATCTCTCAAGGAACAGTAAATAGTGATTAATTTAGTATATGTATCTGACGACAAACAGGTGGTCACTAGGTGCAGGGTTGTATCACTATGTTCAGGTGTTTTTATTGGAAAATATGTTATGTCATCTAGGACTGTTATTAAATCTTCTGAATTATTCTTCTTCGGAACATTCGTCTGATTCGCCCTTAGGTTTCAAGGTCTATAGGTGATGCATATTTAAAGAAGCAAGAATTCGCTGTTGATCCGTCCATAACTCGATTCCATCTCTCCGAGCCTCTCCGACGGCCTGTTCTAACTTCCGAGCCATCAATAAGTACGAGACTTATTCGTCCACAAGATAGTTTTGTTATCTTTGCGTCGGATGGATTGTGGGAGCACCTTACGAACCAGCAAGCCGTCGAAATCGTGCACAACAATTCACGTGAAGTATGTTCTTCATCATTTCACCCTCTGTCTTTGCTTTTCTGGATGGACCTGTAATATTATTTTGGGGAAACTTTGCTTATGAATAAGCAGTTTTTTCTGTGCTGCTGTCTAAATTCTGCTTTTCTTCTTTTGCAGGGTATTGCAAGGAGGCTGATCAAAGCAGCTTTGAAAGAAGCTGCACGGAAGAGGGAAATGAGGTACAACGATATTACGAAACTAGAGAAAGGGGTCCGTCGATTCTTCCATGATGACATCACAGTTGTTGTAGTTTTCATTGATCATGGGCTACTGCAGGAGGGGAATGCTTCTGCTCCTGAACTTTCAGTTCGTGGGTTTGTTGAGTCAGGAGGCTCCTCCAGCTTTTCAGGGTTAAATAGCATTTCTTGATATACTAATCTAGTGATCTTGTCTTTATCATTCCACTGTAATCTTGAATTTACACTTTGAACCCTTCTTTTGGTTCTGTTATTGCATAGCAGAGTACTATAATGTATATAACTTCATGGCACATATTGGAATTGTCGTGCAATTCTTAGCAATGTCCGGCTACAGTGCTTCTCTACTGTCCTATAATAATAAGCAATGTTAGCCCGACGACGTTCATCAATAATTGCTTATCAGTAAAGATATGGTATTTTTGAGCTCTTCTCCTGGAATGTGGTTTGTTGGAATTGGTGGTTTATCTAATGTGCACGAGAGTTGAAGCTTGGCTCGTATTTCGGTTTATTACCTGAAAATCTGAGATGGGCCTTGATAAAACTTTGCAACTCTTGTCACTCCTTTGTTCACTCATTTTAGCTTAATTTTCTTGCTTCAGTTGAGTGAAATATCCTTTATCGAAAAAGGCTATTTTTCTATATGTGGTGGTACTTAAACTGTTGATATGCACTTGGTGACAAATTGTTCATTGGGGTTGACATAATTTTTTCTTTCTGACTTGGATGTGTGGAATTCTGGCCTCCAGCAAGTAGAAAGCTGATCAGGGATGCTATTCAGGAAAAGGAGAACTGACCATGTAAATAGAGAGATGAAATTAGCTGTGAATCTTGGTGGTATATACGGGTGCATGACTGTAGATCCACCAACGTTACGATGGTAGCTCTCAACCACTGTGTTTCCACTGGTTCCCCTCATCTCTGGTTGTTTCTCTGACATCAGAAGACGAGGGGAACCAATGATCAAGTTGAAGTCTTAGTTTCACAAGTTTGTGTCTTTGGCGCTTTGGCGACGACATCTCGACCATAAAGACATTGTTGCATGGAATAAAGGCTCCACCGTTCTACTCCAGTTCTGGTGCGGCTTTGTGGCTGACAAAGCCGATACCGGAGAGGATGCAGTGTTTAAGGCCCGCGGATTAATGATTCTCCATCATGTGGTTTGTTGTTCGATGCTTGGCATGTTTGCCATTTGTGGTTGAAACGATGGTGTCAAGTGTGGTGTGGTTAGGTGTTTGTCACTTTCAGCTTTTATATGCTTTTGGTCTTCTTCCCTAAAAGAACGCAATTGAATGTAGTGGTTTGAAAATTTGCCTTCCAAGGGGTGTATCTGCAGTCACACCATGTTCAATGATACCAGGTTCTCACCTATTGATGGATGGCTCGCGTGGTTTTCCAAAACCTTTGAGGTTAGTCTAGTTTGTGCAAATTCGGTCTTATGTGGTTTCTTCACTGGAGTTATGGTGGAGCGTTGACTTGCAAGACATGAAGCTCGAGGCAACGACACCATAGAAACTTGATGTAATTTTTAGTTTTCTCACATATGATTGTTATTCTTTTTGTGCCGGTATGTTCACCCTGATGTGATTTTCTTTCTTAATCAATAAGTTTAGATCGTTTGGTAAATATATAGAACATGAATCTGATGAGACTTCTGAACATGCCATTTTGATGAAATATTATGAACAAACACTGGTGAAAATCATGTGGAATAAGACAATGAAGCTCCTACTAGGAGCAAGTTATACAGGATTGCAAGGTCTTTTAGTGATGATTTCATTATATACCTCGTCGATGATAGCCCCAATTATATTCCAGAAGCTTATGCATCCCCAGATGCCGACTACTTGAATGAACATCCTTCATATACTTAGCATAAGGGTTCATTTTAAGCATATCAGTCAAACGCATACGCAAAAAGATAAGTCTAATCATTTCAGCAAAGCGCTCAAAATCCTCATCATCCTTTTTCTTGGATGGTTTAGAAGGAAAAGGCATGGGTTTCTGAACCCATGGTTCTCTTTCTTTACCGTGCTTCCTAGCAACAAAGTATCTCTTGTCATAACACTGATTCTTTGATTATGGGTTATCAAGATCAACAGCAGGTTCAATCTCTACATCATTGTCATTGCTAGGTTGAGCATCAACATGAACATCATCATTAACATTATCACTAGGTTCATGTTCATTACCAGATTGTGTTTCAGCATCAAAAATAGAAATATCATTGGGATTCTCAGGTGTGTCAACAACAGGTTCACTGGAAGCATGCAAAGTCCTATCATTTTTCTTTTTCTTCCTTTTAGAAGAACTAGGTGCATCAACATTAGTTCTCTGAGAATCTTGCTCAATTCTCTTAGGATGGCCCTCAGGATACAAAGATTCCTAAGTCATTTTACCCCCTCTAGTCATAACTCTAACAGCATTATCATTTTTCTTATTATTTAACTCATTGAGCAAATCATTCTGCGCCTTAAGTACTTGTTCTACTTGAGTGGTAACCATAGAAGCATGTTTACTAATAAGTTTAAGTTCACCTTTAACTCTAGACATATAATCACTCAAGTGTTCAAGCATATTAGCATTACGTTTCAATTGTCTACCAACATAAGCATTGAAGTTTTCTTGTTTAACAATAAAATTATCAAACTCATCTAAGCATTGGCTAGCAGACTTATAACGAGGAATATCACCTTCATCAAATCTATAGAGAGAATTCACCTTTACTACCTGTGCCGGGTTATCAAGACCATGTATTTCTTCAATAGGCGGTAAATTCTTAACATCTTCAGCTTTAATACCTTTTTATTTCATAGATTTCTTTGCCTCTTGCATATCTTCAGGACTGAGAAATAGAATACCCCTTTTCTTCGGAGTTGGCTTAGGAGGTGGATCAGGAAGTGTCCAATCATTTTCATTACTCAACATATTATTCAATAGCAATTTAGCTTGATCAACAGTTCTTTTCCTGAAAACACAACCATCACAACTATCCAGGTAGTCTCTGGAAGCATCGGTTAGTCCATTATAAAAGATATCAAGTATTTCATTTTTCTTGAGAGGATGATCAGGCAAAGCATTAAGTAATTGGAGAAGCTTCCCCCCAAGCTTGTGGGAGACTCTCTTCTTCAATTTGCACAAAATTATATATTTCCCTTAAGGCAGCTTGTTTTTTATGAGCGGGGAAATATTTAGCAGAGAAGTAATAAATCATATCCTGGGGACTACGCACACAACTAGGATCAAGAGAATTAAACCATGTTTTAGCATAACCCTTTAATGAGAACAGAAATAACTTAAGGATAAAGTAATAGCGAGTTTTCTCATCATGAGTGAATAGGTGGCTATATCATTTAACTTAGTAAGATTTGCCACAACAGTTTTAGATTCATAGCCATAAAAAGGATCAGATTCAACCAAAGTAATTAACTCAGAATCGACAGAGAAATCATAATCCTTATCGGTAATAAAGATAGGTGAAGTAGCAAAAGCAGGGTCATGTTTTATTCTAGCATTCAAGGATTTTTCTTTAAGCTTAGCTAATAATTTCTTAAGATCATATCTATGATTGCAAGCTAAGAAGTCTCTAGCAGTTTCTTCATCCATAACATAACCCTCAGGCACAACAGGCAATTCATATCTAGGGGGAGAATCTTCATCATCACTTTCATCAATATTATCAGTTTCAATAATTTCATTCTCTCTAGCCCTAGCAAGTTGTTCATCAATAAATTCACCTAGTGGCACAGTAGTATCAAGCATAGAAGTAGTTTCATCATAAATATCATGCAAAGCAGAAGTGGCATCATTAATAACATGCAACCTATCAGAATCAATAGCATGTGTAGGTGTCGCAAGTTTACTCAAAACAGAAGGTGAATCAAGTGCAGAGCTAGATGGCAGTTCCTTACCTCCCCTCGTAGTTGAGGGAAAAATCTTGGTTCTTTGATCTTTCAAATTCTTCATAGTGATCTGCAGATATAAATCCCAAGTGACTCAAAGAATAGAGCTATGCTCCCCGGCAACTGCGCCAGAAAATAGTCTTGATAACCCACAAGTATAGGGGATCGCAAAAGTTTTCGAGGGTAGAGTATTCAACCAAAATTTATTGATTTGACACAAGGGGAGCCAAAGAATATTCTCAAGTATTAGCAGCTGAGTTGTTAATTAAACCACACCTGGAAATTTAATATCTGCAGCAAAGTATCTAGTAGCAAAGTAATATGATAGTAGTGGTAACGGTGGCAAAAGTAACAGTAGCCGTTTTGGTTTTATAGTGATTGTAACAGTAGCAACGAAAAAGTAAATAAGCGAAGACCAATATATGAAAAGCTCATAGGCAATGGATCGGTGATGGAGAATTATGTCGGATGCGATCAATCATGCAACAGTTATAACATAGGGTGACACAGAACTAGCTCTAGTTCATCAATGTAATGTAGGCATGTATTCCGAATATAGTCATACATGCTTATGGAAAAGAACTTGCATGACATCTTTTGTCCTACCCGCCCGTGGCAGCGGGGTCCTATGGGAAACTAAGGGATATTAAGGCCTCCTTTTAATAGAGTACCAGACCAAAGCATTAACACACAGTGAATACATGACCTCCTCAAACTACGGTCATCACCGGTAAGTATCCCGATTATTGTCACTTCGGGGTTAACGGATCATAACACATAATAGGTGACTATAGACTTGCAAGATAGGATCAAGAACTCACATATATTTATGAAAACATAATAGTTTCAGATCTGAAATCATGGCACTCGGGCCCTAATGAGAAGCATTAAGCGTAGCAAAGTCATAGCAACATCAATCTCAGAACATAATGGATACTAGGGATCAAACCCTAACAAAACTAACTCGATTACATGATAAATCTCATCCAACCCATCACCGTCCAGCAAGCCTACGGTGGAATTACTCACGCACGGCGGTGAGCATCATGAAATTAGTGATGGAGGAAGGTTGATGATGACGATGGCGACGTATTCCCCTCTCCGGAGCCCCGAACGGACTCCAGATCAGCCCTCCTGAGAGAGTTTAGGGCTTGGCAGCGGCTCAGTATCGTAAAACGCGATGAATCCTTCTCCCTAATTTTTTCTCCCCGAACATGAATATATAGAGTTGGAGTTGAGGTCAGAGGAGCACCAGGGGGCCCACGAGGCAGGGGGCGCGGCCAGGGGGGTAGGCGCGCCCCCACCCTCGTGGACAGGGTGTGGCCCCCTGGCCTTGATTCTTTCGCCAATATTTTTTATATATTCCAAAAAATAATCTCCATTAATTTTCAGGTCATTCCAAGAACTTTTAATTCTGCACAAAAATAACACCATGGCAATCCTGCTGAAAACAGCGTCAGTCCGGGTTAGTTCCATTCAAATCATGCAAGTTAGAGTTCAAAACAAGGGCAAAAGTGTTTGGAAAAGTAGATACGTTGGAGATCTATCAGCACCGTCCGTTCGGTGCTAGATCGGATCTTCCACGATTTGAATCGCTGCGATTACGACTCCATCAACCGTGTTCTTGTAACGCTTCCGCTTAGCAATCTTCAAGGGTATGAAGATGCACTCCCTCCCTCTCTCTCTCTCTCTCGTTGCTAGCATCTCCTAGATTGATCTTGGTGACACAAAGGAATTTTTGAATTATTACTACGTTCCCCAACAGTGGTATCAATCCATGCGTAGATTCTTTGCACGAGTAGAACACAAAGTAGTTGTGGGTGATGATTTGGTCGATTTGCTTACCGTTACTAGTCTTATCTTGATTCGGCAGCTTGTGGGATGAAGCGGCCCGGACTGACCTTACACGTACGCTTACGTGAGACTGGTTCCACCGACAAACACGCACTTGATGCATAAGGTGGCTAGCGGGTGTCTGTCTCTCCCACTTTAGTCGGATCGGATTCCATGAAGAGGGTCCTTATGAAGGGTAAATAGAAATTGGCATATCACCATTGTGGCTTTTGCGTAGGTAAGAAACGTTCTTGCTAGAAACCCATAACAGCAACGTAAAACATGCAACAACAATTAGAGGACGTCTAACTTGTTTTTGCAGGGTATGCTATGTGATGTGATATGGCCAAAAGGATGTGATGAATTATATATATGTGATGTATGAGATTGATCATGTTCTTGTAATAGGATTCATGACTTGCATGTCGATGAGTATGACAACCGGCAGGAGCCATAGGAGTTGTCTTAATTTATTGTATGACCTGCGTGTCAATGAAAAACGCCATGTAATTACTTTACTTTATTGCTAACCGTTAGCCATAGTAGTAGAAGTAATAGTTGGCGAGACAACTTCATGAAGACACGATGGTGGAGATCATGGTGTCATGCCGGTGACGAAGGTGATCATACCACGCCTCAAAGATGAAGATCAAAAGGCGCAAGATGATATTGGCCATATCATGTCACTTTATAATTTGCATGTGATGTTTATCATGTTTGCATCTTATTTGCTTAGAACGACGGTAGCATAAACACTACAAAAAAATACACTTCCGTGATGATACGTGTTTGTCACAGTAGGTCGCGTTTTTTGTCATGCATGTACATCCATGACGATTTTATGACAGAATAAAGATAGTCATACCTGTGTTGTCGTAGAAGTGTTCCATGACATTACCAAAATTATCATCACGGAAGTGTGCACTTCCATGACGATAAATCGCGTGTCACAGAAGTGCTTTTGTCAAGGGTGACCGACACGTGGCATCCACCGTAACGGAACACCATTAAGCTATCGGGTCGGGTTTTGGATCCGGTAACCCGTTAACAGCCTCGACCAATGGGGATTTTCCACATGTAAAATCATCATTGGCTGGAGGAAACACATGCCGGCTCATCGTTGGGACAGATGTCATCCACTCATTGGACAGAAGGCGCCTATGATACATCGACACGTGGCACGGCCCAACAGAGGCCCATTCATGTGAAAAGGCCGGCCCGTTTAACTTGGTCAAAAGGTGGCGGGCCGGCCCATGGAAAGCCTGTTAACGGCATGTTCGCATATAGCCCATTTATAGCCTGCTAACCCAAGGCCCGTTACGCCCTATCCGAATTAGGCCCAATAGCATCATCTGGGCCATCCAATATGATTCCAGCCCATTTTCACTTCTGGCCCATGTATGGCCCATGATGTCTTTCGGCCCATATGAGGCCCTATGTAACTCTTGGCCTATTAACGGCCCATGGTGAAACTAGCCCGTAATGAACAGTGTATCACTTTACACCCATTAACGGCCCGTGGTGAAACTGGCCCGTAATGAACAGTGTATCACTTTATACCCATTAACGGCTCGTTATTCCGTTGGGCCGTTTCCAGCCCATGTTATCTTTCGGCCTTCTCAGAGCCCATTTATTCTTGGGCTCATTTCCACCATTCGTTTACTTACGGCCCGTTACTGTCATTTTCTGCTTGTGGGCCAAATTCATCCCGTGGTTATAGTCGGCCCGTTTTTGGTCCGTTAATACGTTGGGCCGTTTTCATAGCGTCATCAAATATGGCCTATTAACGATGGCCCATTATGGTCGGCCCATGAACGGACGATTCCAACTCTAGCCCTTTTACGGCCATAATGCGGCCTATTATTGGCCCATGTTTGGCCAATCGATCATACGGCCCGTATAAGGCCCATTGATGATACGGACCATAGAAGGCCCATTGTTTCTACGGTCCGTAGAAGGCCCATTGTTTCTACAGCCCGTAGAAGGCCTACTGTTTCTACGGCCCGTAGAAGGCCCACTATTTCTACGGCCCGTAGGAGGCCCAGTGTCACTACAGTAAATATTAGCCCATGGTTATTGTGGCCTAGTTTTAAAAAATAGGTTATTGCAGCCACTAGCAAACCACGAAAAAAGAACTGCACTGACTACAAGCAAACAAATAAACAAGACAACAAGGAAATAAATAAGCAAGTAACTTATGCTAGGCTATCACGGCTATTACACATATTACATCCACTGGGCATCAAAGTTCGCCACCAGTGCAAATATAGGGAACAAAGAAGCATATAAACGCCGTAGCAAAACAAGTCCAGAACTGAAACCACTTCAGAAGAGTTCAAGAAACAATATCCTGGGTACCCATAATGCTGGCAATATGCTTAGCAAGCTTATTAACTTTCTCTTGTTTGGCGCTTAAATCCTCCAGCGCTTGCTGTTGCACAAGAAAGTACGCATCTAAATTATGTAGGGACTTCCTCAGTCCTTCGGCTTCTTGCCGCAGCACAGCTGACTGATGCCTTTCAGCTTGTAGCTGAGACCGAAGCAGCCGAAGTGATTCAGGCAGCGAGTTCGAAGAGCTTGTGCCAGCGGTACTGGCCAGTAACTCGAACACTACATCAATACAGGACTATGGGGTTTTCTCACTGTCTACAAGATCGTTTTTATCACCTTTCTTGGAGACCAACAGGGTTGTCTCACTATCTTGAACCTTATATGCATTACTTTCTCTACCATTGCATAGTGGGGTGCTCTTCTCCAATATTCTGTTTGCATACTACAAGAGAAACAAGCAGACACATCACATGTTTAGCTTGTAGTATACGAAACTCATTTTGGTAAACCGGTTCATTAGTAAGGTGGACAGGATAACAGCATGAAACAAACATATATCTATGTACTATGGCACTGTATTGTCCATATCATTCTAGTTTATGTTCCCTAATCAAGATAGAGACACAGTTCAACTCATATATTTTTAAGACACAACATCATAGACAGAATATAAGTGTGAGAAACTACACAACATTGGCAGCACTTGTAATGTGCATCACATGAGAACATAACTGTTTATACAACTTAAACTGAAATCAACATAGAGCAAGAAGTTAGAACAGCAATCCAGTTAAAGAAATAGGTTTAAAACATACCTGTTGCACCATTGGAGTTTCAATTGGATCCTTCAAATTCGAAAGTAGTTGGTATGAGTAAATACAGTGATGCAATAGCAAAGGAGTATGGACCATAGCTACGGAATCTGACCTGAGAACAATTGCTCTTCTGCTTTAAACATGGAGTTTGGGTTAGCTGTGGTGGTCTTCGTGCTTTGGGCACTGTAGTAGCTTTACAAACTGCTCATGTGGGGGTACTCTGTGGTGGACATGGTGCTTTGTCAACTATAAGTGGGTTACTATCCGCTGGGGTTGCGGTTAGATGGGTTGTAGCTGGTTCTCTGCCCAACGGTGTAAGTGTGCAATCTGGAAGATTCTCGATTATGTGTGGTGGGGCTAGTTTGTGGGCCAGTACAACCGTGGTTCTATTTGCATCGACGGGTAGCACTGTCTTTTGTGAAGAACGGGTTTTTGCTCCCTTAGATACTGTCATCACCCCCTCCAATTCAAATGGCTGATAAACAAGAAAATAAATTGAACGTACAGACATTGTATGATAGACAGATATGGTAATTCACATATATGTTGTCTAACCAAACAGGACATCATGACACAATTTCACATATATGATGCCTAACTAAACAGGATAGCATGACACTGTTTCAGATATATGATGGATAACTTAACAGGATATAATGGCATAATTCAACATATGATGAGTACCTAAACAGGATGACATGGAAAAACTATATGATGTCTTTCTAAAATAGGTTGGGATGAAATAATTCACATACATATTGTCTAAGTATACATGATGGCATGATATAATTGACATAATTGATTCATATACTAAGCAGCTGGCACTCGCATGTATGATCTCTAAACTAAGCAAATAGAATTCAATATTGTGCATATGATGTCTAAACTAAGCAATGTAAGACACCATATGCATCATATGAGAAATATAAACATTGCAACTTAGAGCATACACCTCAGGTGGGATATAGGACTGGTCATCTGTCTCTGAATCCTCCTCTGAGGAGCTCCTTGTAACCATCGAGATATATGCTTCAACAGGTACCATTGCCTGCTCTGAAGACCTTGTTTTCACTCCAGATTTTTCCATAACCGGCTCAAATGGCTAATACACATGAAGAGTAGTTCAATATACACAGATTGTCGACAAATGGAATAAGTAATGAAAAAAAGATGGCATGAGATAATTCACATATATGATGCCTGGCTCCATGGCGGTGCATATAATTCACATATATGATAACTGGCTGAAAAACATGGCATTGCATAATTCACATATCTGATATAGAAAGAAAACAGGAGGCATTCACACAAAGCATGTCTAATCTAAGCAGATGGCATGGCAATGCAAGACACCATATGCATGATATGAACAATATAACCCAGCCAAGTGAGAGCATGCACCTCGGGGGGGGATACAACTGGTCATCTCTCTCTCTCTGAATCCTCCTCTAAGGAGCTATCTGTAACCAGCAAGAAATCTGCATCGACAGGTAGCACTGACTGCTCAAAAGACCTTGTTTTCACTCCAGACTTCCCATGACCGACTCAAATGGCTGATGCACAGGAAGAGTAGATGAATGTATAAACATTGTTGACAAATGGAATACATTATGGAAAAAAATATGGCACGATACAATTCACATATACAATGACTGGCTAAACAGGATGGCATTGCATGATTCACGTATATGATGACTGGCTAAAGAAGATGGCATTGCATAATTCCCATATACTCCCTCCGTTCCTAAATATTTGTCTTTTTAGATATTTCAAATGGACTACCACATACGGATGTATATAGACATATTTTAGAGTGTAGATTCACTCATTTTGTTCTGTATGTAGTCACTTGTTGAAATCTCGAAAAACACAAATATTTAGGAATGGTGGGAGTATGATATAGAAACCAAACAGGTGGCATTCACAAAGCAAATCTAAACTAAGCTGATGACATATAAGATGCATAATGTAAGCAATGCAAGGCGCCATATGCATGATATGACCAACATCAGCATGCCAGGTTAGAGCAAACACCTCAGGTGGTAAACATGCGTGGTCGGCTCCTTCTGAATCTCCATCTGAACAGTTATCTTCCTCTGGAATACAATCTGGAAATGAAGGAGGGGGGGCACTTCACCCACCATGGAGCGGCGTCTGCATGACATTATATTCGCACGCAACGGTCTTCTCTTTTTCTCTACATGTTCAATATGATTGTGTACAATATCTGACATGCATAATAAAAAAATAGTTAGATTTTGTAAGGCCTAAGGGGTGCATGCAAAAATCAAGACTGATGGTAGCAAACGAGTGGATGGATCCAAAACTAATGATAGCAGGTAGATTATAGCTTCAGTTTAAAAAGATAGACAATGGATCATCTATTGTTTGTTGCCCACCCAACATGGACCACATAGAAGACCCCAGATGAACCAGATAGTAGACAGATACTATTCGTTGCTGGCTCGATATGAGACCCATGGGCAATTCAAAACTCAAGATTGAACGATAAAGTAGCAGGTAATAATAACCGATGTATAACGTAAGCAAACACGAAAGACTGCGACCTCTCTTCCGGAACTGTGTAGTCCTCAGGTTCATCTGCTCAGTCGATGATGGTAATGCAGTTGGCGTGGCTGCCGGCAACGGGGAGGATGATCTGAGGCGGCGAAAGGAAGTCTGCAGGGGGATCTCTGCTGTAGTGAACACTTCTGTCGATGGTGCACCTCAAGTGGGGTGGATGACGGCACAGCAGGAGCAGGACATAGCACACAGAGTTTTCTTTAACGCCTATCTGAAAATGAAGTAAATCTGTAAGGGCTCCTTAGAATTGGAGGATTCTATAAATGCAGGGACAGGAAAAACACAGGAATAGGATAGGAATGCACGTGCAAAACAGAGCATTTGGAAACATAGGATTTCAGTCAACCTGTGTGTTTGGCTCAGATGAATTGGAAGAACAGAGGAATGGAGAAACAAAGTGATGCGACGAGTGTACAACCTCTTTGGCATAGCCTTGTGGACCTCAGCATCATTGGGTTGGACGTGGAGGATGGTGATGATGTTGGTGTGACTATCGGAGGTGGGGAAGAAGATCCGAGGCCTCTGGAAACGGTGCCGAGGGTACTGCTCAGCTGTGATGGACGGTTCCGTCGTTGGAGCAGCTCCGCTAAGGTGTACGACGACGAGGCTGAAGCATGACAAGACAGACAATGTTAATCTGAAGTGGGACCCTAATATCATCTCGAATAGATGATGTAAAATACATCACCAAAAAGTGATAGATTTAAAATGCATCAGCTGCGCCACAGCCGCTCCGACAGATGTTGTAAGTACTGTTCACTCTGAACTTAACTGAAGAAAATGAACTTCACAGTCGAAACTGAATTTTACTGTTGAAACTGATTGAACTAGTAACAGAGCATTGCAATAGATGTTTAGGGCATTCGAGCACTAGTAGCAGAGAAGCAGTGATCTAAATCAGCAGAGGCTCGAGCAGGGAACGCACTAGCAGAGAGCAAGTCGTGCAGTAGCACCGCGAGCGAGTGCTAAAGCAGCAACTCCTGTAGCTGCCGTAGGTCGTGCAGTAGCAGCAGCGTAAGCAAGAGCAGAGCAGCAGCACGAACGAAAGCAGGAGCAGTGTAGCAGCGTGACCGACAGCAAGAACAGAGCCGCAACGCGAGCGAGAGCCGGAGCAGCTGCAGCTAGTGCCGTTGTGGAAGTCGCCGCCGAGGAAGCAACGACATGGGGGAGAGATGCCGTGGATGATGTGGCCGGCGACGGCGCCGTCGATGGAGACACGCCATGTCTGTCGGTATCGAGCACCGGCAGCCCCGTGAGATCGAATAAAAGATAAAATGCAGCAGTGAGTGCAGAACCTCCTTGGTGGCGCCGAGTTGGCCTCGGCTTCATCAGAGGAATTGGTGAGGGTGCTATGGTTCCGGTGGGGCAGGTCAAGACGGCGCTGTGGGGATTGAGGTGGCGCGATAGACGAGGCGAACGTCGGGGCAGCTCCTTGGAGGTGGAGGACGGGGCAGCTGATCCGGCGGGACGATGAGATCGACAACAGATCCTCATCCGGTGCGGTGGATGAGGGACGGCGAGCTGTTGCGGTGGACGACGTAGTCGGGAAGAGTCTCCGGCTGGGCGGCGGTCGGGAGGCCGAGGAGGAGCGTGCGGTTTCGCGGGTTTTGGCGGCCTCGGTGTACGAATGGGGGGGGGTGAAGGGGGAGGGGGAGCCAAGCTTAGGGATGCGCTTGTCCGAAATGTAGGGTAAGTTACCAGCGTACCCCCACCGGTTTTGACACCGCGACGTGGAGCTTCATTTCCGGCTGAGGGGTAGAAGGGGGATTTCGTGTGTCTGGGCTGCGGGAGCGATTTCGGATGAGAAGGGAGTTCTCGCGCACGTCCAAATTTCGGGATAACAAGGCGCGACGCGGGTTGAAGAAGCGGGAGTTTCGAAGCAGGTGAGACAAAAGATACTCGAGCTTGAAAATTTCGGGATAACAAGGTGCGGATTCCTTGTTCGGCAGAACAAACTTAACGTGTAAATAAAACAATTCATACAAGACACAAGAGAGTCATGTCCCCTTTTACTATATTGCTATAGATGCCATTGAGAAAACTACAAGAAAAATGTAAAAAAAATCAGGAGATCAAGATTACCATGCACAGTACCAAATCGATTCTCACTTCCCTCAACAACAACAAAAAACAAATCAATTCCCACCAAATAAAGAGTAATGTCCCTTTTTATATGATTACAGATGCCATGATCTCGAATCTCAATTTTTGAATCCACGTTATGTTGAATTCGAATATATCGTTAGGTGATCTTGCGGTTTATAATTGATGTAGTCGTACATTTTGATCTTCCATCATATATGAACATTTTACTCCACCATGTGAACATATATATTGTCGTCTACCATATGGAATAAATTTGAATCAATTTTCCTTAGTTGAATACGATTGTTGTCAAGTTATACAATAATTTAAATATTATCTTGATAACAAAAAACATACATATAGCAGTAATCATATTTCACTATGAACTACATGTACCATACGCTCTTCAATTCAAATATTTGTATCCATTTTATGTTGAATTCAAATCATAGTACATTATTGGTCGGGATAATCTAAACCCTGTTTTCATACGTATAATTTTTGGCTAAATTGGGACAAGTTTTGGTATAAGCCTCTTGCAAAACCGGAGATTCTCTCAACTAGCCTCGTGGTTCCGAGAGGGAACGTGTCACCTTTGTGTGCGAAACGATATACGCTGCCTCCGCCCTGATTTTATTTACAGAGGCAACATAGAACTATATGAGTGCCATGTTACATTTTGGAATTATTTCGGGTTCATTTGGCCTTTTTTATACATTAATTGAGTTTCTAGAGTTTTAATGTGCATAATCTAAATATGAATTGCATGCACATGCTCCGGTGCACCAAAGTGGGTTGAAAAATCACATGTCTGTCCTTGGTTGAATTTCTAGGTCCCATGGAAGAAATGAGAATGAAATTCAAACATCTGGGCGTCATGACTCGGCCGAGAACATCGAGAAACTTTGATTTTAAATTCATGTAAATCCAAAACTCGCCTGGAAATCATGAAACTTGGCATGGTGTCATGTCATGGCACCAACATGTTGTGGTAAAAAATTGGGCCGATTTGGAAGCTCGTGGTTCTAAGAGGGAACGTGCCACCTTTGAGTGTGAAACGATATACGCTGCCCCCCTTGAGTTTGTTAACAAAGGCAACATAGAACTACATTAGTGCCTTGTTAAATTTTGGAATTATTCCGGGTTCGTTTGTTGTTTTTATACATTAATTGAGTTTCTGGTCATTTAATGTGCATATGCCAAATTTGAACTACAAGCACATGCTCTCGTGCACCAAAGTTGGTTGAAAAATCACATTTGTGTCCTCGGGTGAATTTCTAGGTCCCATGCAAGAAATGAGAATAAATTAAAACATCTGGGAATCGTGGCTCGGCCAAGAACATTGAGAAACTTGGTTTTAAAATTCTTGTAAATCCAAAACACGTCTGAAAATCATGAAACTTGGCATGGATGTCATGTCATGGTACTACCATGTTGGGGTAAAAAATTGGCCGAATAGGAACAGATTTTGGTATAAGCTTCTTGCAAACTGAAGCTTCTCTCAAGAAGGCTCGTGGTTCTGAGAGGGAACGTGCCACCTTTGAGTGCGAAACGATATACGTTGTCCCCCTTGAGTTTATTTACAAAGGCAACATAGAACTACATGAGTGCCCTGTTAAATTTTGGAACCCGGCTTTGTTTGGCCTTATTTACACATTTATTGAGTTTTTGGTCATTTAATGTGCATAATTCAAATTTGAACTACAAGCACATGCTCCCGTGCACCAAAGTTGGTTGAAAAATCACATTTGTGTCCTCGGGTGAATTTCTACTCCTTCCTTCCATCTATATAGGTCCTAATGCATTTTTCGAGGCTAACTTTGACCAAACGTTAGAGCAATAATATATGACATGCAACTTACACAAAGCATACCTTCAAATTTGTATGTCAAAGGAGCTTCCAATAATATAATTTTCATAGTATACATCTCATGTGCTATTAATCTTGTCAATAGTCAAACACTGTCTTGAAAAACACATTAGACCCTATATAGATGGAAGGAGGGAGTAGGTCCCATGCAAAAAATGAGAATAAAATTCAAACATCTGGCATCGTGGCTCGGCCGAGAACATTGAGAAACTTGGTTTTAAAATCATGAAACTTGGCATGGTGTCATGTCATGGTAGTACCATGCCATGGTAAAAAAATGGGCCGAATAGGAACAAATTTTGGTATAAGCTTCTTGCAAATCGGAGCTTCTCTCAAGAAGGCTCTTGGTTCTGGGAGGGAACGTGTCACCTTTGTGTGCATAATTGTGCTGATCGTGTGCGTCCTGAGAATAATAATTCTAATTGTTGTGCATGTTGATCCTGTGGCACTGATAGAACGAGCGAATGCATTGCTTGTTTTAAGTATAAATTTCTATTAAAGCTAATTAAATTTAAGTAAAGTGACCACTAACTCCTGTTATTACAGTACCAATACAGACCCGCTCATGAGCCGACGTGTGGCCGAGGGTGCATCTTCTGCCGGGCGTGCAGCGGACGAGGGAGGGGTAGTAACTGTTATCGCCTGTACACACTGAGCTTACTGTTGAATCCAGTTCCCCAAGAGCTGAAAAACGAACTACTGTCGCTGCCTACACACTCGTTCACTCGAAGAGACTCCAATGGTGATCCGAGGGGTGAGCCTACTGGATATGGGCTTCAGCAAGGAGTTCCCCTTTGAGTTCACCGTTCAGTCCTATGGCTGCACCAAGTTGAATGTGATGTACACCAATGATACGGACTCGGTGAAGCTCTGCCTCACCTCAGTCCTATGGCTGCACCAGGTTCTGGAGCATTCGCCCGTTTCATCGGCAGCGCCGACTGCACCTTCGCTACGGTGGAGAGAAGGAAGAACGCGACGATTCGGCCATCTGGTGCAACAAGCTTGTCGACATCCAAAAGCAATACAAGATCATCGGCAACGGGCAGGAGAAGGACTCCGTGGTTGACCTCGTTGAGACCATCATCGACCCCTGATACGCTAACATGAAAGAAGATGACCTGAACACGTGGGAGGTACCTCTGAATCTAGCCTACATAACCTATGCGGCCAAGGACGCATACGCATTCTACGACATGTACATGTAGATCTTGGACATGAGGGCGTATCTGCTTCTCGTAACCGACGAGTACACGGACAGCCGCAGCGTCATGATCAAGCATGCCAGGAAGGTCTAGATGTTCTACTTTATCTGTTTATAAGCACCTTTATCATCTGAGTGTTTCATGCATTAGCCTATGTGTCGTAATTATCTGTTTTGTCCGAAATATTTCTTTTAAGAACCCATTAACCTGATTGCTTATTTAGTGGCTATTTGCTTATGTATGTAAACTAGTTCACTTGTCCGTAAAAAAAACTAGTTCACTTGGTTTCCGTGCTTTGAATCTCCTTCCTCCCAACATATTCCCCTCCTCAGGTGGACCCAGCAGGTCTCTGAATTTTCCCCCACTTTCTTTTTCGATGTAAACTGAGTTTTCTCCCAGTACTTTCCCCTAGAACCAACTCAACTGTCCCATGTCTAGCCTAAAAAATAATAATACCCCACGTACTATTAACTCATCAAATTAAAATGATATTTTATTTCGTAAGTTGAAAGTTCTTACAAAATAATAATAATAATTGTTTATATATAACTTGGCAAGTTAACTCCTAGTGATTGCGTACATAAGCTTGCAAAGATTTTACTAACGCGCAATCATGTGTTTATATTTTTATAACATTTCTCCGTCTAGCCCAACATGATATTTTCACCCAGCCCAGCAAGTCCGTGGATTTCGAGAAAAATGCAAATGGGATTTAAACGGGCTGCATAGATGCTACATCATTGTTTCACCCAGCTCACCAAATGGACTAAAAAAACAAATGGACTGGCTGACATGTGGGCCAGTAGGTTGAAGCCTAAGAAGGCGTTCGATTTACATCCAATGGCCGACATTCTTCTTCAATCTATCGTCTTCTTGCTCCAGCCTCCCAAAGCAGCGCCGGTCGTGCCGCATGCTCCTCCCTCTCGTGGCCGGCTGTGATGCCGCGGAGGCCTCACCACCCCCTACTACTCGCACCGCTGGCCCAGGGTATCCCTCTACTCACCCACACCCCCTGTTATTCTGCGGCGACGACAACCTCACGCCGCAGCAGAACCAGCGAACCCTCGTACTCCTCTCCGCGTGGGCATCTAGTGCCGCGTCTTCCCCGGCTCTGCATCGTCCCCTTCCTAGGCCTCGCTGTCGTCCACCGCCTTGGTGCTCTCGGCACGGCGTGGTCAATGTGGTCAACGACCGACTTCCATCGGAAGAGTACTGTACATGGAGAGGCTGACAGCTGGGTCCACGGCCACAACCCAGTTTTTTGTGATTTGCCAAGTAAGTCGCTTTGTCAGGCCTGTTGAGCTGCAAATCTTTCAAGACGAGGAGAGCTTCATTCGGCTGGCCGAGAAAATGGCCTATCAGTAATGAGAAATGGGCTGTACATTTTTAAAACACATCAAACCAGCAATTAGTTTCAAATATCTTTATTTCATTTCGAGATTTTAAATTACATTAATTTTTATGCGTGGAGAATTTGTTGGATTTTATATTGATATACATTTATTTTTAAAATCAGTTTGAATGTGAGTCAAAATTTCGGGATTAAAAACAGTTCGGACCGCACCGAAATATGCAAAATTTCGTATAATTTTTTAACCGTGGCCACAATATGGGCTGTAATGCTAACAAAAAGAATATGGGCTCCAAAAAACCTTAAGAATTAGCAAATGGGTTGTAAATTATTAGAAATAATGGCAGATGGGTTGTATGATGTTTTCCACAGATTTGAGGCTTTCCTAAAAAAAGGATGACGCACAAGCAGTGACTGTTGGATGTCCATCAAACGGCCGTCGTGCTTCTTCAATCTCTGCTCTTCCTGCTCCAGCCGCTCAAACAAGCGTCGGCGGTACTGCCTGCTCCCTCCTCCCCGCAACCGGCTATGCTGCCGCACAGGCCTCACCGCCCCACCGTACTCCCATCGCTGGCCTAGCCATCCCTCTACTCACCCACACCTGCTGTTATTCTCCGGCGACGGCAGATGAACCAGTAAACCCTCATACAGTCGTACTCCCCTCCGCGTGGGAAACAACTGCCGAGTCTTCCCTGCCTCCATGTCGTTCCCTTCCTAGGCCTTGCCGTCATCCACCGCCCTAGTGCTCTCAGCGCGGCCTGGTCAACATGGTCAACGACCGACATGCATCTGAAGTGGACTGTACGTGGAGAGGCCGACAGCTGGGTCCACGGCCGCACACAAGGAAATGCCTCCTTATTACGCGCAAAATAATGATTCCTCCACCTGACATCAGGGACCCACCGAAAGGGCCTCTGTATTTCACGAAAAAACGTTACCGCCGTTGACAGCTCGGACCCACCAGCTATATCTTCGCACGCAAGGAAGTGCCTCCTTATTAAGGACAAAAAAATGAATACTCCCCCTGTTAGCTGGGACCCAGTATAGTGGCAGGCTGACTTGTGGGCCTACTAAGTTGACGGGGGCGGAGGGCTTTGTCAACTTAGTCAATATGCACGATTCTAGCTCCAGTGACCGTACGATGTCCATCCAACGGCCGTAGTGCTTATTCAACCTCTGGTCTTCTTGCTCCAGCCGCCCAAACCAGCGCCGGTCGTGCCTTGTGCTCCTACCTTCCGTGGCCGGCTGCGATGCGGCGGAGGCCTCACCGCCCCCTCACCTCCCTCTACTCACCCACACCCCCTGTTATTTTGCGACGACGGCAGCCCCACACCGCAGCGAACCAGTGAACCCTAGTACTCCTCTACGCGTGGGCATCCACTGCCGCATCTTCCCCGGCTCCGCGTCGTCCCCTTCCTAGGCCCCGCCGTCATCCACCTCCCTGGTGCTCTTGGCGCAGCGTGGTCAACGTGGTCAAGGAACGGCTTCCATCAGACATGGACTGTATGTGGAGAGGCTGACAGTTGGGTCCCCGGCCGCAGCAAGGAAGTGCCTCTTTATTACGTGTAAAATAATTATTCCTCCACTGACAGCGGGGACCCACCGGACGGGCCACCGTATTTCGTGAAAAAAATGTTTGCCCCTGACTGCTCGAACCCACCAGCTACATCTTCGCACGCAAGGAAGTGCGTCCGGGCAAAAAAACCATTCGCCCCCCTGACTGCTGGGACCCACCAGCTACATCTTCGCAGGCAAGGAAGTGCCTGACAGTCGGGACCCACCTGGTCGAAGCGTATGTAGCGTTGTCATTCTGGTCGCGAACGTGTACGTACATATATACTGGTGGATGTAGAGGCGCGCACATGTCGTAGTAGAGGCGCGTACGTGTCGTAGTAGAGCCGCGGACGTAGCATGTACACGTACGTACAACGGCCAGGGTGCAAGAAAGAAAATACGGCCACGTGTGTGTACATATGGGCGGGGTCTCGAACGCCTACTCATGCATACGTACGGCCAGGGCTCGTGTACATGGCTGGGTCGGAACGGAGAAACAACGTCGTCGTCGTGTTCATGGGGAGGCAACAGAATGCGTCGTGTTCATGGGGAGGCAACGGAACGCGTGGGAGCCAACCGGCTGGGTCGGAACGGAATGCGTGGTCGTGTTCATCGGGAGGGCTTGGACGGAACAAGCGATGGAAACGAGGCCTGGCGTACCGCACAACGGAGAAAACAGACCTCCTATGTTCGGAACAGGGTCCTGTTGATCGGGAGGGGTCCGACGTACCACAAAACGGAGGAAACAGACCTCCTACGGTCGAAACGCGGGTCCTGTTGATCGGGAGGGGTGTGGCATACCGCAAAACGGACGAAACGGACCTCCTACGGTCGAAACGGGGGTCCTGTTGATCGGGAGGGGTGTGGCGTACCGCAAAACGGATGAAACGGACTTGTGTTGGAGCGCTATGGTCAAAACGGGGGTCCTGTTCATCAGGAGGGGTGTGGCGTACCGCAAAACGGGACTCCACTGGATACTGTTCATCTCCACCGTCGACCTCCTCCAGCCTCCACGGGCTACCGTCGACCTCCTCCAGCCTCCACGGGCTCCTGTTCATCCAGCCTCCACCGTGCACTACTCCACCGGCTGCTGTTCAACCACCGCTCCATGGGCACCCCTCCATCGTCTACTGTTCATCCAGCCCTCCACACCATGGGGTACTGTTCAACCACCCCTCCACGGGCACCCCTCCACCGTCTACTGTTCATCCAGCCCTCCACCACACCACGGGGTCTTGTTCATCCAGAGGCAACACCACCGCTCACTATTCATCCAACCCCCCCCCCCCCCCCCCGCAACGCTCACTGTTCATCCCAGAGGCAGCATCGATTGGCTTCAGTTAGTAGCAGTAGCGAAGGAATCGCTCGATCGGGTTCAGTTAACAGCCATCGATCGATCGCTTGGGTTCAGTAACGCGTAGCCTGCAGTGCAATCGCTCGGGTTCAGTTAGAGCCAACGCCTCGCACACACGTGTGTACGTGTACGAGAGAAACGCGCATCGCTCGGCCCCCGACCTCCCACCGTAACCGGGAACTCCTCGAAATTTCCCCCCTCGCTTCTACCATGGTTTTTTTGTCATGGACGGCCCAAATAATGTCATGCAGCCGCGTCTCCGGCCTGCCCAGGACGAAAAGCCCATTTTCTGTCATGATTTTTTGTCATAGAAGTAGGAGCCCACCACATCTATGATGATACCGGGTTTTGTCACAATCATCGTCATAGAAGTGTCATATGTATGACAGAAAAAAAATTCGTTCGGCCCAAAATGTCACGGATGTGTCTTTTTTTGTAGTGAAATAAGATGATCCCTCACAAAATTTCAAGGAAGTGTTTCCCCTAACTGTGCACCATTGCAAAGGTTCGTTGTTTCAAAGCACCACGTGATGATCGGCTGTGATAGATTCTAACGTTCGCATACAACGGGTGTAAGCCAAATTTACACATGCGAAACACTTAGGTTGACTTGACGAGCCTAGCATGTACAGACATGGCCTCGGAACACGAGAGACCGAAAGGTCGAACATGAGTCATATAGTAGATGCGATCAACATGAAGATGTTCACCGTTGATGACTAGTCTGTCTCACGTGATGATCGGACACGGACTAGTCGATTCGGTCATGTATCACTTAGATGACTAGAGGGATGTCTATCTGAGTGGGAGTTCATTAAATAATTTGACTAGATGAACTTAATTAGCATGAACCTGGTCTAAATTGTCTTTGCAAACTATGTTGTGGATTAATAGCTCGCGCTTTAGCTCCTTGTTTTAATACGTTCCTAGAGAAAGACTAAGTTGAAAGATACTGTAAGAAATTGTGCGTACTAGGGCCGTAGTCTGAGGATTGTCCTCACTGCTACACAAAAGGCTTATGTCCTTGATGCACCACTCGGTGTACCAACCCCTCTGGCATCATCTGTGGATGTTGTGAACATCTGGCAGACACGTTCTGATGACTACATGATAGTTAAGTGTGCCATGCTTTACGGCTTAGAGTCGGGGCTCCAAAAGCATTTTGAACACCATGGAACATTTGAGATGTTCCGAGAGCTGAAATTGGTATTTCAGGCTCATGCCCGTGTTGAGAGATTTGAGACCTCTGAGAAGATCTTTGCCTACAAGATGGAGGAGAATAGCTCAGCCAGTGAGCATGTGCTCAAAATGTCTGGGTACTTCAATCACTTGAATCAAGTGGGAGTTAATCTTCCAGATACGAGAGTGATTGGCAGAGGTTCTCCAGTCACTATCACCAAGCTGCTAGAGTTTCTTCATGAACTATAACATGCAAGGGAAGATGATCCCGGAGCTGTTTGTCGTGCTTAAGGCCATAAAGTTAGAAATCAAGAAGGAGCATGAAGTGGTGATGGCTAACAAGACCACTGGTGTTGGTGTCAAAACCGGCGGATCTTGGGTAGGGGTCCCGAACTGTGCGTCTAAGGCGGATGGTAACAGGAGGCAGGGGACACGATGTTTTACCCAGGTTCGGGCCCTCTTGATGGAGGTAAAACCCTACGTCCTGCTTGATTTATTCTCGATGATATGGGTATTACAAGAGTTGATCTACCACGAGATCAGAGAGGCTAAACCGTAGAAGCTAGCCTATGGTATGATTGTCTGTTGTCCTACGAACTAAAACCCTCCGGTTTATATAGACACCAGAGGGGGCTAGGGTTACACAAGGTCGGTTACAAAGGAGGAGATATACATATCCGTATTGCCTAGGTTGCCTTCCACGCCAAGTAGAGTCCCATCCGGACACGAGACGAAGTCTTCAATCTTGTATCTTCATAGTCCAATAGTCCGGCCAAAGGATAGAGTCTGGCTGTCCGGAGACCCCCTAATCCCGGACTCCCTCAGTAGCCCCTGAACCAGGCTTCAATGACGATGAGTCCCGCGCGCAGTATTGTCTTCGGCATTGCAAGGCGGGTTCCTCCTCCGGATACACCACATAAGAGTTTAAATAAAGGATAGTGTCCGACCCTGCAAAATAAGTTCCACATACCACCATAGAGAATAATATTTCCACAAATCTAATCTGCTGACATGTTTAGGCAACATGACATCATGCCATGGCTCGACGATTATTCGAACCGTTTTTCTCTACCTAGCCCCGCACATAACGCAAGGCAGTTTCTTGACACGTCTTGTCAAAGCAGAGATCGTGTTCCCCTTATTACGGGATCCTCATCAATACGGGTGTGGGTAACCCAACCGCGCCTAGGACTCCTAGATTTTAGGCAAGTCCCAAACGGCCACGGGGAGGATGCTTGATATTCACCCTCTTTATAAAGGGACAAGTCTTTTACTTTTTTCCTCCCGTGCTCAATCGAATCCTTCCCCCGCCTCGAGTTCTAACACCCAAAGCCTAGGTCAGGTGCTCCGGATCTTCAATCATGTCCAGATCCAGCCTCCAGGGCCGGTGGATGCCCTCCTCTGTCACGGAAGAGGATATCAAGAAATTGAGGGAGGCAAGGTACCTGACCGCCGAAGTCTCACATCGGCTGCCCGCCCGAGGGCAGGTCGTCCCTACTCCTGAACCCAACGAAGACGTCGTGTTCATCTCCCACTTCCTCCGAGGACTAGGCCTCACTCTGGATCCCTTCGTAAGGGTTTTGATGTTCTATTACGGGCTTGATTTCCACGACCTATCCCCGGATTCCTTTCTACACATATTGGCTTTTATTGTCGTATGTGAGGCCTTCCTCCGCATTACCCCTCACTTGGGCCTCTGGCTCAAGACCTTTGATGTGAAGCCGAAGACGGTCGAAGGGCAGCATGCAGCGTGCGGAGATGCATTAATAAGCAAGATTGCAGGAGCTCCGTGGCCAAAAGGGGCCCTTCCAGAGGTGTTCGGATTATGGAAACGGGAGTGGTTCTACATCACCGCTCCCAGAAGTGCCAAGTGGGTAGCTTCCCCTGCCTTTCGCTCGGGCCCTCCACCACAACTGATGTCATGGATCAGCAGGGGCTGAGCTGGGGTCCAGCCAAGGATGTGCTCATATTGCAAGGTCACATCCGAGATCTCTTAGAAGGAGATTTTAGTTTGGTTATGGTAATGCAAGTCATGTTGGTTCGTCGAGTCCAGCCATGCAAACGCCGGCCCCTCCGCTTGTGGGAATTCAACCCAGAAGGACCGCGCACTATTTAGAATTTCCTCGGCCTGACGCACAAGGAGATGTATTAATCATTCTTCGGACCTCAAATGGAGTGTCCGGATACTACCGAGGACGTGGGCCTGAGCAGCAACCGCACCGCCGACCAAGTAAGTAATCCTCTAGCCGAACACACCGTCTTTCACTTATCATGACATCATTCTGAGAAATCGCCCTTCGACCAGGATTGGCTAACAAAGGCGAAGATGATTTGGTGTTCGGCCCCCCTTCCTGAGGGTTTGGACAATCCAGTACTAGAAAAGATGCTCGAGCTAGCACCTTGCCTGGAGCCCTCAAAGGAAGATAAAGGGGGGAATAATGAGGGCGAAAGCAGGCCCTCATCGCTACCAATTCCAACCGAGGGAATGAGCGCCTCCGTGCAGGAGGATAACCAAGGGGAAGATTCCAACCTTCTCTCGCTCCGGGGAAGGAAGATGACTGCCTCTGAGGATCCAAAAACCAAGGCTTCCAAACGGGAGAAGAAGTCTCCAAAAGAGGGTCCTGCCTTGGGGGGTGCTCTTGCCGCACAAAGTCCGCGCGGGGATCAGCCCTCTAACGAGCCGTAAGTGATCAAAAAAAACTTAATAGTAAAGATATTCTTCCTAATTTCCGAGGAAGATAACCGAAGCGTTTATCTTGCAGTTCAGATCTTAGCCCTTCTCAACTGAGCTCGTCTTCAGGGGACCTTCTTCCGGAGATGATGGAGAGCGAAATGCCTCCCCCAGACTCCCCCACCTAAGAAGCGGGCGACCTTGAAGTGTTGTCACGGAGGGCCTCTCCGGATCCAGCGAGGCCAGAAGATAATGCTATAGTCGCCCGAAGTCCCCAGCATCCGGCTCTTGAAGAGGGCGAACAAGAGAGTCCGGCGTCGTCTGGTATGCGGTCGGACGCACTGAGGAATCTATTGAAGCGAGCAACCATCTCAGAAGAACACCGTACGTTAATGAGTACGGTGATGGAAAGGATTTCATCCGTCGAAAGCGAGTTGCATGACGCCTTTATGTGTCTACTAACGGGCTTTGAGGTACGTAAAATGATATACCTTTGTAATAGTACCTCACATTTTTAGGTGTGCCCTGTGTAGGTAGTAGCCCCTGAGACTCTGGATGTCACCGAGAACGGCGGCAAGCAGAGATCGTAGTCCCAGGTAATAACCATACCGCTTTAATGTGCAGGTAGTGGAAGCTTCGGTGGCTAGCTGGACTCATGAGTTTGCTGAACTAAAGCGGCAACTGGATGCGGCGGATGCCGACATCGAGTTTGTTAACAAGAGGCTTGACAAGGCACATGGTAAGTGATATTTTCTGGTGAATATCACATAGTAAGAGCAGCGTGATGCCAGTATCTTTAATATTTTGTGAATGCAGATGGACCTGCCACCGTGGAAACCCTTCGGGCGGAACTTGCCCGAGCCAAAGAACAAGCAAGGAGTAGTAATGCGGCTGCTTTGAAGGTGACCGAAGAGTTGAAAGCCGAGAAGGCCGCGCATTGCGAGAGCAAAGAGAAAATGGCCAGGATGGCTGCAAAGTTAAAAGACACTGCCGACTGTTGCCAGTTCCTTGAAGAAGAAAACCGAGCCAAGGCGACGGACCTTGAAAAGGCCACGATGGCGACCTAAGACACCCGTTCTGCCATGAGAGCGAAGAAGGAGGAACTGCGTGAAGCCTGTGATATTGTGGCTGCGAAGCCCTTTTTGCTACGGAGGAAGTTCGGAGATCCGCGGTATACCTCTCTGGATCGGCTGTGGGGTTCGGTGGACGCATATCTGGACTTGGCGGCGTGCGCTGTCGATGCGGCCGAATACTTCCGAGATCAAACAGATCGGGAAGTGGACAAGCTGTTCTGGTCGTAGTTCAACGTGCCAAAGCGTCCGCTTCCATTGACCGATCAGCTAGCTAAATGGGCCGAACTCAATAGGTTGTCCGGACTTGCGATGAGGTCCGTCGTAGATCATCTATGGCCGGAAAAGCCGAAGCCGAATAGCTATTTCAGCTTAGTGCAGCAGTTCCTTGGTGTGGTGCCGTGCATCAATGCGATGAAGAGGTCGGCGTGCATAGAAGGCTCGCGGATGGCCCTTGCCCGTGTCAAAGCAAACTGGGCGGAGATGGATGCTACCACTATCGCGGCGCAGGGTTCGGCCATAGGCCGAGTGGCTGCCGAGCACTATTTTGAAGAGGTTCTTGAGGGTGCTCGTTTGATAGAGGCCCAGTGCGCGAAGAATATTATGTTTGAATGACATGTATTCCCATTGTAAAAACAATGTTTTTATTGAATTTATCAAGGCTGTATTTATACTTGTGCCCGAAAGTATTGTGATGCCTCCTGTGCGGCCGTTTATGTATACATGTGTATAACCTGAAAGATTGCAGTCGTCGGCTTCAGCCCCCACGCATATAATGCAGGGGTGTTCGCAGAAGACGCGTATTCACACTTAATCCAATGTCTTGGTCCTAATAAGGAGGTGATAGCGCAGCGAACTAGGCAACCGGAATATAATGCTTTAACACTTTCACTTAGCCATAGGAGTTTGATAGTGGGGCTACTATATAGCCCCTGGTGGCTCCGCGCTCACCCGAATTCGGGGTGCGTACTTGCCCGGCCAGGAAATGACCCTTCGTTAAGGCGGAGGAATTCTAAGATTCCGATGGGTCATCGAGTGGTTGACCAGTCTCACTGAGGGAGTCCTGGATTAGGGGGTGTTCGGGTAGCCGGACTATACCTTCAGCAGGACTCCTGGACTATGAAGATACAAGATTGAAGACTTCGTCCCGTGTCTGGATGGGACTTTCCTTGGTGTGGAAGGCAAGCTTGGCGATGCGGATATTCAAGATCTCCTACCATTGTAACCGACTCTATGTAACCCTAACCCTATCCGGTGTCTATATAAACCGGAGGGTTGTAGTCCGTAGGCAATCAACTCCATACACAACAATCATACCATAGGCTAGCTTCTAGGGTTTAGCCTCCTTGATCTCGTGGTAGATCTACTCTTGTACTACCCATATCATCAATATTAATCAAGCAGGACGTAGGGTTTTACCTCCATCAAGAGGGCCCGAACCTGGGTAAAACATTGTGTTCCCTGCCTCCTGTTACCATCCGGCCTAGACGCACAGTTCGGGACCCCCTACCCGAGATCCGCCGGTTTTGATACCGACATTGGTGCTTTCATTGAGAGTTCCTCTGTGTCGTCGCCTTTAGGCCCGATGGCTCCTTTGATCATCAACAACGATGCCGTCCAGGGTGAGACTTTTCTCCCCGGACAGATCTTCGTCTTCGGCGGCGTCGCTCTACGGGCCAATTCGCTCGGCCACCTGGAGAAGATCGAAAGCTATGCCCCTGGCCATCAAGTCAGGTTTGGAAGCTTAAACTACACGGCTGACATCCGCGGAGACTTGATCTTCGACGGGTTCGAGCCATGGCCAAGCGCGCCGCACTATCTCGAGGGGCATGATCTAGCTCTGCGCCCAGACAGTGTCCTGGAGGCCGCACACGCATCGTTTCCGACCCCAAATTCGGAGCCTATTGCGCCAATCGAGGATGAGCGGTTGGACGTCACCTCAGGGGCTGCGATCCTAAAAGCGATCGAGCCGAACGCTAGCCCCGCACTCTGCACGGCCCGTGACTCCAAGGATCCGGACTCCTTTCCGAACTCCGAACCCCCCGCGCCCCTGCCGATCGAATCCGATTGGGCGCCGATAATGGAGTTCACCGCCATAGACATCTTTCAGCACTCGCCTTTTGGTGATATCCTGAACTCTTTCAAGTCTCTCTCCTTATCAGGAGAGCCCTGGCCGAACTACGGTCAGCGAGGATGGGATACGGACGATGAAGAAATTCAAAGCCCACCCATCACCCACTTGGTAGCCACTGTCGACAATTTAAATGACGTGCTCAACTTCGACTCCGGAGACATCGACAGCATGGATGACGATGCAGGAGATACCGACGAACCAACGGCCATAGGGCATTGGACAGCCACCTCATCTCACGATGTGTACATGGTGGATACCCCTAAAGGAAGCGACAACGAGGAAAAGGGGGATGGAACAGGAGATCGACCCCCCGAAAAGCAATCAAAGCGTCGGCGTAAACGCCGACCTAAGCCCCGCCTCGATAAAAACCCAGCCATAGAGCAGGACGAGCCAGTAGACGACGAGCAGGCCTTAGAGCAACCGTCCGAACAGGGCAACACGGATAGAGAAACCGAACATCCCTCCTCCGGCGAAAACGGCATTCCAGACGACCTCACGCCGGATAAACTTATGGAGTAGAAGAATTTCCACGAGAGGCTCGTTGCAACTGCATGCAGCCTAAAAAAGCAGAAGCGAAAGCTAAAAATAGTGGAAGATGCACTCCGGATTAGATGGAGCAAAGTAATCAATACCGCAGATAAATACGGCGACAGTCGCCGCACTAAAAGCTATCCGAAAAGAAAGCTACTTCCTGAATTCGACGAAGAGGCCCTAGAGCCCTCGCATTCATAAAATGAGAAAGCCACACGGTCGGATAGACGACCCCATAAAGTGGCAAGCGGCGCCGTACCTAAATCGGCATGTGACCCACTTAAGGATTCACATCATGGCCCAGTCAGGTCCATTTATGGGCCAAGAAAGCAAGCTCTCGTAAGCAACGCTATGAAGCCATCATCAGAATCTGGCACACCCAAATACAGGGGCACCGCACACCCCCTATGTTTCACCAATGAGGTCCTGGGCTATGAATTTCCAGAGGGATTCAAACCCGTAAACATAGAGGCATATGATGGAATAACAGACCCTGGAGTTTGGATCGAGGATTATATCCTCCACATACACATGGCTAGAGGAGATGATCTCCACGCCATAAAATATTTACCCCTTAAGCTTAAAGGGCCAGCCCGGCATTGGCTTAAAAGCCTTCCTGAAAACACAATTGGAAGCTGGGAAGAGCTCGAGGATGCTTTCCGAGCAAACTTTCAATGGACCTATGTCTGCCCTCCGGATGCAGACGATCTTAGTCACATAACTCAACAACCCGGAGAATCAGCTCGGCAGTTCTGGAATAGATTCCTCACTAAAAAGAATCAGATAGTCGACTATCCGGACGCCGAAGCCTTAGCAGCTTTCAGGCATAACTTCGAGACGAATGGCTCGCCAGACACCTCGGCCAAGAAAAGCCAAGAACAATGGCCGCACTAACAAGCCTCATGACCCGCTTTTGTGCAGGGGAGGACAACTGGTTGGCAAGGTGCAGCCCCAGCGACCAAAGTACATCCGAAACTAGGGATGGAAACGGAAAACCGCGACGCAACAAGGACCGTCGCTGGACTAAGGACAAAAGTCCGAAGAGCACGACAGTCAATGCCGGATTCAAAGGCTCACGACAAAATCAGGAAAAATCGCCCCCCAGGATATCAGGGACGATCCATCCAACCTAAATAAAATCCTGGATAGGATATTTCAGATACATAGTACTCCCGGGAAGCCTGCTAACCATACCCACAAAGACTGTTGGGTTTTCATACAATCCGGCAGACTCAATGCCGAACACAAGGGGCTCGACACACCAAGCGAAGACGAGGACGAACCCCAAAAGCAGAGCACCAGGAAACAAAAGAACTTCCCACAAGAAGTAAAAACAGTGAACTCACTTCACATAACAAAACGTGCGGCGCCCGTAAAGGTACGCACCACACGGCCCATCCCCAAAGGGTCCTGCTACTGGTTGTCAAAACCGATCATCTTTGATCAGCTAGATTATTCTAGAAATATCAAGAATGTAGGCTGGACTGCCTTGATACTCGATCCAATAATTGGCGGACTCCGGTTTTCAAATGTCCTTATGGACGGCGGCAGTGGACTAAACCTGATATATCAGGATACAATCCATCACATGGGGATAAACCCAGCAAGAATCCGCCGCAGCAAAACCTCCTTTCAAGGGGTAACACCTGGTCCGGACACCCATTGTATGGGTTTTCTCCGGCTCAAAGTTATATTCGGCTCTGCCGATAACTTCCGCCGCGAAAAGCTTACCTTCCATATCATCCCGTTCTCAAGTTGCTATCAAGCACTACTGGGACGCGAAGCTTTTGCCCGCTTTAACGCAATACCGCATTATGCATCTCTCACGCTTAAGATGCCCGGTCCACGAGGCATCATCTCTTTGAAGGGGAAGCACTAAAGTGCGCCTCCCCAAGCGGAGGACTGTGCGGCCGCTTTGACAGCCCCACAGCAAAATGGCCTCACCGGCCAAAAAACTTCGAAATAGGTCATTCAAGACCACGAACGCGGATAGACGAGTTCGGTGCAAAATCATCATTGATGCAGGCCTAGAGGCCATATACCCCCGCACTAGGGGCTCCACGCATATACAATAAGAGACAATAAAGCTCAATCTTATATATTTTACTTTATACTTTGTTTATTTTAAACTTTTGTTTAGCACGACTCGTTTTCAACTTAGTTCCTCTCTTTTATAGATGAACGACATGCGGCGGCCGTCCAGGATATGGCACAACGGAGACACAGGCGCAGACGTGCAGTAGGGACCCGTCCTAAAGGATTCTTTTTAGATTAAGACCCTGCGTAAACCTTTTTTACTATCTCTTGTTGCTACACATCCCCTAGTTTTTTCTTTTTGATATAACCAAGGAGGAGGCTGGCATCTTGGCATGTGGCCACGTCAGAATTTTTGCACATACCTGGACACTTGGGGCTTTTTTAATAATAAAGAGTGTTGTTTCGCCCGCACTCATAAAGACCGAACACCTTAGGGAGTGTTTGGCGTCGCGAGTTTTGGCATTATATGCATCAGCTCCGAATCATGTCTTTGGTCAATAGTTGGGTTTGCCCGGCTCCCATGTTTTGGTACCTTATGTTCCGCTATCTCGGCTAAGGTAGCATTGGGAGAACTACTGCGATTGTGCCCCGGTTCGGCCGGGCGAGCACCTTAGTAGAGAAAGCTGAAAACTAACTGTCATGATGTAGCGCGAGACTGGTCAGCCACTCGATGACCTATCGGAATCTATCGGATTCCTCCGCTTTAATGAAGGGGCGCTTCCCGGTCAGGCACATACGCGCCCCGAACTCGGGCGAGCGCAGTCGCCACCAAGGGGCTACCTAAATAGTCTCACTGTCAAGCTCCTATGGCTAAGTGAAAGTGTTAAAGCATTATAGTCCGGTTGCCTGGCCCGCTGCGCTATCACCTCCTTTGTAGGACCAAGATGTTGGGTTAAGTGTGAAAATGCATCTTCTGCGAGCACCCCCGCACTATGTGCGTGGGGGCTGAAGCCAACGACTGCCATCTTTCAGATTTTGTATATATCTTAAAACGGCCGCACAGGAGGTGTTCCCAATACTTGAAGGCACAAGTATAAAAAGGCCACTATAGTTTATCAAAACATTACTTTATAATTACATATGCTATCATAACATAGCATCTTTCGAGCACTGCGTCTCTATTACACGAGCGCCTTCAAGGACTTCCTGAAAATAGTGCTCGAAGGGTACTCGGCTTTTGTCCGAATCTCGGGACGCAACAACGGTGGTCTCCATCTCTTCCCAGTATGTCTTGACACGGGCAAGAGCCATCCTTGCGCCCTTTATGCACACTGACCTCTTCATTGCATTAATACGCGGCACCGCGTCAAGGAATTGCTGCACCAAGCTGAAATAACTCTTCGGCTCCGATCTCCCCGGCCACAGATGACCCATGACGTACTTCATGGCGAGTCCGGACAACCTATTCAGTTTGGCCCATTGAGCCAAACGATCGTCCACTGCCAGTGGACGCTTTGGATTGTGAAACTGTGACCAGAAATGCTTTTCCACTTCACAATCTTTCTGATCTCGAAAGTATTCGATCGCATCAGCAACACTCGCTGCCAAATCCAGATAGGTATCCTCCACACTCCACATCCGGTCCAACGGAGCAAACTTCGGATCGCAAAATTTCCTTCGCAGCATAAAGGGCTTTCCAGCAGCAATCTGTTCGGCCTGACGCAGCTCCTCCTTCGCAACTCTCATCGCAGAGCGCGCGTCCTTGGCATTGGCAACGGCCTTCTCTAAGTTCGTCTGTTTCGCCTGGTCTTCTTTTTCAAGAAGTCTGCAACGGTCTGTAGCGCTTTTTAACTTTTCGGCCATCTTGGACATCTCTTCCTTGCTTCGGCAATGAGCAGCCTGTTCGGCTCTCAGCTCTTCAAGGGCTTTCCTGGTGGCCGCATCACTTTCGCTGGCTTGTTCTTTAGCTCGGGCAAGTTCTTCCCTAAGACTCTCCACGGCGGCCGCACCATCTGCGTCAAAGCACACACATCATAAGACACAGGCATAAAACTATTCTTACCTGATGCCGCCCGAGGAATTACATACCTTGAGCCTCATCAAGCCGCTTATTAACAAGCGTGATGTCGGCATCTGCCACGTCCAGTTGCCGCTTTAGTTCGGCAAAATCTTCAGTTCGGCTCAATTCCGGACACCATGCCGCCTACATTCAAAGGCGACATCTTAGACCTGGGATTATGATCCTCCGCGTGCCGTCATTTCTTGACGACGCGCAGAGTCTCAGGGGCTACTATCTACACAGGGCGCATCTTATTCATGCGCAACTGACAAAAGTGTACATTATCTAATGTACCTCAAAACCCGTCAGTAAACTTTTGACGCCCTCATGCAATCCGCTCTCTGCGGATGAGATCCTTTCAATCACCGTGCCCATCAATGCACGGTGCTCCTCCGAGATAGAAGCTCGCCCCAGCAGAATCTTTAGCTCCTCCGGCCGAGCACCAGACGGTGCCGGACTTGTCCCACGACCTCTTTCGAAGGCCGGACGCGGAGAACCTCGGGGGGCCACATAGCTATTTTTCGCCCCTGCCAGATTCGGAGAAACCCTCCGCGACGACACCTCAGGGTCGCCCGCCTCGCTAGGCAGCACGGCAGGGGGAGGCGTCCCGCTCTCCATCATCTCCGGAAGGAGATCCCCTGAAGACGAGCTCTGCTGAGAAGGGCTGAGGTCCGAGCTACAAGGTAAAAATTCGGTTAATCTTCTCAGATATAAATCAAGGATTTCCCTCATCCCTCAAAAGGAAAATCTTTCTCTACTTATGGCTCGCTCGAGGGCTGATCCCCTTGAGGGCGTAGTCCGGCCGAGGAACTCCCCGGCGTCAGACCCTCTGACGAGGATTTTTCCCCCGCTTCGAGGCCATGGTTTCCGGGTCGACAGAGGCGGCTCTTTTCTTCCCCTTAGGAGAGGAATTGTCGGTTCCTCCCTTCGGAGCAGCCTCCTTCGAGGAGGCCATAGCTTCCTTGTCCTCCCCCTCCAAAGGCATTATTTCCAGCATCCTGACCAGCACGGGATCCGGCCTGGTTTCGGGAAGGGGAGCCGGACACCTGATCAGCTTTGCCTTCGCTATCCACTCCTGTTTAAAAGGATGGCTCTTTTAGGGGCAAGTTTATGACAATTATACGGATAGAAGGTCCGGGCACAAGGTTGCTTACTTGAGTATCCGGGCGATTGCAGCTTAGGCCTGCGTCCTCGGTTAAATCCGGACACATCTCTTGTGATCCGAAGAACAGTTTATACATCTCCGCGGGCATTGCGCCCATGAAATTCTGGAGAGCTCGCGGTCCCTCTGGATTAAACTTCCACAGGCGAAGGGAGCGACGTTTGCTGGGCAAATTCGGCGAATCAGCATGACCTGCGTCACCTTGACCAGGCTGAGGTCTCCTTCCAAGAGATCCTTAATGCGGCCCTGTAACAAGGGCACGTATTTGGGCAAACCCCAATCTAACCCTCTGTTAACCCATGACGCTAGCCGTGGTGGGGGACCCGAGCGAAAGGCAGGAAGCGCCACCCACTTGGTGCTCCGGGGAGCGGTGATATAAAACCACTCTCGTTGCCACAAGCCTAGCTCCTCTTGAAAAGAGACCTCGGGCCATGGAGCATCAGCATTTTTGCTTATAACAGCGCCTCCGCACTCTGCGTCCGTCCCTTGATCATCTTCGGGTCCACTTTGAAAGTCTTGAGCCATAATCCGAAGTGAGGGGTAACACGGAGGAACGCTTACAACGATAAACAAGGAGATATGGAGGATGGACTCCGGAGCTAAGTCGTGGAATTCCAGCCCGTAATAAAATAGCAGTCCCCTCACAAAGGGATCCATCGGGAAGCCTAGCCCCCGAAGGAAGTGAGACACGAACACCACGCTCTCACCGGGCTGGGGACTGGGGATAGCCTGCCCTTGAGCAGGAAACCTGTGCGGAATTTCGGCGGTCAAGAACTTAGCCTCTCTCAACTTTAGCACGTCCTCCTCCGTGACGGAGGAGGGCATCCATCGGCCTTGAAGGTCGGAACCGGACATTGTCAAAGGTCTGAGGCGCCCGGAATCTAGAGCCTAGGGTGTTGGAACTCGAGGCAACGGGCGAACTTGTTTTGGGATTGGAGAAAAGGAGTAAGGCCCTGGTCTCTTTATAAGAGGTTGAATACCAGGAGCCCTCCTGTAACCGTTTGGGACTCGCCTTTAATCGAGAAAACATGCTAACGGGCATGATTGGGTTACCCACGTCCGTATTGATGAGAATCCCGTAAAAGGGGGGCACACGATCTCTGCTTTGACAAGACGTTCCAAGGAAACCGCCTCACAAGACACGCTGAGGTGAAAAAATGAAAACGATTCAAGTGAAGGACTTGGCTGTAGTGTGATGACGCACTGCGGAATACGTCAGCAGATTTGATTTGTGTTAATATTATTCTCTCTATGGCAATATGTGGAAACTTATTTTGTAGAGCCGGACACTACTCTTGGTGTTTACAATCTTCTATGAAGGACTTGGAGGAGGAACCCACCTTGCAATGCCGAAGAAAATTTGCGCACCGGACTCGTCGTCATTGAAGCCTGGTTCAGGGGCTACTGAGGGAGTCCTGGATTAGGGGGTGTTCGGGTAGCCGGACTATACCTTCAGCCGGACTCCTGGACTATGAAGATACAAGATTGAAGACTTCGTCCCATGTCCGGATGGGACTTTCCTTGGCGTGGAAGGCAAGCTTGGCGATGCGGATATTCAAGATCTCCTACCATTGTAACCGACTCTATGTAACCCTAACCCTATCCGGTGTCTATATAAACCGGAGGGTTGTAGTCCGTAGGCAATCAACTCCATACACAACAATCATACCATAGGCTAGCTTCTAGGGTTTAGCCTCCTTGATCTCGTGGTAGATCTACTCTTGTACTACCCATATCATCAATATTAATCAAGCAGGACGTAGGGTTTTACCTCCATCAAGAGGGCCCGAACCTGGGTAAAACATCGTGTTCCCTGCCTCCTGTTACCATCCGGCCTAGACGCACAGTTCGGGACCCCCTACCCGAGATCCGCCGGTTTTGACACCGACACTCACGCTATATCATGACAGTCAGTTTTCGGCTTTCTCTACTGAGGTGCTCGTCCGGATGAACCAGGGCACAATCGCAGTAGTTCTCCCGGTGCCGCCTTAGCCAATAGAGCGGAACGTAAGGCAACAAAACACAGGAGCCGGGAAAACCCAACATTTGACCAAAGACATGATTCAGAGCTGATGCATATAAGGACAAACTCGCGACGCCGAACACTCCCTAAGGTATTCGATCTTTATGGTGTAAACCGGGCCTAAACAGTGCCCTTCGTAAGAAGCCCCTGGTGTCCAGGTATGTGCATTGTTCTGACGTGGCCACATGCTAAGATGTCAGCATCCTTCTCAATGGTATTGAGAATCCGAGGGATGTGTATCAACAAGAGACAGTAAAAAAGGTTGACACAGGGTCTTAATCTAAAAAGAATCCTTTGAACGGGTCCCTGCTGCACGTCTGCGCCTGTGTCTCCGTTGTGCCGTATCCTGGACGGGTGTAGCACGATGGTCATCTGTAAAAGAGAGGAACTTAGGTGAAAAGTTGTCGTGCAAAAAGGTAGGTTTTAAAGAAACCATGTATAGTTCAAGATGAGTAAAAATTGCCACTTGTCTGCGCGCGTTGAGCCCCTTGTATTTATAATAGGGGTGTGGTCATCAAACCTGTATGAATTACATATAGCTGCGCCGGACTCGTCTAACCGTGTCCGTGGTCTTGACGACCCATCGAATGTTTTAGTTGGTGAGGCCGTTTTAGTGTGCGGCTGCCAAGGCAGCCGCACTCTCTTCGGCGCGCAGGGATCACTCGATATTTCCTTTTACTGTAATGATGCCACATGGACTGGGCATCTTAAGCATGTGGGAAGCGTAATGCGGTATTGCGTTAAAGCGGGCGAAAGCTTCGCGTCCGAGTAGTGCTTGATAGCCACTTTGGAACGGAGCAATGTGGAAGGTTAAATTTTCGCTACGGAAGTTGTCGGGGAAGCCGAATACAACCTCTAGTAGCAGGAAGACTGTGCAACGAGTCCCTGGGCCTGGCATTACTCCTCTAAAGGTAGTATTGCTGCGGCAAATTTTCGTTGGGTCTATCCCCATTCTGCGGATTGTGTCCTGATATATCAGGTTTAAGCTGCTGCCGCCATCCATCAGGACTCGCGTGAAGTGGTATCCGTCAATTATTGGATCTAATACCAAGGCAGCCCATCCTGCGCTCCGAATACTTGCTGAGTAATCCTGATGGTCGAAGGTGATTGGTTGAGACGGCTAGTGGCAGAACTCCGCGGTGATAGGCCCTTGGGCATCTTTATCTGGGAGTGCCGCTTTGCTTCTCCCCTTTATCACGTGTAACACGTTTACTGTTTTGACTTCTGGTGGAAATTTCTTCTGTTCCCCAGTGTTTTGCGTGCGAGGCTCATCCTCGTCTTCGCTTGGTGTATCCTGCCCCTTATGTTCGGCGTTGAGCTTGCCGGACTGCTTGAAGACCCAACATTCTCTGTGGGTATGATTTGCAGGTTTATCGGGGGTGCTATGGATCTGACATATTTGATCCAGAATTTTGTTTAAGCTGGACAGTTCATCTTTGGCGCCTTTAGGGGGCGGCTTTTGCTGACCTGGCCAAGAGCTTCTGAATCCGGCGTTTACCGCCGTGCTCTTCGGGTTGTCTTCTTCATTCCGACGCTTATTATTTTTGCTGCGTCGTGATTTCCCGTTTCCGTCTCTAACTTCAGATGTATTTGGGTCGCTGGTGCTGCATCGGGCTAGCCAGCTGTCCTCGCCCACGCAAAATCAGGTCATGAGGCTTGTTAATGCTGCCATTGTTCTCGTCTTTTCTTGGCCGAGGTGTCTGGCAAGCCATTCCTCTCGGACGCTGTGCTTAAAGGATGCCAAGGCTTCGACGTCCGGACAGTCGACTATTTGGTTCTTTTTATTAAGAAACCTATTCCAAAGCTTTCGGGCTCACTCTCCGGGCTGTTGAGTTATATGACTCAAATCGTCCGCCTCCGTAGGTCGGACATAAGTCCCTTGAAAATTCGCCCGAAAAGCGTCATCAAGCTCTTCCCAGCTTCCAATGGAGCTTTCGGGGAGGCTTTTAAGCCAGTGCCGAGCTGGCCCTTTGAGCTTGAGGGGTAAGTACTTGATGGCGTGGAGATCATCTCCTCGAGCCATATGGATATGGAGGATATAGTCCTCAATCTAGACTCCAGGGTCTGTTGTTCCGTCGTGTGCCTCTATGTTTACGGGTTTGAATCCCGCTGGAAATTCATGGTCCAGCACCTCATCAATGAAGCATAGGGGGTGTGCGGAACCCCTATATTTGGGTGTGCCGTGTTGTTCGGATATTTGTTGTGTTGCATTGCTTGCTAGAGCGTGCTTTCTTACCCCGTAGATAGATCTGGTTGGGCCATCTTTTTGATGCGAGTCCTCGTGTGGATCGCGTGTTGGCTTGTGTGCGGCGCCGTTTACCGCTCTATGTTGGCCATGAGGTTGTCTATCCGACCGGATGGCTGCTTTGTTTTTTGATTGCGGGGGCTCTAAGGCCTCCTCATCAAATTCGGGCAGTAGCTTTCGCTTTGGGTAGCTCTTTGTGTGGCGACTGCCGCCATACTTGTCTGCGGTGTTGAGTACCTTGCTCCATCTGATTCTGAGTGCATCTTCCGCAGTCTTGAGCTTCCGCTTCTGCTTTTTCAGGCTATGCATAGTGGCGACGAGCCTTTTATGGAGGTTCTTCTGCTCCAGGAACTTGTCCGGCGTGAGGTCATCCGGACTGTTATCTTCGTCGGGGACGGGTTGTTTGGTTTGGTTATCCAAGTTGCCTTGTTCGGACAGTTGCTCGATGCCATGTTCAACGTCCGCCGGCTCGCCTTGCTCTATGGCTGGGTCTGTATGATTATTGTTTCTGTTGAGGCGGGACTTGGGGCAGCGCTTACGCCGCCGCTTTGACTGCTTCTCGAGGGGACAACCCTTCGTTGCATCCTTCTGTTCCTCGTCGTCGTTTTCTTTTGGTGTGTCCACCATGTATACGTCATGTGATGAAGTGGGCGTCTGATGCCCTGTGAGCAGTTGTTCCTGTTCGTCTCCTGCATCGTTGTCCATACCGTCGATGTCTTTGGAGTCAAAGTCGAGCATGTCGGTTAAATCGTCGACAGTGGCTACTAAGTGGGTGGTGGGTGGGCAGCGAATTTCTCCGTCATCCGCATCCCAATCCTGCCGGACATAGTTCGGCCAGGATCCTCCTGACAAGGAGAGAGACCTTAATGACTTCAGTATGTCGCCAAAGGGCGAGTGCTAAAAAATATCCGGGGAGGTAAACTCCATGATCGGCGCCCAATCGGATTCAATAGGAACGGGCGCAGGCGGTTCGGAGTCCGTGGCCGGAGAAGGATCCGGCATTTTGACAACACGGCTCTCGTGCAGGGTAAGGTCGATGTTCGGCTCGATCGCCGCTGAGGATAAGGCCTTCGTGGCGGGGTCTATCCACCCGTCCACGGACGGCGCAACTGGCTCCGAATTGAGGGTCCGAGTGGCTGCCGGTGTGATCTCCTGAACACTGTCAAATGGTAGAGGTAAATCGTACTCATCGTGACCGTGTGACGCACAAGGCAGAGGCTCGAATCCGTCAAAGATCAAGTTTCCGCGGATATCGGCCATGTAGTTTAAGCTTCCAAACCTGACCTGGTGGCCAGGGGCGTAACTTTCGATCTGCTCCAGATGGCCAAGCGAGTTGGCCCGCAGTGCGAAGCCGCCGAATACAAAGATCTGTCCGGGGAGAAAAGTCTCACCCTGGATGGCATCGCTATCGATGATCGTAGGAGCTATCAAGCCTAACAGCGACGACACAGAGGAACTCTCAATGAAAGCACCAATGTCGGTGTGAAAATCGGCAGATCTCGGGTAGGGGGTCCCGAACTGTGCGTCTAAGGCGGATGGTAACAGGAGGCAGGGGACACGATGTTTTACCCAGGTTCGGGCTCTCTTGATGGAGGTAAAACCCTACGTCCTGCTTGATTTATTCTCGATGATATGGGTATTACAAGAGTTGATCTACCACGAGATCAGAGAGGCTAAACCCTAGAAGCTAGCCTATGGTATGATTGTCTGTTGTCCTACGGACTAAAACCCTACGGTTTATATAGACACCGGAGGGGGCTAGGGTTACACAAGATCGGTTACAAAGGATGAGATATACATATCCGTATTGCCTAGCTTGCCTTCCACGCCAAGTAGAGTCCCATCCGGACACGAGACGAAGTCTTCAATCTTGTATCTTCATAGTCCAACAGTCCAGCCAAAGGATAGAGTCCGGCTGTCCAGAGACCCCCTAATCCCGGACTCCCTCAACTGGTTTCAAAGAAGGGCAAGGGCAAGAAGGGAAACTTCATGAATGGCAAGCCAGTTGCCGCTCTAATGAAGAAACCCAAGAACCCAAACCTGAGACAAAGTGCTTCTATTAGGGGAAAGGTCACTGGTAGCGGAACTGCCTCAAATACTTGGTAGATAAGAAGGCTGGCAACTTCAACAAAAGTATATTTGATATATGTGTTATTGATGTGTACCTTACTAGTACTCCTAGTAGCACATGGGTATTAGATACCAGTTCAGTTGCTAATATTGGTAACTCGAAACAAAATCTACGGAATAAATAGAGACTAGCTAAGGTAGAGGTGACTATATGTGTTTGACGTGTTTCCAAGGATGATATGATCACCATCGCACGCTCCCTCTACCTTCGGGATTAGTGTTGAACCTAGATAAATGTTGTTTGCATTGGTGTCTGTGTTCAGCATTAACATGATTAGATCATGTTTATTGCAATACGATTATACATTTAAGTCAGAGAATAATGGTTATTCTGTTTACACGAATAATACTGTCTATGGTCATGCACCCAATGTGAAGGGTTTATTGAATCTCGGTCGTAGTGATACACATGTTCATAACATTGATGCCAAAAGATGTAGAGTTGATAATGATGGTACCACTTTCTTGTGGCACTGCTGCTTAGGTCATATTGGTGTAAAGAGCATGAAGAACCTCCATGCCGATGGACTTTTGAATTCACTTGATCTTGAACCCCTTGACACATGTGAACCATGGCTCATTGGCAAGATGACTAAAACCCCGTTTTCTGGAACAATGGAACGAGCAAGTGACTTGTTGGAAATCACACATGCTGATGTGTGCGGTCAGATGAGTGTTGATGCACACAGTGGATATCGTTATTTTCTCACCTTCACCAATGAATTGAGTAGATATGGGTATATTTACTTAATGAAGCATAAGTCTGAAATGTTTGAAAAGTTCAAGCAATTTTAGAGTGAAGTTGAGAATAATCATAACACGGAGATCAAGTTCTTACGATCTAATCAAGGGGAGAGTATCTGAGTTATGAGTTTGGCAATCACTAAAGACAAGGTGGAATCGTTTCACAGTTGACGCCACCTGGAACACCATAGCGTAATGGTGTGTCCGAATGTCGTAGTCGCACCCTATTCGATATGGTGCGATCTATGCTTTCTCTTACCGATCTACCACTATCATTTTGGGGTTATGCATTAGAGACAATTACATTCACTTTAAATAGGGCACCATCTAATTCCGTGGAGACGACACCGTATGAACTATGGTTTGGCAAGAAACCTAAGTTGTTGTTTCTTAAGGTTTTGGGCTACGATGCTTATGTCGATAGGCTTCGGCCAGAAAAGCTTGAACCCAAAGCAGAAAATTGTGTCTTCATAGATGATGTCTACTACACAACCTTCTTGTAGACTTGTTGGGCCTCCAAGTGCAGAGGTTTGTAGGACAGTAGCAAATTTCCCTCAAGTGGATGACCTAAGGTTTATCAATCCGTGGGAGGCGTAGGATGAAGATGGTCTCTCTCAAACAACCCTACAACCAAATAACAAAGAGTCTCTTGTGTCCCCAACACACCCAATACAATGGTAATTGTATAGGTGCACTAGTTCGGCGAAGAGATGGTGATACAAGTGCAATATGGATAGTAGATAAAGGTTTTTGTAATCTGAAAATATAAAAACAGCAAGGTAACTAATGATAAAAGTGAGCACAAACGGTATTGCAATGCGTTGAAACAAGGCCTAGGGTTCATACTTTCACTAGTGCAAGTTCTCTCAACAATAATAACATAATTGGATCATATAACTATCCCTCAACATGCAACAAAGAGTAACTCCAAAGTCACTAATAGTAGAGAACAAACGAAGAGATTATTGTAGGGTACGAAACCACCTCAAAGCTATTGTCGGTGTCAAAACCGGCGGATCTCGGGTAGTGGGTCCCGAACTGTGCGTCTAGGCCGGATGGTAACAGGAGGCAGGGTACACGATGTTTTACCCAGGTTCGGGCCCTCTTGATGGAGGTAAAACCCTACGTCCTGCTTGATTAATATTGATGATATGTGTAGTATAAGAGTAGATCTACCACGAGATCAAGGAGGCTAAACACTAGAAGCTAGCCTATGGTATGATTGTTGTGTATGGAGTTGATTGCCTACGGACTACAACCCTCCGGTTTATATAGACACCGGATAGGGTTAGGGTTACATAGAGTCGGTTACAATGGTAGGAGATCTGGAATATCCGCATCACCAAGCTTGCCTTCCACGCCAAGGAAAGTCCCATCCGGACACGGGACGAAGTCTTCAATCTTGTATCTTCATAATCCAGGAGTCCGGCTGAAGGTATAGTCCGGCTACCCGAACACCCCCTAATCCAGGACTCCCTCAGTAGCCCCTGAACCAGGCTTCAATGACGATGAGTCCGGCACGCAAATTGTCTTTCGGCATTGCAAGGCGGGTTCCTCCTCCAAGTCCTTCATAGAAGATTGTAAACACCAAGAGTAGTGTCCAGCTCTGCAAAATAAGCTTCCACATATTGCCATAGAGAGAATAATATTAACACAAATCAAATCTGCTGACGTATTCCGCAGTGCGTCGTCACACTACAGCCAACTTCTTCACTCGAATCGTTTTCACTAATCCACCTAAGCGTTGTTTTGCGAGGCGGTTTCCTTGGCACGTCTTGTCAAAGCAGAGATCGTGTACCCCCCCTTTTACGGGATTCTCATCAATAAGGACGTGGGTAACCCAACCGCGCCACTTATCACGGCGCTTGGGAGGCAAGCGAGTTTTACTAGGCAGGTGGGGACGCACAACCGCATCTGCCCATATAAGGGGACAAGGATCCACCTTTTTACCTACGCCTTCTTCCTCCTTTGCCTATCCAGCTCCTGCGCACCCGAGCTCTAGCGCCCAAGCCCGCACTTCCCACGTCAACCTTCTCCAGCAATGTCCGGAGCGGGAGGCAAGTGGATGGTCTCCTTCGTCACGGAGGGCAAAATCAAGAAGCTAAGGAAGGCCGGATACCTGTCCAAGGACATCGCGCACCGGCTTCCCGAAGAGGGGCAGCTTCTCCCCACCCCAAAGCCCCATGAGAGGGTAGTATTTCTCCCCCACTTCCTCCGCGGACTAGGTTTTCCACTCCGCCCATTTGTCCGGGGGCTCATGTTCTACTACGCCTAGATTTCCACGATCTAGCTCCGAACTTCATCCTCAACATCTCGGCGTTTATCGTCGTGTGCGAGGCTTTTCTCCACGTTCGCCCCCATTTCGGCCTCTGGCTCAAGACCTTCAACGTCAAGCCCAAGGTGGTGCGCGGCAGCCAGGCGGAGTGCAGAGGCGCCATGGCGGGCAAGATGGCCAACGTCCTATGGTTCGAGGGCTCTTTCGTGGAGACCCTAAAGGGATGGCACTCTGGGTGGTTTTACATCACCGAGCCGCGCGATCCGGAATGGACCGCAGCCCCCGAGTTCCGATCCGGACCCCCCACGCGGCTTATGTCCTGGAAAGAGACGTGCCTATCGTGGCGTGACGAAAAAGAGGTGACCGGATTGCAAACATGCATCCAGTTCCTGGTGAACAAGCCAGTCCGGCTTGTTCATATAATCCAGGTTATGCTCGTCCGCCGGATCCTCCCATGCCAACAACAGGATTTTAATCTGTGGGAGTTCGACCCGGCGCAGCATCAAACCCTCAGCAGGCTCTTCGACACGACATACGAAGACGCCTGGAAGATGCTTTTCAAGGGCGCCGAGGCTCCCGCATCCACTTCTGAGGACCGCGGATACAGCTCGCAGCATCACGCTAGCGAGGTAAGCCATCTACACCTTTTACAGGATGTTAAGCTTTTTTCATAGTTTGACTCTATGCGGGATCTAAACTCCCTTACCTTTGACAGGCTTGGCGGGCGATATCCGGACCGATTAACTGTCCGGCTCCGCTGCCCGAAGACCCAGCCCCAGCTCTACTAGTGAAGCTGCTGGTTCCGGCGCCTTATGTGGTGCCGGAGAAGAAGGCCAAGAAGAAGATGACCACGGGGACTCGAAAGAGTGCCCGCAACATGGTGGTGTCGGACTCGTCATCTGACGAGTCCGAGACGCCCTCCTCCCGTGAAAACGAGGAGGAGGAAGAAGAAAACTCTCCCCCCCAGCGGAGGGAGGAGAGAAGAGGAAGGCCACCCCAACGGGGGAGGCCGAGGGGTCTAGGAAAAGGAAGACCCCTCCGCCGGACTACGCCCCCAACGCCGAAGAGGGCGAAGAGGAGTGCCCAAACAGGGCCAAGCGTCCGGCGAAATCGTAAGTTCGGATATCAGAGTAACTCGTGATGTTCCTTTGTTGCACAGCTTTCCCTAATGTCGAATGTAATTATGCAGTCCGCCCCGGGCCGAATTCGACGAATCGTCGGGCGGCTCCCTGGACTCATCGGACGTGAACTCAGTTCCGCCCGCTGTCTCCCCCCGCACTGCAGACGATGCCAAAGTGGCGTCGCGACAAGCTCCGGGGAAGGAGGAGGTGGTCCCGGAGGAGCCGCAAGGCAACCTCCGGGACTCCAGGAGTGAAGGGGATAAGGCTCCCCAGGGCTCTAAGTCCATCTTTGTGCCGGACATCGTGCCGGAATCAGTTCCGGACCGCGGTAGGTGAACTCCTTCCAAGAGGAGCAAGCCTTCTGAGCCGGCGGCCTCCGTCCAACCGGAGGTGCCGGACAATCTGCTGGAGGTGCTTGACGACGCCTCCATCGACGAGGGGCACCGTACTATTATGAGTACGGTGATCCAGAAGGTTCAGTACGCCAAGAGCGGACTGAATTAAGCTTGCTCTAGCCTTGTAACAGGTTTCGAGGTAAGTAAAAATATGTAAAAATATTACCGCATAGACAGTAGCCCCTGATGCTCTGTTTGGCGTTCGGAAAGAAAAACCGAGTAGAGGATCTATTAAATATCGCAGGAGTCTAACAAAAAAGAGTCAATATGCGTATGCAGGCTTCGCTACTATCCACCGCCGCACTGACTGCGGAGGTGGGTGTCCTAAAGCAGGACCTCGAGCGGACCGAGCAAGAGCTCGGTCTTGCCAAGCGGCGGCTCGAGGAGGAAGAAGGTAAGAAATACCTTACAGAAAAAGTGCCTATAGAAAGGCTTGATTGCAAAAAGAGTAACAGGATTGTACTGCTTATTGTAGGGGCCACGACTGAGGTGGCGACCCTTAAGCAGGCGCTGTCTACGGCCAAAAAGAAAACGGCCGCGGAGCGCACCGAGCGAGACAGACTTGGGGCTCAGGTCAGCGAGGTGCAGCAAGAGCTTTAGGATCTCATGAAAAACATGAGAGTTTAGAGCTGGAGTCGAAGGCGCAAGCATCCGAGCTTGCAACGGCCCTAGAGGCTGCCAAGTCTGCCAAGGCCGAAGCCCAAAAGGCCCTCCAAGAGTTGGAGGAGATGAGGAAGATAGCAGCGGGTAAGGCATTCTTTATGCAAAGCAGAAATATAAAAGTGAACTACCTGTTACTTACCCGAATCCGGAGCTCTCCAGGGGCATTCGCAGATCTTCCCGCAGTGTATCCGATGCCGCCGCATTCTACCGAGCTGAAGAGGGCAGCTCGACGGAGAAGGTGTTCTGGTCTCAGTATTCTGAGGCCGGACACCCTGTGCCCTTGAGCGACCAGCTGAAACAGCTGGTCGAGCTCCACAAGGCAGCCGAGCAGGCCATGAAGGGCTTCATAGTTCGGCTGTGGCCTGGAGAGGCCCTGCCTGGGAGCTATTTCGGGCTAGTGCGGCGGCTGGTGGAGGCCTGTCCGAGGCTTGAGGTCATCAAGCGCTCCGTCTGCATCGAAGGTGCCCGTCGGGCCCTTACCCGTGCAAAGGTGCACTGGGGTAAGCTAGACGGTGAGAAGCTTGTGAAGGACGGGCCGCCGCCGGGGAAGGAGCATCGCAAGCCCAAGAACTACTACAAGGATGTTCTTGCAGGTGCCCGCCTTGTGGCGGATGAATGTACCAAGGATGTGATATTTGAATGAACTCGCTCGTGTTTATCCTGTGCGCTGAAAACTTGTTCATATGCGCTAAGCAATGCTTATTGAATTTAAAATATTACTTTCTGTGCGGCCGTTTATCAAAAATTGAGAGATGGCCAGTCGTCGGTTTCTGCCCCCGTGCCACTAGTGCTGGGGTGTTCGGGATAAACCTGAGTGCTCTTTTTCCCATAGTTGGGTCCTTCGAGGGAGGCGCTCAGCACAACGAACCAGGCAATCGGACTATAATGCTTGAACACTCTCACTTAGCCATAGAACTCTATAATTTTAAATTTTGGCGAAGCCCCTAGTTTGGAAGACTGAGTTCGGGGCGCTATCCACGCCTTGGCCGGACAAAGCCAGCTCCTCGCTCGAAGCGGCATAAGCCTTTAGGGACTCGAAAAACCTCTCGAACAACGACCGGTCTCTCGCCACATCATGACAGTCAGTTTTAGCTTTCTCCACTGAGGTGCTTAACCCAGCTGAACCGGGGCACAATCGCAGTGGTTCTCCTAGTGCTACCTTAGCCGATAGAGCGGAACGTAAGGAACCAAAACATAGGAGCCGGGCAAACCCAACTATTGACCCAAATCATGATTCAGAGCCGATGCATATAGTGCTATAAGTTCGGGGTGCTGCACTTGTGAAAGTGTACGGACTTCTCACACCATTATGAGGGGTACTGAAGCCCCTGGCGTGTTTGCCATACCATGGTGTACGGGTGCAATCATGTCATTTAATAAACATAAATGTGAAAAGAAGACAATGCAAAAAATAGACAAGAAGCTAAGCATTGTTTATAGAGAGGCTATTTATCAAAGCCGAACGATACAAATAGTGCGGTAAGCAAAAGATATTGGACTATTCAGTATGTCCTGACCAGGGGCAGGCCACGGAATTGTATTTAAAACAGGTATACCGCTCGTAACAGAGACCACCTGGGAGTTCCATAATGCGGCATGGCTTGTCTGCCTCCCTGGATCTTGCATCGTTTGTGCGGCAGTCGAATTGCTGAACAGGTCGTCCGAAGTATGGAGTCCTGAAAGTAAGAAAAAAAATTAAAAAAAAGAATCTAGCAGCCCCTAGTACGTTTTAAGCCGTATTTTGGGCGTGCCGTTATTGTGCCCCTTCCCCTGTGCCCATGGTATTTCAAGGGCGTAGTTATGTACGCGAGGTACTGGTTTCGCTATGTCACGAAAGCTGGGGTTGGGGCCTCATTGCTACGCTTGCTCCGAGTGTGCCAGGCGGTCCTGCTGTGGGTTACTCCGGGCGCGCTTGGTAGTGTCTAGCTTTTTAATGGCCGGACTGGAGAATTGGCTGAGAAGGCTACTTTGTACTTCCGCTGTGAGAGCCGGCGTATGCTCCTCCGTACGGAGGGAGCGTTCGGTGTTTCCGTTGACCGTAATTACTCCTCGAGGGCCTGGCATCTTGAGCTTGAGATATGCGTAGTGCGGCACCACATTGAACTTTGCGAATGCAGTTCGTCCGAGCCGGGCGTGATAGCCACTATGAAACGGGACTATATCGAAGATTAACTCTTCGCTTCGGAAATTGTCCGGGGATCCGAAGACCACGTCAAGTGTTACTGAGCCTGTACAGTTGGCTTCTACACCTGGTATAACTCCTTTAAAGGTCGTTCTTGTGGGCTTAATCCTTGAGGGATCTATGCCCATTTTCCGCACTGTATCCTGATAAAGCAGGTTCAGGCTACTGCCGCCGTCCATGAGGACTCTTGTGAGATGAAATCCATCGATGATTGGGTCGAGAACCAATGCGGCGAAGCCACCATGACGGATGCTAGTGGGATGGTCCCTTCGATCAAAAGTGATCGGGCAGGAGGACCATGGGTTGAACTTTGGGGCGACCGGCTCCATCACGTATACGTCCCGTAGCGCACGCTTCCGCTCCCGCTTGGGAATGTGGGTTGCGTATATCATGTTCACCGTCCGCACTTGTGGTGGAAAGCCCTTCTATCCATTGTTGTTCGGCGGCTTGGGCTCCTCGTCGTTGCTGTGCAGCCTCTTGTCTCTGTTTTCGGCATTTAACTTGCCTGCCTGCTTGAACACCCAACAATCCCTGTTAGTGTGATTGGCTGGCCTTTCGGGGGTGCCATGTATCTGGCACAAGCGATCGAGTATTCGGTCCAAACTGGACGGGCCCCGAGTATTCTTTTTGAATGGCTTTTTCCGCTAACTGGATTTATAGCCTTTGAATTTGGCATTGACTGCCGTGTCTTCATTGCTGTCACTGCTAACGCGGCGTTTTTGCTTATTCTGACGTGTCCTGCCACTTTTGTCCTTGGTATCCGAATTACCAGGGTTCTTTGATAAGTTGTTACTGCGAGCTAGCCAGTTGTCTTCTCCCGCGCAAAAGCGGGTCATGAGTGTCGTGAGGGCTGCCATGGATTTCGGCTTTTCCTGTCCCAGGTGCCGGGCAAGCCACTCGTCGCGGATGTTATGCTTGAAGGCTGCTAGGGCCTCTGCGTCCGGACAGTCGACTATCTGGTTTTTCTTTGTTAGGGACCGTGTCCAGAATTGTCTGGCCGATTCCTCTGGCTGCTGAATTATGTGGCTTAAGTCGTCGGCATCCGGTGGTCGCACGTAAGTGCCCTGGAAGTTGTCGAGGAATGCGGCTTCCAGGTCCTCCCAAGAACCGATTGAGTCTGCTGGCAAGCTGTTAAGCCAATGCCGGGCCGGTCCTTTAAGTTTGAGCGCGAGGTATTTGATGGCGTGTAGATCATCGCCGCGTGCCATGTAGATGTGAAGGAGATAATCCTCGATCCATACCGCCGGATCTGTTGTGCCATCGTATGATTCGATGTTTACGGGTTTGAAACCCTCTGGGATTTTATGATCCATTACTTCATTCGTGAAGCATAGCGGGTGTGCGGCGCCTCTGTACTGGGCTATATCACGACGCAGCTCGGAAGAGATATGTCTGTTGTGTTCGGCCCGACCGGATTTGTTGTATCCGGAGTGAAGATCATTGTCACATGCCGTAGGGCGCCTGCGCGATCCGTAGATCGATCTTGTTTGTCTTGCCTTATCCTCCAGTATGTCTCGCAGGTCGGGCGTATTCTCCCGTGCCTTAGTTGAGTGGCGTCGGGGCATGGCTTGGGTGGAGGGCCGAGAGGCCTCTCTGTCGCGGCCGCGAGGTGGCCGGTCTGCCATGTCATGCGCTGGTGATGTAGGTGCTTCCTCCTCTGATCGGGGTAGCGGCCTGCGCTTCGGGTAACTCTTGGAGGGGCCTTCGAGTTCATACTCTTCGGCTGCAAGGACTTCAGTCCATCTGTCAGCTAGCAAATCTTGGGCAGCTCTAAGCTATTGCTGCTTTTTCTTGAGGCTGCTTGCCGTGGCTAAAAGCTTGTGTTTAAAACGCTCTTGTTCGGCGGGGTCTGTTGGTATGACGAATTCATCGTCATCGAGGCTTGCCTCGTCTTCGGAGGGAGGCGTATAGTTATTATCCTCGACCTCTCGGTCTGCCGCTCTCTCATGAGGGCTGGCTTCTCCATCTTCCTGTGCCGAATCTTGCTGAGGTGGGTGTTCTTCGGCGCTATCCGAGGTAGTATTATCTCCCGTGCCGGAATCACCGTTTTTGCTTTGGCGGGATTTAGAGCGGCGCCGCTGACGCCGGCGCTTTGGCTGTTTCTTGGGGGCGTCATCCCCAACTGTTCCATCGCCATCTCCATCTTTTGGAGTATCCACCATATATATGTCATATGACGAGGTGGCCTTCCAGCGCCCTACAGGTGCTGGTTCCTGTTTGTCTCCTACATCGTCGTCCATGCCGTCGATGTCTTCGGAGCCGAAGTCAAGCATGTCGGTTAGATCATCGACAGTGGCTACAAAGTGGGTGGTGGGTGGGCCTTGAATTTCCTCATCGTCCGTATTCCACCCTCGCTAACTGTAGTCCGACCAGGGCTCTCCTGATAAAGAGAGAGACTTAAGAGAATTCAGGATGTCGCCTAAAGGCGAATGCTGAAAGATGTCTGCGGCGGTGAACTCCATTATCGGCGCCCAATCGGATTCGATTGGCAGGGGCGCGGGGGGTTCGGAGTCCGGGAAGGAGTCCGGATCCTCGGAGTCACGGGTCGTGCAGAGTGCGGGGCTAGCGTTCGGCTCGATCGCTTTTGGGATCGTAGCCCCCGAGGTGACGTCCAACCTCTCATCCTCGATTGGCGCAATAGGCTCCGAGTTAGGGGTCGGAACCGATGCGTGTGCGGCCTCCAGGACACTGTCCGGGGGCAGAGCTAGATCATGCCCCTCGAGGTAGTGCGGCGCGCTTGGCCGTGGCTCAAACCCGTCGAAGATCAAGTCTCCGCGGATGTCAGCCGTGTAGTTTAAGCTTCCAAACCTGACTTGATGGCCAGGGGCGTAGCTTTCGATCTGCTCCAGGTGGCCGAGCGAATTGGCCCGCAGAGCGAAGCCGTCGAAGACGAAGATCTGTCTGGGGAGAAAAGTCTCACCCTGGACCGCATCGTTGTTGATGATCAAAGGAGCCATCGGGCCTAAAGGCGACGACACAGAGGAACTCTCAATGAAAGCACCAATTTCGGTGTCAAAACCGGCGGATCTCGGGTAGTGGGTCCCGAACTGTGCGTCTAGGCCGGATGGTAACAGGAGGCAGGGTACACGATGTTTTACCCAGGTTCGGGCCCTCTTGATGGAGGTAAAACCCTACGTCCTGCTTGATTAATATTGATGATATGGGTAGTACAAGAGTAGATCTACCACGAGATCAAGGAGGCTAAACCCTAGAAGCTAGCCTATGGTATGAGTTGTGTATGGAGTTGATTGCCTACGGACTACAACCCTCCGGTTTATATAGACACCGGATAGGGTTAGGGTTACATAGAGTCGGTTAAAATGGTAGGAGATCTTGAATATCCGCATCGCCAAGCTTGCCTTCCACGCCAAGGAAAGTCCCATCCGGACACGGGACGAAGTGTTCAATCTTGTATCTTCGTAATCCAGGAGTCCGGCTGAAGGTATAGTCCGGCTACCCGAACACCCCCTAATCCAAGACTCCCTCAGCTATCCTTTCTGATCGATCTATTCAAGAGTCCGTAGTAAAATAACACGAAGCTATTCTTTCCATTCAATCTATCATAGAGTTCGTACTAGAATAACACCTTAAGACACAAATCAACCAAAACCCTAATGTCACCTAGATACTCCAATGTCACCTCAAGTATCCGTGGGTATGATTATACGATATGCATCACACAATGTCAGATTCATCTATTAAACCAACACAAAGAACTTCAAAGAGTGACCCAAAGTTTCTACCAGAGAGTCAAGACGAAAACATGTGCCAACCCCTATGCATAAGTTCACGAGGTCACGGAACTCGCAAGTTGATCACCAAAACATACATCAAGTGGATCACGTGATATCCAATTGTCACCACAGATAAGCACATGCAAGACATACATCAAGTGTTCTCAAATCTTTAAAGACTCAATCCGATAAGATAACTTCAAAGGGAAAACTTAATCCATTACAAGAGATTAGAGGGGGAGAAAAATCATAAGATCCAACTATAATAGCAAAGCTCGCGATACATCAAGATCGTACCACCTCAAGAACATGAGAGAGAGAGAGATCAAACACATAGCTACTGGTACATACCCTCAGCCCCAAGGGTGAACTACTCCCTCCTCATCATGGAGAGTGTCGGGATGATGAAGATGGCCACCGGAGAGGGATCCCCCCTCTGGCAGGGTGCCGGAACGGGTCTAGATTGGTTTTCGGTGGCTATGGAGGCTTATGGCGGCGGAACTCCCGATCTATTGTGTTCCCTGATGTTTTTAGGGTATCTTGATATATATAGGCGAAAGAAGTCGGTCAGGGGAGCCACGAGGGGCCCACGAGGATGGGGGGCGCGCCTCCCTGCCTTGTGGCCACCTCGAAGCTTCCCTGACGTATACTCTAAGTCTCCTGGATTGCTTCCGTTCCAAAAATAACTCTCTCGAAGGTTTCATTCCGTTTGGACTCTGTTTGATATTCCTTTTCTTCGGAACACTGGAATAGGCAAGAAAACAACAATTTGGGATGGGCCTTCGGTTAATAGGTTAGTCCCAAAAATAATATAAAAGTGTATAATAAAGCCCATAAATATCCAAAACAGATAATATAATAGCATGGAACAATCAAAAATTACAGATACATTGGATATGTATCAGCATCCTGAAGCTTAATTCCTGCTCATCCTCGAGTAGGTAAATGATAAAAACAGAATTTTTGATGTGGAATGCTTCCCAATATATTTATCAGTGTAATCTTCTTTATTGTGGCAAGAATATTCAGATCCATAAGATTCAAGACAAAAGTTTAATATTGACATAGAAATAATAATACTTCAAGCATACTAACAAAGTAATCATGTCTTCTCAAAATAACATGGCCAAAGAAAGCTATCCCTACAAAATCATATAGTCTGGCTATGCTCTATCTTCATCACACAAAATATTTAAATCACGCACAACCCCGATGACAAGCCAAGCAATTGTTTCATACTTTTGATGTTCTCAAACCTTTTCAATATTCATGCAATACATGAGCATGAGCCATGGATATAGCACTATAGGTGGAATAGAATGGTGGTTGTGGAGAAGACAAAAAAGAGGAAGATAGTCTCACATCAACTAGGCATATCAACGGGCTATGGAGATGCCCATCAATAGATATCAATGTGAGTGAGTAGGGATTTCCATGCAACATATGCACTAGAGCTATAAGTGTATCAAGGCTCAACAAAAGAAACTAGTGGGTGTGCATCCAACTTGCTTGCTCATGAAGACCTAGGGCATTTTGAGGAAGCCATCATTGGAATATACAAGCCACGTTCTATAATGAAAGATTCCCACTAGTATATGAAAGAGACAACATAAGAGACTCTTTATCATGAAGATCATGGTGCTACTTTGAAGCACAAGTGTGGAAAAAGGATAGTAGCATTGTCCCTTCTCTCTTTTTCTCTCATTTTTTGGGCCTTCTCCTTTTTTATGGCCTTTCTCCTTTTTTATTTTTTTCGTTCGAAGTCTCATCCCGACTTGTGGGGGAATCATAGTCTCCATCATCCTTTCCTCACTTGGGACAATGCTCTAATAATGATGATCATCACACTTTATTTACTTACAACTCTAGAATTACAACTCGATACTTAGAACAAAATATGACTCTATGTGAATGCCTCCGGCGGTGTACCGGGATATGCAATGAATCAAGAGTGACATGTATAAAAATTATGAACGGTGGCTTTGCCACAAATATGATGTCAACTACATGATCATGCAAGCAATATGACAATGATGAAGCGTGTCATAATAACAGAACGGTGGAAAGTTGCAGGGCAATATATCTCGGAATGGCTATGCCATAATAGGTAGGTGAAAGTGCTAATGGCACTTAAGCTATATTTTGGTGTGATGACAATGTGGTTAGTTGAACTAATATTGGTTGCTAAAGTTTATCTCAGGATATTGGTTCTAACTTCCCGCGATGGAGATGTGCAACCCCCCCATTTTAAAAAGGACAAAGGCGTGGTCTTTTGACGCTTCGAAGGTTTAGTTTTGGTTTGCTTCGAGTCGTAGGAAAGACTGCACTATTAAGAGGGGTCTGTGTGGATAAATGTTGTGTGGGAATGCCTTTGCCGAGCCTTACTCTCTTACCCTTCCCACTCCAACCACCTCATATGAACCTAGTGTGTGTGCTGTGGTACTCAGAAAGTTGCAACAGTAAGTTACTGGGTACCCCGTGCGCACGGGGTGTTTTGACCCTCGTGCGCACGGGGTACTGGGTAACTCTCTGGGTACCCCGTGCGCACGGGGTACTGCGTAACTCTCTGGATACCCCATGCGCACGGGGTCTTTTGACCCCCGTGCGCACGGGGTGGTGCGATTGTCTCTAGATACCCTGTGCGCACGGGGCTGACTTAGCCCGTGCACATGGGGTCCAACGGACAGAAATCCCCACCAGCCCATGAACACTATAAAAAGGCCTTTCTTCCTCCTCCAAACTTTAACCCTAATGTCTTGTTGAGCTCCACCATTGCTACACCCCATTTTTCTCAATACTCTCAATCCCTCCACCCAAACTTGTTGAAACTTTGTGGATTGGGAGAGCAAGACCCGATCTACAACTTGACCAAACCAAATCGCGTTCCCCGCAACATTTCTTCCCCATTGACTTGTTACTCTTGGAGCTTGGGCTCCTAGGCGGTTAGAGGTTCCTCCGGAAGCTTCCTTGATTGTGGTGTGCTCCGGAGAAGTTTGTAAAGGTGTGGTGGTCGCCTTCAAGATCAACCCCGAGCGGTTCGAGGCTCATCCGTTGGGGGTGACTCGAAGGAGAATACGGTGAGCCTTTGGTGGGATCCCACAAGCTTTGACTTCGGCACCGCTCCAAACGGAGATTAGCTCTTCCCCAAGGAAGAGTGAACTTCGGGTTAAAATCCGTGTCCTCGTCTCACTTCTGGTAAATCCTTTCCCGCACCTTTCTTTGTTGTTGTATGCTTGTTGGCTTGCTAAGTAGTTTGTTGCCTAGCTTTTCTTCTTGGAGCTTGCTTGTCATATAGGTTGCATTCACCTAGTTGCATATCTAGTGAACTCTTTTATCCGCTAAGCCTTAAAATCTACAAGAAATATTAAAATTTGTAGTCTCCTATTCACCCCCATCTAGTCGACCGTATCGATCCTTTCAATTGGTATCAGAGCCTCATGCTCTGATATAAGGTTTTACAACCTTAGAGGACATGGTCGATCTAGGGAATGAGGGAGGTAGCCTACCCGTTGCGGGGGATGGTCAAAACCAACCCCCCGCCGCGACTGAGACACTTGGTGCTCCGGTCGTTGCTCCTGCTGCTACTACTAACCCGAATGTCCCCTTGACCGTGGTCGATCTTCTTTCAATGTTTGTGGACCTCAAAGTCTCTATGTTGAAAGAGGTTCGAGCCTCGGTCAAGGAGGAAATTGATGCTCGCCTAAAGACATCAACGTCCGCATCAAACTCGCTTAACCCAAATGAGGTTCATGATGCGGATGACTCGAGGGAACCTCTTGCTTCCCCGGCTCGTACTCAAGTTCCCCAGTATAATGCCGTGGAACCCTTTTACTCTCCTCAACCCTTGCAACATCCCCGCATTAATCCTATTGGGCCTCCACCCCCTTTGAAAGCTAATGCATTTGCTAAGTGGAAGCTAGATATGGAGTCCACATGCGCAGTGCTTCAACTCAATTGTGGTGGATTGTGGTCAATGGATTCATCCCCAAGGACCCAATGAATCTCACTCCAAGGGAAGCAGTTGGCGATCAACTCAATGCTACCGCACACAACATGCTTCGAAACACTGTGACTGAAGACTATAGTGATTCCATTGCTCTTCTCACAACCGCAAAGGAAATTTGGGATTGCCTTGAGGAGGCTCTTGAAGGAGATGAAGCAATTCTAAGATCTCGGTTGGTCTTGCTCAAACAAGAAGTCAATATCTTTGTGAGGAATGAGGGTGAGTCCGCAGAAGAGGTTTACCGAAGGTTGAAGTCCCTTATTCTCAACTCGAGAACCTTTGGGTGCACTTGGGCAAATGATGAATTCATCAAGGACAAGTTCATAGATGCTATGGTTCTCACAGAACATACCATGGTCATGATGGTTCATCAACGTCCGGACTATCACAAGTTGACTTTGGCTCAAGTTGTTTCCACCTTCTCTACCCATGTTCTTTTGGAAACCAAGTCCAAGAAAACATTTGCAATAGCTCAAGCAACCAATAACTCCAATCTTGCCTTGAAGGCCAAGAAAGTGATGAGCCAATCCTCAAGGGAGGAAGAAGTGAGTGAAGAGATATGTGAGGAGGATAATGATACCTCGTGCCCGGCAAATGATTTTGCAGAAGACTTGGTTCTCTTAGTCAAGAAGTACTCCAGGACCATGGCAAACAAAGGAAGAAATCTTCAAGGAAGATCTTTTGGATGAAGGAAATGCTACAATTGTGATAGCCCAAGACACTTTGTTCATGATTGTCCATATGAGAGACGTGAAGACAAGTCCGAGAAGCTTGTGCTTAAGAAGAAGAAGTTCACCAAGTTTGCAAAGAGGAAGGATGACAAGGCTCTTGTTCATGAAGAATACATGTCTGGAGATGAATATGACGGTGATGATGATCAAGTGGGCATGGCCGCCTTCGCCATGCATGCCACTACCTCCTCCTCCACCACCGGCCTCTTCGACTCTCCAAACGAGGACAAGCCATTCACTCATCGATGCCTCATGGCCAAAGAGGTAAAAACAAAGTCCAAACCCAAGAGACCCGACAACTACACTCCCAATGTCTCATGTGAGATAGTGGAGGATGAGTGTGAGGAGGGTGTGGATAATGATGAGGAATCCTTAATGGCTTTCATGAAAACTCTTCATGGTGAAGCTCATGCTCGTTTTGGCGATCTCCTTAAGTCACTCGCCGAACGTGATGACTTTATTGAGAACGTTGAGAACCTCCTTATAGAGGAAAAAGAGAGAGTTGATCTCCTCGAGCACGAACTTAATGAAGAGAGTGTCATGAGAGCATCACTTGAGGAAGCCTTATCTGCTCATCAAATTGACTTTGTTAAAACCAACGATGCTTTGCAACTTGCTCTTGGGAATAAAAATGCTCTTAACGTTAGAGTTGAAAAACTTCTAGTTGACCATACAAGACTTGTTGAGGAGCATGAGTTCCTTGTGATTAGTTCCAAGGTTGTCAAAGGTGACCTCATTGCTCTCACCGAGTCTTATGCTCAATTAAAAGCTACAACCATTAAGGCCCTCACCGTACCTCATATTGATTTAAATGATGATGCTTGTATGGCTAACTTTGCTCATGATTGCACCTCCCTTCAAGAGGAAAATAAGAAGTTGAAAGCTCAAATTGAGAAAGGGCTTGTATCATGCATCCAAGGGGAGAAAAACCTAAACGATCTCTTGAGCAACCAAAAGGAGTGTGTTGCCAAGGAGGGAGTTGGGTTTAATCCCGCATCTAAGAGTGGTAAGAACAAGAAGAAGAACAACAACAAGAAGATCGGTCCGACTCCTTCCCCTCCCCAAAAGGTAGTGTTTGTGCAAGAAGGGCACAAGGAGAAGGAGAAGGAAATGAAGGGTGTTGGGAATGGTAAGGTCATTAGGGACAAGGCTATTCCCAAGAATTTTGCCGGCAAGAACAATCCATCATATGTTCTCATGAGAGGATATGATGGCTATACCGTTGCAAAATTTGTTGGACTAACTATGATGATTATGCTTGGACTATTTGGGTTCCCAAGACCCTTGTTGCTAACTCACCAGGACCCATTACAAAATGGGTACCTATAACCAAAGCTTGATTATCGTAGGACTATGTCTCCGGCGGGACTCAATGGGTGATCGATAGTGGATGCACCAATCATATGACCGGAGAAAGGGAGATGCTTGTGGAGTTCGTTGATTCACTCAAGGCCTCTTCGAACATCTCCTTCGGTGACAATAGCAAGGGAAAGGTATTGGGTTTGGGCAAGGTGGTAATCTCTAATGATTCATCTCTTGCAAATGTCATGCTTGTCCAATCCCTTCACTACAATTTACTTTCAACTATTCAATTGGCTCGTGCCGGATATGATTCACATTTTGGTGAATTCCATGTGACCGTCTTTAAGAGGAGCAATCTCAAAGTGGTCTTTGTTGGGCATGTTGAATACAACCTTTACGTGGTTGCTTTCTCAAAAGAGAAAACTCATCTTGCAACATGCCTAATGGCCAAGGCCGACGTGGGGTGGCTATGGCACCGTAGGCTAGCCCACGTGGGCATGAGAAATTTACAAGCTCTCTTAAAGGGGAGCACATTCTTGGACTAACCAATGTGTCTTTTGACAAAGATCGTCCTTGTAGTGCTTGCATTGTCGGAAAGCTTCATGAAAAAGCTCATAAAGTGAAGACTATCATCACCACCTTGAGGCCCCTCGAGCTTATCCATTTGGATCTATTTGGGCCTCCAACATATGATAGTTTGGGAGGAAGGAGATATTGCCTTGTCATTGTTGATGACTTCACAAGATATACTTGGGTGTTCTTTCTCAAGACTAAAGATGAAACTCAATAAACCTTCATCAACTTTTCCAAAGAAGCTCAACGTCAACATAACTATGAGATGAAGGCAATCCGAAGTGACAATGGCACCGAGTTCAAAAACTATACAATGGATGAATTCTTGAGTGAAGAGGGGATAAAGCGACAATATGCCGCACCATATACTCCCCAACAAAATGGTGTTGTGGAGAGGAAGAATCGGACTCTTATTGAGATGGCTAGGACCATGCTTGATGAGTACAAATCACCATACAAGCTTTGGGCAGAAGCCATCAACACCGTGTGCCATGCTTCAAACCGGCTTTATCTTCGCATGCTCAAGAACAAGACCCCTTATGAGCTCCTAATTGGGAGAAAGCCCAACGTCAAATACTTTTGGGTATTTGGTTGTAAGTGTTTCATTTTAAAAAAAAATCCCGGTTAGCTAAAATTGAGTCTAGAACTTATGAGGGCATATTTGTTGGATATGCATCAAACTCTCATGCTTACTGAGTTCTCAATAAATCCACCGGATGCATTGAGGAAACGGTAAATGTGGAGTTTGATGAAGATAACGGCTCCCACATGGAGCAAATTGTTCCTAGTGTTGTAGGTGATGAGGCTCCTTCACAAGCTATAAGGACAATGGGGATAGGCCACATGCTCCCACAAGAAACGCCCCATGTCCAAGTAGAAGAAGAAGGAGTAAGAGCCCCTCTTGAGGATTTTCCACAAGGGAAGTCATCACCGACACCACTTGTACAAGATGCCTTGGGAAGTAATGAACCTATCCAAGAACAAGATCAAGACCCTCATATTCCTGAGCAAGATCAAGAGAAAACTCTTCCGAATAATGAAGAACCAATCATTGAGGCTCAAGATCAAGCTCAAAGTCATGATCAAGATCTAGATCAACCCCAACCACAAGTGTCTTCATCGTCATCACTTCCTACTGAGCAAGAACCTGTGGTTGCAAAGAGAAGAGTGTCTCCAAGGCTAAAGCAATCTCAAGGGCAAGCTTCTTCATCAAGTCCAAAACCAAGTGAAGAAGAGCTTGACCGCAAAGAGCAAAAAGTGGCCTCCAAGCTAAAACATCTTCAACACCTCACCGAGAACATCTACGGAAGAATCAAAAAGGGGGTAACTACTCGTAGACGTTTGGCAAACTTTTGTGAACATCACTCGTTTGTCTCTTGTGTTGAACCCCTTAAGGTGGAAGATGCCCTTGACGATCTGGATTGGATAGATGCCATTCATGAAGAACTCAACGACTTCACACGCAACAAAGTGTGGACCCTTGTAGAAAGACCCAAGGAATTTCATAATGTCATTGGAACAAAGTGGATTTTCAAGAACAAACAAGATGAATATGGACAAGTAATAAGGAACAAGGCAAGGTTAGTGGCACAAGGTTTCACCCAAGTTGAAGGTTTGGACTTTGGTGAAACTTTTTCCCCCGTTACCCGTCTCGAATCCATTCGCATCTTGCTTGCTTATGCCTCTCATCATGATTTCAAATTATATCAAATGGATGTTAAGAGTGCATTTCTTAATGGTCCTCTTAAGGAGTTGGTGTATGTCAAGCAACCTCCCGGTTTTGAAGACCCCGATCATCCCTCTCACGTTTATGAACTCCATAAGGCACTCTACGGACTCAAACAAGCACCTCGTGCTTGGTATGATCACCTTACAGCATTCCTAAGCGAGAAGGGGTTCCAGATAGGGGTAATAGATTCCACTCTCTTTACGAAGAGGGTAAAAGGAGAGTTGTTTGTCTGGCAAATATATGTTGATGATATTATCTTTGGGTCAACTAACCATGCTATTAACGTTGAGTTTGAGAATCTTATGACTAAGGAATTTGCGATGAGCATGATGGGAGAGTTGAAGTTCTTTCTCGGTTTTCAAGTGAAGCAATTGAGAGGCGGAACCTTCATCAATCAATCTCGTTATATCCAAGACATGCTCAAGAGATTCAAAATGCAAGATGTCAAGCCAATGAAGACGCCCATGGCCACAAAATGGTCAACTTAATCTTGATCCAAATGGTAAATAAGTGGATCAAAATGTATATCGCTCTATGATCGGTTCCTTGATTTACCTTTGTGCATCTAGGCCAGATATTATGTTGAGTGTGTGTATGTGTGCAAGATTTCAATCCACTCCTAAGGAGAGCCACTATTCGGCAGTGAAAAGGATCCTTTGATATTTGGTTCATACCCCAAACTTGGGCCTTTGGTATCCCAAGGGATCATCATTTGAGTTAATGGGTTACTCGGATTCGGATTGGGCCGGAGACAAGGTTGATCGCAAGTACACATCCGGCTCATGTCAATTCCTAGGGAGATCGTTGGTAACTTGGTCTTCAAAGAAGCAAAATTGTATATCTCTCTCCATAGCCGAAGTCGAGTATATTGCTGCCGGAAGTTTTTGTGCCCAATTACTATGGATGATGCAAACTTTGATGGATTACGGTGTCAAATGTGACAAAGTGCCTCTTTGGTGTGACAATGAAAGTGCCATCAAGATCGCCGAGAATCCGGTTCAACATAGCAAGACCAATCATATTGAGATTCGTCATCATTTCATTAGAGATCATGTGGCCAAGGGAAACATTGAGTTACTCCATGTCAACACCGAGAATCAACTAGCATACATCTTCACCAAGCCCCTTGACGAAGCAAGATTCCACGAGTTAAGGCATGAGCTAAATATCATGGATATTAGTAACTTCGGATGAAACTCTTGCTCGCACACACATACTCATGTACTATCTTGCTTAGGTGTAGGCACATGTCTAGGGGGAGCTATCTCAACTCATGAGCTATCTTATCCTAGAAGTGCATAAAACAAACACAATCTTTCACATAAGCCACATTAGGTGGTACTTGTGCTTCAAAGATGAGTATTGGTCTTGGGCCCAAGGTTCATATCTTCACGGTGCCATACATGGTGGCCTCGGCCACCACCCTCTCTTGAGGCTTGTCCGTGTTTGTTTCGTGTGTGTGGTGTGGTGGTTCTTTTCTTCTTTTGGTTGGTTCTCCTCGCTTCTTTTTGGTACAAGTGCTCCACATATACCCTTTCCATAGTGATAGGACTTTCCTCGCGGCGTGTTCAGAAACGTAGACCGAGTGCCTTGTGAAGTAGGGGTAAGAGTATACACTCAGCCCTGTATTTAAAGATCCACTCATGTCAAAGTTCCTGAATACCCCGTGCGCACGGGCCTGTACCGTGCACACGGGGCCCCCGTTCCCACGGGCTCTGTACCATGTGCACGGGACCCCCGTGCGTACAGGGCTCACTTAGCCCGTGCGCACGGGGTCTGTGGTTTCTGGTCCTGAAGAGGTGGGGCGTGGGGGGGGGGGGCTCGGGTTCATTCCCACCAATTTGCCCCCTCCACTCCCCAGGAAGCCTCCAGCGCCGCCGCCGTCGCCTCCACTCGCCGGAGCTCCTCCGGGCTTTTGTCGGAGTTCTTCCTCCGTGGATCTGGATCATGATGTGGTCCTCCTCCGGTTGGTCCTCTCCTCTTGTTCCACCTCCTTGAGTTCCCTTCTTTTGTTCTAGCTTTAGGGTTTCTTTGCTCCCTAGATTCGTTTGGCCTCAAGTAGTTTGTAGATAGAAGTCTAGTGCTTAGATCCGTTGGTCCCTCTGCTGCACCCACTCCCGGTACTCTTTCTGGTAGTGGCTGATGCTACCTCTTGAGCTTGCATTGGATTTCCCCGAAGAGGAAGGGATGATACAGCAGAGTAGTGTAAGTATTTTCCTCAGGTTTTGAGAACCAAGTAATCAATCCAGTAGGAGGCCACGCTCAAGTCCCTCGTACCTGCACAAAATGATAGCTACTCGCAACCAACGCGATTAGGGGTTGTCAATCCCTTCACGGTCACTTATGAGAGTGAGATCTGATAGATATAATATTTTTGGTATTTTTGGTATAGAGATGCAAAGTGAAAAGTAAAAGGCAAAGTATAAAGCAAAGCAAGATTAAAGTGATGGAGATTGATATGATGAGAATAGACCCGGGGGCCATAGGTTTCACTAGTGGCTTCTCTCAAGAGCATAAGTATTCTACGGTGGGTGAACAAATTACTGTTGAGCAATTGACATAATTGAGCATAGTTATGAGAATATCTAGGCATGATCATGTATATAGGCATCACGTTCGTGACAAGTAGACCAAAACGATTCTGCATCTACTACTATTACTCCACTCATCGACCGCTATCCAGCATGCATCTAGAGTATTAAGTAAAAAACAGAGTAACACTTTAAGCAAGATGACATGATGTAGAGAGATAAATTCATGCAATATGAAATAAACCCCATCTTGTTATCCTCGATGGCAACGATGCAATACGTAACTTGCTGCCCCTTCTATCACTGGGAAAGGACACCGCAAGATCGAACCCAAAGCTAAGCACTTCTCCCATGGCAAGAACTACCAATCTAGTTGGCCAAACCAAACGAATAATTCGAAGAGACTTGCAAATATAACCAATCATACATAAAAGAATTCAGAGAAGATTCAAATATTATTCATAGATAGACTTGATCATAAACCCACAATTCATCGGTCTCAACAAACACACCGCAAAAAGAAGATTACATCGAATAGATCTCCACGAGAGAGGGGGAGAACTTTGTATTGAGATCCAAAAAGAGAGAAGAAGCCATCTAGCTACTAACTATGGACCCGAAGGTCTGAGGTAAACTACTCACACTTCATCGGAGGGCCTATGATGATGTAGAAGCCCTCCATGATGACGACCCTCTCCGGCGGAGCTCCGGAACAGGCCCCAAGATGGGATCTCGTGGATACTGAAAGTTGCGGCGGTGGAATTAGGTTTTTGGCTCCTGTTCTGATCGTTTGGGGGTACGTAGGTATATATAGGAGGAAGGAGTACGTCGGTGGAGCACCGAGGGGCCCACGTGGCAGGGGGCGCGCCCTAGGGGGGTGGGCGCGCCTCCCACCCTCGCGACCGCCTCTTTGACTCCTTGGAGTAGGGTTCAAGTCTCCCGGATCACGTTCGGTGATAAAATCACGTTCCCGAAGGTTTTATTCCGTTTGGACTCCGTTTGATATTCTGTTTCTCCGAAATACTAAAATAGGCAAAAAACAACAATTTTGGGATGGGCCTCCGGTTAATAGGTTAGTCCCAAAAATAATATAAAAGTGGAAGATAAAGCCCAATATAGTCCAAAACAGTAGATAATATAGCATGGAGCAATCAAAAATTATAGATACGTTGGAGACGTATCAGGCATCCCCAAGCTTAATTCCTGTTCGTCCTCGAGTAGGTAAATGATAAAAAGAGAATTTTTGATGCGGAGTGCTACTTGGCATAATTTCAATGCAAATCTTCTTAATTGTGGTATGAATATTCAGATTAGGAAGATTCAAGACAAAAGTTCATATTGACATAGAGAATAATAATACTTCAAGCAAACCAACAAAGCAATTATGTTTTCTTAAAGTAACATGGCCAAAGAAAGTTCATCCCTACAAAATCATATAGTTTAGTCATGCTCCATTTTCATCACACAAGAATGCTCTCATCATGCACAACCCCGATGACAAGCCAAGCAATTGTTTCATCCCTTAATAATTTCAAACTCATAAACTTTCACGCAATACATGAGCGTGAGCCATGGATATAGCACTATGGGTGGAATAGAATATAATGATGGGGGTTATGTGGAGAAGACAAAGAGGAGAAAGTCTCACATCAACGAGGCTAATCAATGGGCTATGGAGATGCCCATCGATTGATGTTAATGCAAGGAGTAGGGATTGCCATGCAACGGATGCACTAGAGCTATAAATGTATGCAAGCTCAATAAAAGAAACTAAGTGGGTGTGCATCCAACTTGCTTGCTCACGAAGACCTAGGGCACTTGAGGAGGCCCATTGTTGGAATATAGAAGCCAAGTTCTATAATGAAAATCCCCACTAGTATATGAAAGTGATAACTCAAGAGACTCTCTATATGAAGAACATAGTGCTACTTTGAAGCACAAGTGTGGAAAAAAGGAATAGTAGCATTGCCCCTTTTTATTTTTTTATTTTTTTTTATTTTTTTGGGCCTTCTTTTTTTGGCCTTTCTCTTTTTTGGGACAATGCTCTATTGAATGATGATCATCACACTTTTATTTATTTACAACTCAATGATTACAACTCGATACTAGAACAAAGTATGACTCTATATGGATGCCTCCGGCGGTGTACCGGGATATGCAATGAATCAAGAGTGACAAGTATGAAAAAAATTATGAACGGTGGCTTTGCCACAAATACTATGTCAACTACATGATCATGCTAAGCAATATGACAGTGATGAATGTGTCATGATAAACTGGATGGTGGAAAGTTGCATGGCAATATATCTCGGAATGGCTATGGAAATGCCATAATAGGTAGGTATGGTGGCTGTTTTGAGGAAGATATAAGGAGGTTTATGTGTGAAAGAGCGTATCATATCACGGGGTTTGGATGCACCGGTGAAGTTTGCACCAACTCTCGATGTGAGAAAGGGCAATGCATGGTACCGTAGAGGCTAGCAATGATGGAAGGGTGAGTGCGTATAATCCATGGACTCAACATTAGTCATAAAGAACTTATATACTTATTGCAAAAATCTACAAGCCATCAAAAACCAAAGTATTACGCGCATGCTCCTAGGGGATAGATTGGTATGAAAAGACCATCGCTCGTCCCCGACCGCCACTCATAAGGAGGACAATCAAATAACACCTCATGTTTCAAATTTGTTGCATAACGTTTACCATACGTGCATGCTACGGGACTTGCAAACTTTAACTCAAGCACTGCTCAAATTCAAAATTACTCTACTAGCATGACTTTGATATTACTACCTCCATATCTCAAAACAATTATCAAGCATCCAACTTTCTTAGTATTCAACACACTCAAAAGAAAGTTTCACAAATCTTGAATACCAAGGATGTTACTATTAAGCAAATTACCATGCTATTAAGACTCTCAAAATAATTTAAGTGAAGCATGAGAGATCAATAGTTTCTTTAAAACAAATCCACCACCGCGCTCTAAAAAAATCTAAGTGAAGCACATAGAGCAAAATTATAGCGCTCAAAAGATATAAGTGAAGAACATAGAGCAAAACTTCTTAGCTCAAAAAGATATAAGTGAAGCACATAGAGTATTCTATCAAATTCTAATTCATGTATGGCTCTCTCAAAAGGTGTGTACATCAAGGATGATTGTGGCACACTAACAACCAAAGACACAAATAATACAAGACGCTCCAAGCAAAACACATATCATGTTGGTGAATAAAAATATAGCTCCAAGTAAATTACCGATGGAAGTGGACGAAAGAGGGGATGCCTTCCGGGGCATCCCCAAGCTTTGACTTTTTGGTGTACTTGGATTATCTTGGGGGTGCCATGTGCATCCCCAAGCTTAGGCTCTTGCCACTCCTTGTTCCATAATCCATCAAAAGAATTCACCCAAAACTTGAAAACTTCACAACACAAAACTCAAATAGAAATCTCGTGAGCTCCCTTAGAGAAAGAAAACAAAAGACCACTTCAAGGTACTGTAATGGAATCATTCTTTATTTATATTGGTGTTAAACCTACTGTATTCCAACTTCTCTATTAATTATAAACTATTATACTAACCATAGATTCATCAAAATAAGCAAACAACACACGAAAAAACAGAATCTGTCAAAAACAGAACAGTCTGTAGTAATCTGTAGCTAGAGAAATATCTGGAACCCCAAAAATTCTAAAATAAATTTCTGGACGTGAGTAATTTATCTATTAATCATATGCAAAAATAATTAACTAAATATCGCTTTCCAAATAAAAATGACAGCAGTTCTCGTGAGCGCTAAAGTTTCTGTTTTTTTACAGCAAGTTCAACAAGACTTTCCCCAAGTCTTCCCAACGGTTCTACTTGGGACAAACACTAATTAAACACAAAAAACACAACCAAAACAGAGGCTAAATAATTTATTTATGACTAAACAGGAGAAAAAGGCAAGGAATAAAAATAAAATTGGGTTGCCTCCCAACAAGCGCTATCGTTTAACGCCCCTAGCTAGGCATAAAAGCGAGGATAGATCTAGGTATTGTCATCTTGATTCTTAATTCTTTTAGCAATGTTATGCTCAAATCCGGGAGGTTCCTTACGTTTCCCTTCATATTCAGAGATCTTGAGATCTAAAGAATCCAACCACTTATTGCAAAGAGTAATCAACATATTCATGCGGTGAAGATTTCCGCTAACGCTCTTAAGAGGTTCAAGAGATTTTTGTAAAATCTTAGTTACTTCGCAAATTTTCTCAAAAACTTGCATTTCCTCTTGGGTATGATGGGGCCCCTTTTGTTGAGGTAAAGTTCCTACTATACCTTCTATAATTTCATGCGCGATACTGGGATCAATTTCAATAAAATTGCCTTTGGCAACACAATCCGAAAGTTGTCTATGAGACATATTAAGCCCAACATAAAAGTTGCGAAGCAGAATTCTGAAATCTACTTCTAGGGTGCATTTACGATAAGATTCCATCATTCTAAACCAAGCATCCTTTAAGTTTTCTCCTTGCTTTTGTTTGAAGTGAAGGACTTCAAACTCGGGGGACAAAGGAGCAGAAAGAGGACTAGCCATGAAAACAAGCAAACAAACTAGCACACGAGCAAACAAGAGCAAACGGGCAAAAGAGGCAAACGGAGAAAAGAGAGAGAAGGGTATCGATAGAGAGAGAGGGCGAATAAAACGGCAAGGGTGAAGTGGGGGAGAGGAAAACGAGAGGCAAATGGAAAAAAATGTAATGCGAGAGATAGGGATTGTGATGGGTACTTGGTATGTTGACTTTTTGCGTAGACTCCCCGGCAATGGCGCCAGAAATTCTTCTTGCTACCTCTTGAGCTTGCGTTGGATTTCCCTAAAGAGGAAGGGATGATGCAGCAGAGTAGCGTAAGTATTTCCCTTAGTTTTTGAGAACCAAGGTATCAATCCAGTAGGAGGCCACGCTCAAGTCCCTCGTACCTGCACAAAACGATAGCTACTTGCAACCAACGCAATTAGGGGTTGTCAATCCCTTCATGGTCACTTACTAGAGTGAGATCTGATAGATATAATATTTTTGGTATTTTTGGTATAGAGATGCAAAGTGAAAAGCAAAAGGCAAAGTAGAAAGCAAAGCAAGATTAAAGTGATGGAGATTGATATGATGAGAATAGACCCGGGGGCCATAGGTTTCACTAGTGGCTTCTCTCAAGAGCATAAGTATTCTACGGTGGGTGAACAAATTACTGTTGAGCAATTGACATAATTGAGCATAGTAATGATAATATCTAGGCATGATCATGTATATAGGCATCACGTCCGTGACAAGTAGACCGAAACGATTCTACATCTACTACTATTACTCCACTCATCGACCGCTATCTAGCATGCATCTAGAGTATTAAGTAAAAAATAGAGTAACGCTTTAAGCAAGATGACATGATGTAGAGAGATAAATTCATGAAATATGAAATAAACCCCGTCTTGTTATCCTCGATGGCAACAATGCAATACGTGCCTTGCTGCCCCTTCTGTCACTGGGAAAGGACACCGCAAGATCGAACCCAAAGCTAAGCACTTCTCCCATGGCAAGAACTACCAATCTAGTTGGCCAAACCAAACGGATAATTCGAAGAGACTTGCAAAGATAACCAATCATACATAAAATAATTCAGAGAAGATTCAAATATTATTCATAGATAGACTTGATCATAAACCCACAATTCATCGGTCTCAACAAACACACCGCAAAAAGAAGATTACATTGAATAGATCTCCACGAGAGAGGGGGAGAGCTTTGTATTGAGATCCAAAAAGAGAGAAGAAGCCATCTAGCTACTTGGACCCGAAGGTCTGAGGTAAACTACTCACACTTCATCGGAGGGGCTATGATGATGTAGAAGCCCTCCGTGATGACGGCTGTCGGTGTCAAAACCGGTGGATCTCGGGTAGTGGGTCCCGAATTGTGCGTCTAGGCCGGATGGTAACAGGAGGCAGGGAACACGATGTTTTACCCAGGTTCAGGCCCTCTTGATGGAGGTAAAACCCTACGTCCTGCTTGATTAATATTTATGATATGGGTAGTACAAGAGTAGATCTACCACGTGATCAAGGAGGCTAAACCCTAGAAGCTAGCCTATGGTATGATTGTTGTGTATGGAATTGATTGCCTATGGACTACAACCCTCCGGTTTATATAGACACCGGATAGGGTTAGGGTTACATAGAGTCGGTTACAATGGTAGGAGGTCTTGAATATCCGCATCGCCAAGCTTGCCTTCCATGCCAAGGAAAGTCCCATCCGGACACGGGATGAAGTCTTCAATCTTGTATCTTCATAGTCCAGGAGTCCGGCTGAAGGTATAGTCCGGCTACCCGAACACCCCCTAATCCAGGACTCCCTCAGTAGCCCCCGAACCAGGCTTCAATGATGACGAGTCCGGCACGCAAATTTTCTTCGGCATTGCAAGGCGGGTTCCTCCTCCAAGTCCTTCATAGAAGATTGTAAACACCAAGAGTAGTGTCCGGCTCTGCAAAATAAGCTTCCACATATCGCCATAGAGAGAATAATATTAACACAAATCAAATCTGCTGACGTATTTCGCAGTGCATCATCACACTACAACCAAGTCCTTCACTCGAATCGTTTTCATTTTTCCACCTCAGCGTGTCTTGCGAGGTGGTTTCCTTGGCACGTCTTGTCAAAGCAGAGATCGTGTGCCCCCCTCTTACGGGATTCTCATCAATACGGACGTGGGTAACCCAATCGTGCCCGTTAGCAGGTTTTCTCGATTAAAGGCGAGTCCCAAACAGTTACTGGGAGGGCTCCTGGTATTCAACCTCTTATAAAGAGACCAGGGCCTTACTCCTTTTCTCCAATTCCAGAATAAGTTCGCCCGTCGCCTCGAGTTCCAACACCCTAGGCTCCAGATTCTGGACGCCTCAGACCTTCGACAATGTCCGGTTCCGACCTTCAAAGAGGCTAAGTTCTTGACCACCGAAATTCCGCACAGGTTGCCTGCTCAAGGGCAGGCTATCCCCAGTCCCCAGCCCGGTGAGAGCGTGGTGTTCATGTCTCACTTCCTTCGGGGGCTAGGCTTCCCGATGGATCCCTTTGTGAGGGGACTGCTGTTTTATTACGGGCTGGAATTCCACGACTTAGCTCCGGAGTCCATCCTCCATATCTCCTCGTTTATCGTTGTATGCGAAGCGTTCCTTCGTGTTACCCCTCACTTCGGATTATGGCTCAAGACTTTCAAAGTGGAGCGGAAGATGATCAAGGGACGGCACGCAGAGTGCGGAGGCGCTGTTATAAGCAAAAATGCTGATGCTCCATGGCCCGAGGGCTCTTTTCAAGAGGATCTAGGCTTGTGGCAACGAGAGTGGTTTTATATCACCGCTCCCCGGAGCACCAAGTGGGTGGCGCTTCCTGCCTTTCGCTCGGGTCCCCCACCATGGCTAGCGTCATGGGTTAACAGAGGGCTAGATTGGGGTTTACCCAAAGACGTGCCCTTGTTACAGGGCCGCATTAAGGATCTCTTGGAAGGAGACCTCAGCCTGGTCAAGGTGACGCAGGTCATGCTGATTCGCCGAATATTGCCCGGCAAACATCGCTCCCTTCTCTTGTGGGAGTTTAATCCAGAGGGACCACGAGCTCTCCAGAATTTCATGGGCGCAACGCCCGCGGAGATGTATAAACTGTTCTTCGGATCACAAGAGATGTGTCCGGATTTAACCGAGGACGCAGGCCTAAGCTGCAATCGCCCGGATACTCAAGTAAGCAACCTTGTGCCCGGACCTTCTATCCGTATAATTGTCATAAACTTGCCCCTAAAAGAGCCGTCCTTTTAAACAGGAGTGGATAGCGAAGGCAAAGCTGATCAGGTGTCCGGCTCCCCTTCCCGAAACCAGGCCGGATCCCGTGCTTGTTAGGATGCTGGAAATAATGCCTTTGGAGGGGGAGGACAAGGAAGCTATGGCCTCCTCGAAGGAGGCTGCTCCGAAGGGAGGAACCGACAATTCCTCTCCTAAGGGGAAGAAGAGAGCCGCCTCTGACGACCCGGAAACCATGGCCTCGAAGCGGTGGAAAAAATCCTCGTCAGAGGGTCCGACGCCGGGGAGTACCTCGGCCGGACTACGCCCTCAAGGGGATCAGCCCTCCAGTGAGCCGTAAGTAGAGAAAGATTTTCCTTTTGAGGGATGAGGGAAATCCTTGATTTATATCTGAGAAGATTAACCAAATTTTTACCTTGTAGCTCGGACCTCAGCCCTTCTCAGCAGAGCTCGTCTTCGGGAGATCTCCTTCCGGAGATGATGGAGAGCGGGACGCCTCCCCCTGCCGTGCCGCCTAGCAAGGCGGGCGACCCTGAGGTGTCGTCACGGAGGGTTTCTCCGAATCCGGCAGGGGGGAAGATAACTATGTGGCCCCCTGAGGTTCTCCGCGTCCGGCCTTCGAAAGAGGTCATGGGACAAGTCCGACACCGTCTGGTGCTCGGCCGGAGGAGCTAAAGATTCTGCTGGGGCGAGCTTCTGTCTCGGAGGAGCACCTTGCATTGATGGGCACGGTGATTGAAAGGATCTCATCCGCAGAGAGCGGATTGCATGAGGCCGTCAAAAGTTTACTGACGGGTTTTGAGGTACATTAGAAAATGTACGCTTTTGTCAGTTGCGCATGAATAAGATGCGCCCTGTGTAGATAGTAGCCCCTGAGACTCTGCGCGTCGTCAAGAAATGACGGCACGCGGAGGATCATAATCCCAGGTCTAAGATGTCGCCTTTGAATGTAGGCGGCGTGGTGTCCGGAATCGAGCCGAACTGATGATTTTGCCGAACTAAAGCGGCAACTGGACGTGGCAGATGCCGACATCACGCTTGTCAACAAGCGGCTTGATGAGGATCAAGGTATGTAATTCCTCGGGCAGCATCAGGTAAGCAGAGTTTTATGCCTATGTCTTACGATGTGTGTGCTTTGACGCAGATGGTGCGGCCGCCGTGGAGAGTCTTAGGGCAGAACTTGCCCGAGCTAAAGAACAAGCCAGCGAAAGTGATGCGGCCACCAGGAAAGCCCTTGAAGAGCCGAGAGCCGAGAGCCGAACAGGCTGCTCATTGCCGAAGCAAGGAAGAGATGGCCAAGATGGCCGAAAAGTTAAAAAGCGCTACAGACCGTTGCAGACTTCTTGAAAAAGAAGACCAGGCGAAACAGACGGACTTAGAGAAGGCCGTTGCCAATGCCAAGGACGCGCGCTCTGCGATGAGAGCTGCGAAGGAGGAGCTACGTCAGGCCGAACAGATTGCGGCTGGAAAGCCCTTTATGCTGCGAAGGAAATTTTGCGATCCGAAGTTTGCTCCGTTGGTCCGGATGTGGAGTGTGGAGGATACCTATCTGGATTTGGAAGCGAGTGCTACTAATGCGACCGAACACTTTCGAGATCAGAAAGATCGCGAAGTGGAAAAGCTTTTCTGGTCGCAGTTTCACAATCCAGAGAGTCCACTGGCAGTGGACGATCGTTTGGCTCAATGGGCCGAACTGAATAGGTTGTCCGGACTCGCCATGAAGTACGTCATGGGTCATCTGTGGCCGGGGAGATCGGAGCCGAAGAGTTATTTCAGCTTGGTGCAGCAATTCCTTGACGCGGTGCCGCGTATTAATGCAATGAAGAGGTCAGCATGCATAGAGGGCGCAAGGATGGCTCTTGCCCATGTCAAGACATACTGGGCAGAGATGGAGACCACCATTGTTGTGTCCCGAGATTCGGACAAAAGCCGAGTACCCTCCGAGCACTATTTTCAGGAAGTCCTTGAAGGCGCTCGTGTAATAGAGACGCAGTGCTCGAAAGATGCTATGTTATGATAGCATATGTAATTATAAAGTAATATTTTGATAGACTGTAGTGGCCTTTTTATACTTGTGCCTTCAAGTATTGGGAACACCTCCTCTGCGGCCGTTTTAAGATATATACAAAATCTGAAAGATGGCAGTCGTTGGCTTCAGCCCCCATGCACATAGTGCGGGGGTGCTCGCAGAAGACGCATTTTCACACTTAACCCAACGTCTTGGTCCTACAAAGGAGGTGATAGCGCAGCGGGCCAGGCAACCGGACTATAATTCTTTAACACTTTCACTTAGCCATAGGAGCTTGACAGTGAGACTATTTAGGTAGCCCCTTGGTGGCGACTGCGCTCGCCCGAGTTCGGGGCGCGTATGTGCCTGACCGGGAAGCGGCCCTTCGTTAAAGAGGAGGAATCCAATAGATTCCGATAGGTCATCGAGTGGCTGACCAGTCTCACGCTACATCATGACAGTCAGTTTTCGGCTTTCTCTACTGAGGTACTCGCTCGGCCGAACCGGGGCACAATCGCAGTAGTTCTCCTGGTGCTACCTTAGCCAATAGAGCGGAACGTAAGGTAGCCGAACTCAGGAGCCGGGCAACCCAACATTTGACCAAAGACATGATTCGAAGCTGATGCATATAATGCCAAAACTCGCGACACCAAACACTCCCTAAGGTGTTCGGTCTTTATGAGTGCGGGCAAAACAACACTCTTTATTATTATTAAAAATGCCCCTAGTGTCCAGGTACGTGCAAAAATTCTGACATGGCCACATGCCAAGACGCCAGCCTCCTCCTTGGTTATATCAGAAAGAAAAAACCAGGGGATGTGTAGCAACAAGAGACAGTAAAAAAGGTTTAAGAAGGGTCTTAATCTAAAAAGAATCCTTTAGGACGGGTCCCTACTGCACGTCTGCGCCTGTGTCTCCGTTGTGCCGTATCCTGGACGGGCGCCGCACGACCTTCATCTGTAAAAGAGAGGAACTGAGTTGAAAATGGGTCGTGCCGAACAAAAGTTTAAAATAAACAAAGTATAAAGTAAAATATATAAGATTGAGCTTTATTGTCTCTTATTGTATATGCGTGGAGCCCCTAGTGCGGGGGTATATGGCCTCTAGGCCTCCATCAATGATGATTTTGCACCAAACTCGTCTATCCGCGTTCGTGGTCTTGCATGACCTATTTCGAAGTTTTTTGGCTGGTGAGGCCATTTTGCTGTGGGACTGTCAAAGCGGCCACACAGTCCTCCGCTTGGGGAGGTGCACTTTAGTGCTTCCCCTTCAAAGAGATGATGCCTCGTGGACCGGGCATCTTAAGCGTGAGAGATGCATAATGCGGTATTGCATTACAGCGGGCGAAAGCTTCGCGTCCCAGTAGTGCTTGATAGCGACTTGAGAACGGGACGATATGGAAGGTTAGCTTTTCGCGACGGAAGTTATCGGCAGAGCCGAATATAACTTCGAGCCGGAGAAAACCCATACAATGGGTGTCCGGACCAGGTGTTACCCCTTGAAAGGAGGTTTTTGCTGCGGCGGATTCTTGCTGGGTTTATCCCCATGTGATGGATTGTATCCTGATATATCAGGTTTAGTCCACTGCCGCCGTCCATAAGGACATTTGAAAACCGGAGTCCGCCAATTGTTGGATCGAGTATCAAGGCAGTCCATCCTACATTCTTGATATTTATAGAATAATCTAGCTGATCGAAGATGATCGGTTTTGACAACCAGTGGCAGGACCCTTTGGGGATGGGCCGTGTGGTGCGTACCTTTACGGGTGCCGCACGTTTTGTTATGTGAAGTGAGTTCACTGTTTTTACTTCTTGTGGGAAGTTCTTTTGTTTCCTAGTGCTCTGCTTTTGGGGTTCGTCCTCGTCTTCGCTTGGTGTGTCGAGCCCCTTGTGTTCGGCATTGAGTCTGCCGGATTGTTTGAAAATCCAACAGTCTCTGTGGGTATGGTTAGCAGGCTTCCCGGGAGTACTGTGTATCTGACATATCCTGTCCAGGATTTTATTTAGGTTGGATGGATCGTCCCTGTTATCCTGGGGGGCGATTTTGCCTGATTTTTTCGTGAGCCTTTGTATCCGGCATTGACTGTCGTGCTCTTCGGATTTTTGTCCTTAGTCCAGCGACGGTCCTTGTTGCGTCGTGCTTTTCCATTTCCATCCCTAGTTTCGGATGTACTTGGGTCGCTAGGGCTGCACCTTGCCAACCAGCTGTCCTCCCCTGCACAAAAGTGGGTCATGAGGCTTGTTAGTGCGGCCATTGTTCTTGGCTTTTCTTGGCCGAGGTGTCTGGCGAGCCATTCGTCTCGGACGTTGTGCCTGAAAGCTGCTAAGGCTTCGGCGTCCGGACAGTCGACTATCTGATTCTTTTTAGTGAGGAATCTATTCCCGAACTGCCGAGCTGATTCTCCAGGTTTTTGAGTTATGTGACTAAGATCGTCTGCATCCGGAGGGCGGACATAGGTCCCTTGAAAGTTTGCTCGGAAAGCATCCTCGAGCTCTTCCCAGCTTCCAATTGTGTTTTCGGGAAGGCTTTTAAGCCAATGCCGGGCTGGCCCTTTAAGATTAAGGGGTAAATATTTTATGGCGTGGAGATCATCTCCTCTAGCCATGTGTATGTGGAGGATATAATCCTCGATCCAAACTCCAGGGTCTGTTGTTCCATCATATGCCTCTATGTTTACGGGTTTGAATCCCTCTGGAAATTCATAGCCCAGGACCTCATCGGTGAAACATAGGGGGTGTGCGGAGCCCCTGTATTTGGGTGTGCCGGATTCTGATGATGGCTTCATAGCGTTGCTTACGAGAGCTTGCTTTCTTGGCCCATAAATGGACCTGACTGGGCCATGATGCGAATCCTTAAGTGGGTCGCATGCCGATTTAGGTACGGTGCCGCTTGCCGCTTTATGGGGTCGTCTATCCGACCGTGTGGCTTTCTCATTTTTTGAATGCGAGGGCTCTAGGGCCTCTTCGTCGAATTGAGGCAGTAGCTTTCTTTTCGGATAGCTTTTAGTGCGGCGACTGTCGCCGTATTTATCTGCGGTATTGATTACTTTGCTCCATCTAATCCGGAGTGCATCTTCCGCTATTTTTAGCTTCCGCTTCTGCTTTTTTAGGCTGCGTGCAGTTGCAACGAGCCTCTCGTGGAGATTCTTCTGCTCCATAAGTTTATCCGGCGTGAGGTCGTCCGAAATGCCGTTTTCGCCGGAGGAGGGATGTTCGGTTTCTCTATCCGTGTTGCCCTGTTCGGACGGTTGCTCTAAGGCCTGCTCATCGTCTACCGGCTCGTCCTGCTCTATGGCTGGGTTTTTATCGAGGCGGGGCTTGGGTCGGCGTTTACGCTGACTCTTTGATTGCTTTTCGGGGGGTCGATCTCCCGTTCCATCCCCTTTTTCCTCGTTGTCGCTTCCTTTAGGGGTATCCACCATGTACACATCGTGAGACAAGGTGGCTGTCCAATGCCCTATGGGCGTTGGTTCGTCGGTATCTCCTGCATCGTCATCCATGCTGTTGATGTCTTCGGAGTCGAAGTTGAGCACGTCGTTTAAATTGTCGACAGTGGCTACCAAGTGGGTGGTGGGTGGGCTTTGAATTTCTTCATCGTCCTTATCCCATCCTCGCTGACCGTAGTTCGGCCAGGGCTCTCCTGATAAGGAGAGATACTTGAAAGAGTTCAGGATATCGCCAAAAGGCGAGTGCTGAAAGATGTCTACGGCGGTGAACTCCATTATCGGCGCCCAATCGGATTCGATTGGCAGGGGCGCGGGGGGTTCGGAGTTTGGAAAGGAGTCCGGATCCTTGGAGTCACGGGCCGTGCAGAGTGCGGGGCTAGCGTTCGGCTCGATCGCTTTTGGGATCGCAGCCCCTGAGGTGACGTCCAACCGCTCATCCTCGATTGGCGCAATAGGCTCCGAATTTGGGGTCGGAACCGATGCGTGTGCGGCCTCCAGGACACTGTCCGGGGGCAGAGCTAGATCATGCCCCTCGAGATAGTGCGGCGCGCTTGGCCGTGGCTCGAACCCGTCGAAGATCAAGTCTCCGCGGATGTCAGCCGTGTAGTTTAAGCTTCCAAACCTGACTTGATGGCCAGGGGCGTAGCTTTCGATCTGCTCCAGGTGGCCGAGCGAATTGGCCCGCAGAGCGAAGCCGCCGAAGACGAAGATCTGTCCGGGGAGAAAAGTCTCACCCTGGACCACATCGTTGTTGATGATCAAAGGAGCCATTGGGCCTAAAGGCAAAGACACAGAGGAACTCTCAAGGAAAGCACCAATGTCGGTGTCAAAACCGGCGGATCTCGGGTAGTGGGTCCCGAACTGTTCGTCTAGGCCGGATGGTAACAGGAGGCAGGGAACACGATGTTTTACCCAGGTCCGGGCCCTCTTGATGGAGGTAAAACCCTATGTCCTGCTTGATTAATATTGATGATATGGGTAGTACAAGAGTAGATCTACCACGAGATCAAGGAGGCTAAACCCTAGAAGCTAGCCTATGGTATGATTGTTGTGTATGGAGTTGATTGCCTTCGGACTACAACCCTCCGGTTTATGTAGACACCGGATAGGGTTAGGGTTACATAGAGTCGGTTACAATGGTAGGAGATCTTGAATATCCGCATCGCCAAGCTTGCCTTCCACGCCAAGGAAAGTCCCATTCGGACACGGGACGAAGTCTTCAATCTTGTATCTTCATAGTCCAGGAGTCCGGCTGAAGGTATAGTCCGGCTACCCGAACACCCCCTAATCCAGGACTCCCTCAACGGCCCTCTCCGGCAGAGCTGTGGAACAGGCCCCAAGATGGGATCTCGTGGATACAAAAAGTTGCGGCGGTGGAATTAGGTTTTTGGCTCCTGTTCTGATCGTTTGGGGGTACGTAGGTATATATTGGAGGAAGGAGTACGTCGGTGGAGCACCGAGGGGCCCATGAGGCAGGGGGCGCGCCCTACGGGGGTGGGCACGCCTCCCACCCTCGTGACCGCCTCTTTGACTCCTTGGAGTAGGGTCCAAGTCTCCTGGATCACGTTCGGTGAGAAAATCACGTTCCCGAAGGTTTTATTCCATTTGGACTCCGTTTGATATTCTGTTTCTCCGAAATACTGAAATAGGCAAAAAACAGCAATTCTAGGCTAGGCCTCCGGTTAATAGGTTAGTCCCAAAAATAATATAAAAGTGGAAAATAAAGCCCAATATAGTCCAAAACAGTAGATAATGTAGCATGGAGCAATCAAAAATTATAGATACGTTGGAGACGTATCAGCTGACGCTGGGAGACCCCCGTGTCCACGGGGTGTTTGACCCCCGTGCGCACAGGGCCCCATGCCCACGGTCCTGTACCGTGTGCATGGGACCCCCGTGCCCATGGGGTCTAAACCACCGTGCGCACGGGCTATCCCGGAACTATTGCCTAGACTTTTGTCTATCTCCTTGCCATTTATCTTGCACTTGTACTCATTTGTGCCTCGTGCTTTGTGTTGTTGGGTTTTTGTGTGTGTTTCAGACTCCGCTGACAAGAGTTCTGAGCTTCGTCGCAAGCGTGCAAAAGGAGGATCAAAGGACTTTACCATTGCTCGTCGTCAGCTGTTTGAAGGCATGGGTCAGGGGTCTGGGACAGGTCAGGGCCGTGCTCGCCGTGCAGCCTCAAAGCGGCCCATTGTTAAGGCTTCCGATGAATCTGAGGAAGAATATGACTCACAAGATGATGAGATAGAAGAAGAAGAGAATCGTGGTGAGGAAGATGAAGAAGATGATCGTGATGAGGAAGATGAAGAAGAGGAAGAGGAGTCTAGTCCGGAGGAAGCCACTCTGGGCAGGCGTGACCTCCGGAATATGCCTCTTGTCAAGTGGACCAAGCCAGAGATCTGGGCTGAGAGACAGAACCATCCGTATGTTAAGGCCACGAGTATGGGAATGGATCCCCGTTTCAAGAATGGGTTTCAGCAAAGAATCTATCATGAGCTTCTTATGACCAAGTCAAAGAAGTTTGCTCCTCACAAGCAAGTCAACACTGAGAGTTTGCGTGACAATGATCATTTGTATCCCGGTGTGTACTCCGCTCTTGGATGACTGGGTCTGATTCCATTTGTCACCTTCAACCACCCCTACAATGAAGATCTAGTGATGTAGTTCTTTGCCACTCTGTACTTCTCCAATGATTCTGCTCGCACCCTCACATGGATGTCCGGAACGTATCAGTGCTCAACTCCTATGGCAAAGTTCTCCGAGATAATTCCCTACCCATTCATGGATGAAGAGACTGTTTCTGATGAGTTTGGCATTGTTCGGGAAAGTGGGCAGTGCATTAAGGATGAGATTGCCTTTTCTTACAAACAAGAGAAGTTGTTTGTCACTGGGTCAATCAAAGACCTCTTGCCCCTCTATGACACCATGCGCCATATCCTGCGGTATACCCTCACTCCAAAGGCCGGGGATTCCCATAACATTCGGAGCTCCATGCTTGATGTCTTTGTGTATCTTCATCAGAAGAAGAAAGTGGATGTTCTGGATTTCATGTACTACGAGCTACGTCAGTGTGTACAAGATAACAAGTCTTTGATCTATGCTCCTTTCATACAGGCGTTGATTGTGACCGTTTGTCCAGCAAAGTACATTGCTAGCTTCAAGACTGCTGTTCCCAAGCGCAACTCCAACTGGACCCCAGCTGCTCTTGCTCCCTATGTGCCCATCAAGAATGGGCGCAACCCTAGGCCTGAGGATCATGCTACTTACACTCCAGGCATGTCCTCTACTGCATGGATCCCTCGTGGTAAGGCTAAGTCTGTTGGCTCTGAGGCCATCTTTGCCAAGGGAGAGAAGAAGTCGCTGTTCAAGACCTTGAGCAACATGTTCAAGATGTGTCAGTCGATTCAGCATCGTCAGATCAAGGAAATCAACAAGGAGAAGCTTGTTCGGCGTGAGCAAAAGGCAGCAAGGGCTGCTGCTGGTGAGGAGGTTGGTCCAGGTTCTGAGGACGTCGACAGTGAGGCCACTGCTCGGTCTTTCCCAATGGCCGGGTGGCGTTTTGATGATGATGATGATGATGATGCCTCGAGTGCTCCTCCTCTTGTCTAGTGGGTCTCGTGTCGCCATTTGTCTCCTTTTTTGTCGTCTTGATGACAAAGGGAGAGAAGTGGTGTGTGTGGTGTGTGTGTGGTTGTGTGTTCGTGGGTGTGTTGAGATCTCAAGCCTCATGTTTCTCACTGTTGGTTGGTTTTAGTTGGCTTGAGATACTCTTATTTCATTTACGTCTGTGTGGTTGTGAGCCTCTAGCGTTATTGTGAGACTCTAGCTTTATTATTGAACCTTGCTATTATCCTCTTATGCTTATTGGGTCTCACATTATTTGCTCACCACACTGTGTCATGAGATCTAGGCACCGTTATAGGTTTATCTTGATGAATCTCATGACTTATCAATAATGATCTTGGTCGAACCTCCTATGGGTGTACTAGATGCATTCTTGTTTTTGGGCACACATATAGGGGGAGCTATCATGATCATTATTTGTTCCATGGCCTTCTATCTGTTTATCCTCTTTGCCATGCTCTAACCACATTGTCATCAATGCACCAAAAAGGGGGAGATTGAAAGTGCTAATGGCACTTAAGCTATATTTTGGTGTGATGACAATGTGATTAGTTGAACTAATATCGGTTGCTAAAGTTTATCTCAGGTTATTGGTTCTAAGTTCCCGCGATGGAGATGTGCGACCCCCCATTTTAAAAAGGACAAAGGCGTGGTCTTTCGACGCTTCGAAGGTTTAGTTTTGGTTTGCTTCGAGTTGTAGGAAAGACTGCACTATTAAGAGGGGTCTGTGTGGATAAATGTTGTGTGGGAATGTCTTTGCCGAGCCTTACTCTCTTACCCTTCCCACTCCAACCACCTCATATGAACCTAGTGTGTGTGTTGTGGTACTCAGAAAGTTGCAACAGTAAGTTATTGGGTACCCCGTGCGCACGGGGTCTTTTGACCCTCGTGCGCACGGGGTACTGGGTAACTCTCTGGGTACCCCGTGCGCACGGGGTATTTTGACCCCCATGCGCACGGGGTACTGCGTAACTCTCTGGATACCCCGTGCGCACGGGGTCTTTTGACCCCCGTGCGCACGGGGTGGTGTGATTGTCTCTGGATACCCCGTGCGCACGGGGCTGACTTAGCCCGTGCGCACGGGGTCCAACAGGCAGAAATCCCCACCAGCCCATGAACACTATAAAAAGGCCTTTCTTCCTCCTCCAACCTTTAACCCTAATGTCTTGTTGAGCTCCACCATTTCTACACCCCATTTTGCTCAATACTCTCAATCCCTCCACCCAAACTTGTTGAAACTTTGGGGATTGGGAGAGCAAGACCCGATCTACAACTTGACCAAACCAAATCGCGTTCCCCGCAACATTTCTTCCCCATTGACTTGTTAATCTTGGAGCTTGGGCTCCTAGGCGGTTAGAGGTTCCTCCGGAAGCTTCCTTGCTTATGGTGTGCTCCGGAGAAGTTTGTAAAGGTGTGGTGGTCGCCTTCAAGACCAACCCCGAGTGGTTCGAGGCTCATCCGTTGGGGGTGACTCGAAGGAAAATACGGTGAGCCTTTGGTGTCATTCCGCAAGCTTTGGCTCTGGCACCGCTCCAAATGGAGATTATCTCTTCCCCAAGGAAGTGTGAACTTCGGGTTAAAATCCGCGTCCTCGTCTCACTTGTGGTTAATCCTTTCCCGCACATTTCTTTGTTGTTGTATACTTGTTGGCTTGCTAAGTAGTTTGTTGCCTAGCTTTTCTTCTTGGAGCTTGCTTGTCATATAGGTTGCATTCACCTAGTTCCATATCTAGTGAACTCTTTTATCCGCTAAGCCTTAAAATCTACAAGAAAGATTAAAATTTGTAGTCTCCTATTCACCCCCCCTCTAGTCGACCGTATCGATCCTTTCAGTAGGTATGGTGGCTGTTTTGAGGAAGGTATGAGGTGGGTTCATGGTACCGGCGAAAGTTGCGCGGTACTAGAGAGGCTAGCAATTGTGGAAGGGTGAGGGTGCGTATAATCCATGGAATCAACATTAGTCATAAAGAACTCACATACTTATTGCAAAAATCTATTAGTTATCGAAACGAAGTATTACGCGCATGCTCCTAGGGGGGTAGATTGGTAGGAAAATACCATCGCTCGTCCCCGACCGCCACTCATAAGGAAGACAATCAATAAATAAATCATGCTCCGACTTCGTCACATAACGGTTCACCATACGTGCATGCTACGGGAATCACAAACTTCAACACAAGTATTTCTCAAATTCACAACTACTCAACTAGCATGACTCTAATATCACCATCTCCATATCTCAAAACAATTGTCAAGTATCAAACTTCTGATAGTATTCAATGCACTTATATGAAAGTTTTTATTATTGCCATGTTGTTCTAAAGGACTCTCAAAATAATATAAGTGAAGCATGAGAGATCAATTATTTCTAAAAAATAGGACCACCGCAGTGCTCTAAAAGATATAAGTGAAGCACTAGAGTAAATGACAAACTACTCCGAAAGATATAAGTGAAGATCAATGAGTAGTCGAATAATTATGCAACTATGTGAAGACTCTCTAGCATTTAATAATTTCATATCTTGGTATTTTATTCAAATAGCAAGCAAAGCAAAAGGAAATAAAATGACGCTCCAAGCAAAACACATATCACGTGGTAAATAAAAATATAGCTCCAAGTAAAGTTACGATGAACGAAGACGAAAGAGGGGATGCCTTCCGGGGCATCCCCAAGCTTAGGTTCTTGGTTGTCCTTGAATATTACCTTGGGGTGCCTTGGGCATCCCCAATCTTAGGTTCTTGCCACTCCTTATTCCATAGTCCATCGAATATTTACCTAAAACTTGAAAACTTCACAACACAAAACTTAACAGAAAACTCGTAAGCTCCGTTAGCGAAAGAAAACAAAACACCACTTCAAGGTATTGTAATGAACTCATTCTTTATTTATATTGGTGTTAAACCTACTGCATTACAACTTCTCTATGGTTTATAAACTCTTTACTAGCCATAGATTCATCAAAATAAGCAAACAACACATGAAAAACTGAATCTGTCAAAAACAGAACAGTCTGAAGTAATCTGTAACTAACGCAAACTTCTGGAACCCTAAAATTCCTGAGAAATTAGGAAGTCATAGGCAATTTGTTTATTATCTAGTGCAAGTGGAATTGGTATTTTATCGCTCTCTGGTAAAAAATGAAAATTATTCTCATGAGCGCATACTTTCTGTTTTTTACAGCAAGATCAAATAACAATCACCCAAGAAGGTCCTAAAGGCTTTACTTGGCACAAAAACTAATTAAAACATAAAAACACAATCATAACAGAAGATATATGAATTTTTTATTACTAAACAGGAGCAAAAAGCAAGGAACAAAAATAAAATTGGGTTGCCTCCCAACGAGCGCTATCGTTTAACGCCCCTAGCTAGGCATGATGATTTCAACGATGCTCACATAAAAGATAAGAATTGTAACATAAAGAGACCATCATGAAGAATATGACTAGCACATTTAAGTCTAACCCACTTCCTATGCAAAGGGATTTTGTGAGCAAACAACTTATGGGAACAAGAATCAACTTGAATAGGAAGGTAAAACAAGGATAACTTTAAAAGTTTAAGCACATAGAGAGGAAACTTGATATTATTGCAATTCCTATAAGCATATGTTCCTCCCTCATAATAATTTTTAGTATCATCATGAATGAATTCAACAATATAACCAGCACTTAAAGCATTCTTTTCATGATCTACAAGCATAGAATGTTGACACTCTTCCAAAATAGTGGGATTAACATTAACTAAAGTCATGACCTCTCCAAACCCACTTTCATAATTATCACAATAAGATTCAACACCCTCCAAAATTGTGGGATCATTACTTCCTAAAGTTGACACTCTTCCAAACCCACTTTCATCAATATAATCATTATAAATAGGAGGCATGCTATCATCAAAATAAATTTGCTCATCAAAACTTGGGGGACAAAAAATATCATCTTCATCAAACATAGCTTCCCCAAGCTTGTGGCTTTGCATATCATTAGCATCATGGATATTCAAGGAATTCGTACTAAAAACAATGCAATCATGCTCATCATTCAAATATTTAGTGCCAAACATTTTATGCATTCTTCTTCTAGCACTTGAACACAATTATCAAAATCCTTATTCTCACGAAAGACATTAAAAAGATGAAACATATGAGGTAACCTTAATTCCATTTTTTGTAGTTTTCCTTTTACAGACTAAACTAGTGATAAAACAAGAAACAAAAAGATACGATTGCAAGATATAAAGATATACCTTCAAGCGCTAACCTCCCTCGCAATGACGCCAGAAAAGAGCTTGATGTCTACTACACAACCTTCTTCTTGTAGACGTTGTTGGGCCTCCAAGTGCAGAGGTTTGTAGGACAGTAGCAAATTTCCCTCAAGTGGATGACCTAAGGTTTATCAATCCGTGGGAGGCATAGGATGAAGATGGTCTCTCTCAAACAACCCTGCAACCAAATAGCAAAGAGTCTCTTGTGTCCCCAACACACCCAATACAATGGTAAATTGTATAGGTGCACTAGTTCGGCGAAGAGATGGTGATACAAATGCAATATAGATGGTAGATATAGGTTTTTGTAATCTGAAAATATAAAAACAGCAAGGTAACTAATGATAAAAGTGAGCACAGATGGTATTGCAATGCGTTGAAACAAGGCGTAGGGTTCATACTTTCACTAGTGCATGTTCTCTCAACAATAATAACATAATTGGATCATATAACAATCCCTCAACATGCAACAAAGAGTCACTCCAAAGTCACTAATAGCGGAGAACAAACGAAGAGATTATTGTAGGGTACGAAACCACCTCAAAGTTATCCTTTCTGATCGATCTATTCAAGAGTCCGTAGTAAAATAACATGAAGCTATTCTTTCCGTTCAATCTATCATAGAGTTCGTACTAGAATAACACCTTAAGACACAAATCAACCAAAACCCTAATGTCACCTAGATACTCCAATGTCACCTCAAGTATCCGTGGGTATGATTATACGATATGCATCACACAATCTCAGATTCATCTATTCAACCAACACAAAGAACTTCAAAGAGTGACCCAAAGTTTCTACCGGAGAGTCAAGACAAAAACATGTGCCAACCCCTATGCATAAGTTCACGAGGTCACGGAACTCGCAAGTTGATCACCAAAACATACATCAAGTGGATCACGTGATATCCCATTGTCACCATAGATAAGCACATGCAAGACATACATCAAGTGTTCTCAAATCCTTAAAGACTCAATCCGATAAGATAACTTCAAAGGGAAAACTCAATCCATTACAAGAGAGTAGAGGGGGAGAAACATCATAAGATCCAACTATAATAGCAAAGCTCGTGATACATCAAGATCGTACCACCTCAAGAACACGAGAGAGAGAGAGAGAGATCAAACACATAGCTACTGGTACATACCCTCAGCCCCGAGGGTGAACTACTCCCACTCGTCATGGAGAGCGCCGGGATGATGAAGATGGCCACCGGAGAGGGACCCCCCCTCCGGCAAGGTGCCGGAACGGGTCTAGATTGGTTTTCGGTGGCTACGGAGGCTTCTGGCGGCGGAACTCCCGATCTATTGTGTTCCCTGATGTTTTTAGGGTATATTGATATATATAGGCGAAAGAAGTCGGTCAGGGGAGCCACGAGGGGCCCACGAGGGTGGGGGCGCCCAGGGGGGCAGGCGCACCTCCCTGCCTCGTGGCCACCTCGAAGCTTCCCTGACATATACTCCAAGTCTCCTAGATTGCTTCCGTTCAAAAAATAACTCTCCCGAAGGTTTCATTCCGTTTGGACTCCGTTTGATATTCCTTTTCTTCGAAACACTGAAATAGGCAAGAAAACAGCAATATGGGCTGGGCCTCCGGTTAATAGGTTAGTCCCAAAAATAATATATAAGTGTATAATAAAGCCCATAAACATCCAAAACAGATAATATAATAGCATGGAAAAATAAAAAAATTATAGATACGTTGGAGAAGTATCAATAGAATACCCAAACAAGACGATTGGGTATACCTTCTATCTCAGACCTGAGGGCAAAGTGTTTGTCACTATGAACATGTCCTTTCTTGAGAAAGAGTTTCGTTCGAAAGAATTTAGTGGGAGGAAGATAGAACTTGATGAGGTTGTTGAACCTTTACTTGAACCAGAGAGTAGCGCAACACAGAAAGATGTTTCTGTGGCACCTACCTCAGTTGAAGAGAAAGATAATGATGATCATGGAGCTTCAGATCAAGTTACTATCGAATCTCATAGGTCGACAAGGGTGTGTACTACTTCTGAGTAGTAACCCTGTCTTAAAGGTCATGTTGTTCGACAATGATGAACCTATGAGCTATGGAGAAGCGATGGTGGGCCCCGATTCCAACAAATGGCTAGAAGCCATGAAATCCGAGATAGGATCCATGTATGAGAACAAAGTATGGACTTTGGTGGACTTGCCCGATGATCGACAAGCCATTGAGAATAAATGGATCTTTAAGAAGAAGACAGACGTTGATGGTAATGTCACCATTTATGAAGCTCGACTTGTCTCAAAGAAGTTTTTGACAAGTTCAAGGAGTTGACTGTGATGAGACTTTCTCAGTCATAGAGATGCTAAAGTCTCTTAGCAGTTGCTGCATTTTCATTCCGATGATCTTCCTTTTGCCTCTCCTCACGACAACACGACTAGGCTTTGACGGGTCGGTAATGAAGAAGCATTGGTCCACTTGGGAAGCCAGTACCCATGGCTCATTTTTCGCGGTGACGTTTGTGCCCGCGGTCTTGGATTTGGCTTCAGGTATAACCATGGTGGTAAAATACCGGTCTTCTTTTAGGACGCTCTTGGCCCATCTGACACGGAACATCGGGACCTTCTCTCCAGCATAGCTCAGCTCCCAGATCTCCTCGATCCTTCCGTAGTATCTGTCCTTGTCATTACCGGTGTAGGATTCCATCGTTACCCCGGAGTTCTGATAACCATCGCTCTTCATGTCCTTGTTCTCGGTGTAGAATGTGTAGCCGTTGATATCGTATGCCTCATAGGTCATCAGGTTGTGCTCGGCGCCCTGTGACAAGGCGAATATGAGTTGTTCTTCCGCGGAAGAATCCTCATGTAAAGGGTACGACAGAAGCTTCTGCTTGAACCAACGCGTGAAACATGAGTTATGCTCTTTGATTATATCTCCGTCCGTCCTCTGTTGGCCTTGGTCATTGTACGTCTTCTCAATAAAGGTTTTCTGCTCTACCACCCAAGGATCGACCACGTCTATGTGTTGTAGCGCGACTAGGTTTGCTCTTTCAAAGTCGGCGAGTCGACCCTCGAAGTCGACATGCATTTCACGGCGACCCTCATGGTGACCCCATCCAGCGAGCCTGCCGAGGTGCCTGTTGACGGGCAGACCAACGGGGTTCTCGATGCCTAGATAATTCGTGTAGTAGGAGATGCACTCTTCGGTCAGAAAGCCCCTGGCTATACTTCCCTCTAGACATGACATGTTGCGAACATATCCTTTGATGACACCATTCATCCTTTTGAACGGCATCATGCTGTGCAGGAACGTCGGCCCGAGTTGGATGATATCCTCCACGATATGGACCAGCAGATGCACCATAACGTCGAAGAATGCGGGCGGGAAGTACATCTCAAGCTCGCATAGTATCACCACGATCTCTTCCTGTAGCCTTCTAAGTTGCCTCACGCCAATCGACTTCCGAGAGATGACGTCGAAAAAGTTGCATAGGCCAAATAGCGTTTCACAGACGTGCACGTCCATGATCCCACGGATTGCAACTGGAAGTATTTGCAGTCATCAGCACATGACAGTCGTGAGACTTCATCCCGCTGAACTTCTGCTTCGCTAGGTCTAGGTATCTGCTTATCTTCCCCATGTAACCGTAAGGAAGTTTTACTCCTACGAGGCAGGTGAAAAACTGCTCGATCTCCTCCTGACTTAGAGTGAAGCACACGGGAGGGTAGTCACTTCTGGTCTTCTTGGCCTTTTTGCCTTTGCGATGAGTTTCTGTGTCCTGCTTCGCCTCATCATCATCATTAGCGTGAAGCTCCTGCCTGATGCCCATTGATTTCAAGTCTGCCCTTGCTTTCGGCCCATCTTTGGTCCTCTCTAGCATGTTGAGCAGGGTACCAAGCAGACTCTCGCACATGTTCTTCGTGATATGCATGGCATCAAGGCTGTGAGGCACACGGTGGATCTTCCAGTACGGCAAGTCCCAGAAAATAGACCTCGTTTTCCATACCTTCAGCAGCGGCTCTGGCGCCTTTCGCTTCTTTCCCGGCTCTGGCACCTTTTGCTTCTTTCCCGGCAGTGGGCAATCTTTCGAATTTTTCAACAGCTCGTCTATTTCCTCGCCGCTCCTCGTACGCGGGCGTTTTCGGGGTTCGGTTTCACCATCGAACAGATCCTTGCGTTTCCTCCACGGGTCATCATCGTGAAGCCACCTTCGATGTCCCATGAACACGGTTTTCGAAGACCCGGGATCTCTATCTAGCTAGCGATACGTTGTGTCATCCATGCACCTTACGCATCCAGAAAATCCGTGGACTACCTGCCCCGCGAGATATCCGTAACCGAGATAGTCGTGCACAGTCATGAGCAGTGCGGCTCTCATAGGGAAATATTCTTTCTCTGCGGCGTCCCACGTATTGGCTGGCATTTTCCACAGCGTGTCTAGCTCCTCTTTCAGCAGCCCCAGATACAGATTGATGTCATTCCCTGGTTGTTTCGGCCCTTCAATTAGCATACTCATGTGAATGTACTTCCTCTTCATGCACAACCAGGGGGAAGGTTGTACATCCACACAAACACAGGCCGTGTGCTATGTGTGCTTCTCTGGCTGCCAAACGGATTGACTCCATCGGTGCTCACGCCCAGCACGATGTTCCTTGGATCCTTCCCAAATTCTGGGTATTCGAAGTTCAACGCTTGCCACTGGCTCGCATCCTTAGGGTGACTCAGCATCTTGTCTTTTTTATTTATCTCCGGATCATTTCCGTCATCTTCCCGCTTCTTCTCCTCCCTATCCGCGTGCCAACGCAGGAGCTTTGCTACCTTAGGGTCCGCGAAATACCGCTGTAGACGAGGAGTGATCGGAAAGTACCACACCGATTTCGAGGAGCTTTCTTCCTCTTCTTGTATCGAGTGACGCCGCACACCGGACATATGGTAGACTCCGCGTGCTCGTCCTGATAAATGATGCAATTGTTCATGCACACATGGTATTTCACGTGCGGTAAATCCAGAGGACACACAATTTTCTTCGCCTCCTCGAAACTGGTCGGGCACTTGTTCCCCTTGGGAAGACGTTCGTGCCAGAATGACATGTTCTCGTCGAACCATGCGTCGGTCATTTTGTGTTTTACCTTCATCTCCAGAGCCATGAGCGTTACTTTCAGGCGGGTATCCTCGGGCCTGCATCCTTCATACAATGGAGTAACCGCGTCTATCTCCAGTTGATCCAGCTTGGCTTTCTCTCGGGCGGCAGCTCTTACGTTATCCGTCTGCTTGAGAAGCAGCTCTTGAATATGAGGGTCCTGCACCCAGCCTCCATCGTCGTCTGCTCCGGCATCTTCATCTTCATGATCATGCCCTTCGTCTTGATCTTCCTCATCATCATGTACGGCATCTTCTACATGATGACTGTGTATAGCATCACCGTCGTGATCATGTCCTGGAGATTCTTCATCTTCTCGCCCGCCCTCGCTGCGGTGGTACTTGTCTTGTTGCCCTTCCTCATTTCTTGCCCGGCCCCCATGGACGACTTCATAGTCATCTTCATCACCTTGCCACCGATAGCCATCCATGAAACCACGCAAGAGCAGGTGGTCCCGCACCTGCCCGGAATCCGGGTCCGCAATAAGGCTCTTCAGCTTGCATCTTCGACACGGACATCTTATCTCCGTCTCGTTCTTTTGAAGCATCTCGGCCTTCGCGGAGCTCAAAAACCTATTCACGATGCCTTCGGTCATCGTGCGGACCATGGTCGCCTGCGGGGTAGAGCAAAACGATATTTTAGAACCAAGAAATTTTTTGGCATGACCTTCCCTAAAAATAGGACCAAAAAGAATGCATAGTGCCAAAATTCTCGCCGAAACGGAAATGAATCAACATTCCGGCAAAATATTGGCAACTATCGCATTTCAAATACCGGTACCTGCAAACATAAACATATATGCAACACCACAAACACATGCAACACCACAAACATACATAGATCTAGCTAGGCCACAAAAAGTGCATGTGCATGTTGTTGGAGCGAGCTAGGGAGAAAAAAAGTAGATCTACATCATGAAGATAGCTTTCCCCTTACTTACCTATCAAAAAAAGGTAATTTCACCACTTAATTTTGATGAATCTATGGTGGAAATGAGGTGAGGAGGAGGAGGCAGCCGAAAGCTTGGAGAAGGAGGTGGAGGGAATGAAGTGGGGAAAGTGAGTGGGTAGGTGTGGGGCTGTCCAAAATATCTTGTTGGGGTCTTAGGTTACTAATGGCGCACCACCTGCAAATGCGCCATTAGTAACCCTGGTTACTAATGGCGCACCTACAGGTGGTGCGCCATTAGTAGTTTTGCAGAAAAGTAAATATATATATACTAATGGCGCACTTTTACAGGGTGCGCCATTAGTAGTTTAAACTAGTAATGGCGCACTGTGAGGCGGTGCTCCATTAGTAGTTTTGCAAAAAAAGAACAAACAAAATTCAGTACTGGCGCACTCCCTGTCTGGTGCGCCATTACTAGTTAGAACTAGTAATGGCGCACTTCGGTAGGATGCGCCATTAGTATGTATGTAAAAATGAAAAAAAATTATCACTAGTGGAGCACCTATTTTCTGGTGTGCCATTAGTGTCTTCCACACTAATGGCGCATCACAAACTGGTGCGCCATTAGTATAGAGTAGTGGCGCACTACTTCCCTGGTGCGCCATTAGTGTCAATCCTATCTATATCCCTTTTCCTAGTAGTGTGAGTAGCAAACTGGGTACGTATAGTGGAGCAACCATTTGGGATAGGTCCAAGTGGAGCGTGGAAGCAGCATCTATGATATAACATAGAGACTTGCGAAGTACATATGGATCTGAATGTTGCAGACCCGTTGACTAAAACCTCTCTCACAAGCATAACATGATCAAACCCCAAAACACATTGAGTCTTAATCACATGGTGATGTGAACTAGATTATTCACTCCAGTAAACTCTTTGGGTGTTGGTCACATGGCGATGTGAACTATGAGTGTTAATCACATGGCGATGTGAACTAGATTATTGACTCTAGTGCAAGTGGGAGACTATTGGAAATATGCCCTAGAGGCAATAATAAAATGGTTATTATTATATTTCCTTGTTCATGATAATTGTCTATTTTTCATGCTATAATTGTATTAACCAGAAACCGTAATACATTTGTGAATACGTAGACCACAACATGTCCCTAGTAAGCCTCTAGTTGACTAGCTCGTTCATCAATAGATGGTTATGGTTTCCTGACCATGGACATTGGATGTCGTTGATAACGGGATCACATCATTGGGAGAATGATGTGATGGACAAGACCCAATCCTAAGCATAGCACAAGATCGTGTAGTTCGTTTGCTAGAGCTTTTCTAATGTCAAGTATCATTTCCTTAGACCATGAGATTGTGCAACTCTCGGATACCGTAGGAGTGCTTTGGGTGTATAAAACGTCACAACGTAACTGGGTGGCTATAAAGGTGCACTACAGATATCTCCGAAAGTGTCTTTTGGGTTGGCACAAATCAAGACTGGGATTTGTCACTTCGTATGACGGAGAGGTATCTTTGGGCCCACTCGGTAATGCATCATCATAATGAGCTCAATGTGACTAAGGAGTTAGCCATGGGATCATGCGTCACGGAACGAGTAAAGAGACTTTCCGGTAACGAGATTGAAGGAGGTATTGGGATACCAACGATCGAATCTCGGGCAAGTAACATACTGATGGACAAAGGGAATTGTATACGGGATTGATTGAATCCCCGACATCGTGGTTCATCCGATGAGATCATCGTGGAACATGTGGGATCCAATATGGGTATCCAGATCCCGCTATTGGTTATTGGCCGGAGAGGTGTCTCGGTCATGTCTGCGTGGTTCCCGAACCCGTAGGTTCTACACACTTAAGGTTCGGTGATGCTAGAGTTGTAATGGGAATAGTATGTGGTTACCGAAGGTAGTTCAAAGTCCCGGATGAGATCCCAGACATCACAAGGAGTTCCGGAATGGTCCAGAGGTGAAGATCGATATATTGGATGAAGGGTATTGGAGTCCAGAAGTGTTCCGGGGGTACCAGGCTATGGCCAGCATGACCGAGAGGTGTTTCGGGGCCCCCGGCAAGTGTTGCAGGGCCTCATGGGCCAAGGGGAGTGGGGAAAACCAGCCCACTAAGGGTCTATGCGCCCCCACACCCTTTCCCACGTTGCTTGGGGAGGTGGGCGCCTCCACCTGACTTGGGAGGCAAGTCTTCACCTGGCTTGGCTTGGGGGGCAAGTCTCCCTAGGGTTTTCCTAGGGAGATCCAATCTGCCCTGGCTGCCCCCCTAGGGGAAACCCTAGGGCGCCTCCCCCTCTCCCCTTCCCCCTATATATAGTGAGGGGGTGGGAGGGCAGCCGTGACCCTTCCCCTGGCGCAGCCCTCCCCCTCTCCAACTCATCCTCCTCTTCCGTAGTGCTTGGCGAAGCCCTGCCGGAGAACCACGAGCTGCTGGAGTTCTCCCTCAACTTATCTTCTCCCCTTGATGGATCAAGAAGGAGGAGACTGATACGTCTCCAACGTATCTATAATTTTTGATTGTTCCATGCTATATTATATCCTGTTTTGGACATTATTGGGCTTTATTATACACTTTTATATTATTTTTGGGACTAACCTATTAACGGAGGCCCAGCCCAGAATTGATGTTTTTTTCCTATTTCAGAGTTTAGCAGAAAAAGAATATCAAACGGATTCCAAACGGAATGAAACCTTCAGGAACGTGATTTTTGGAACGAACATGATCCAGAGGACTTGGACCCTACATCAAGAAAGCAACCAGGAGGGCATGAGGTAGGGGGGCATGCCTACCCCCCAGGCGCACCCTCCACCCTCGTGGAGCCCATGTTGCTCCACCGACATACTTCTTCCTCCTATATATACCTACGTACCCCCAAACTACTAGATACGGAGCCAAAACCCTAATTCCACCGCCATAACTTTCTGTACCCGTGAGATCCCATCTTGGGGCCTTTTCCGGAGCTCCACCGGAGGGGTCATCGATCACGGAGGGCTTCTACATCAACACCATAGCCTCTCTGATGAAGTGTGAGTAGTTTACTTCAGACCTTCGGGTCCATATAGTTATTAGCTAGATGGTTTCTTCTCTCTTTTTGAATCTCAATACAAAGTTGTCCCCCTCTCTTGTGGAGATCTATTCGATGTAATCTTCTTTTATGGTGTGTTTGTTGATACCGATGAATTGTGGGTTTATGATCAAGTTTATCTATGAACAATATTTGAATCTTCTCTGAATTCTTTTATGTATGATTGGTTATCTTTGCAAGTCTCTTCAAATTATCATTTTGGTTTGGCCTACTAGATTGATCTTTCTTGCAATGGGAGAAGTGCTTAGCTTTGGGTTCAATCTTGCGGTGTCCTTTCCCAGTGACAGTAGGGGCAGCAAGGCACGTATTGTATTGTTGCCATCAAGGATAACAAGATGGGGTTTATTTCATATTGCATGACTTTATCCCTCTACATCATGTCATCTTGCTTAAAGCGTTACTCTGTTCTTTTAAACCTAATACTCTAGATGCATGCTGGATAGCGGTTGATGTGTGGAGTAATAGTAGTAGATGCAGGCAAGAGTCGGTCTACTTGTCTCGAGCGTGATGCCTATATACATGATCATACCTAGATATTCTCATAACTATGCTCAATTCTTTCAATTGCTCAACAGTAATTTGTTTACCCACCGTGCCTTGGTGCCCTCGGGCAGCAAGGCACGTATTGTATTGTTGCCATCGAGGATAACAAGATGGGGTTTCTTTCAATGGCTCTACCTAGATTTGGTGATCATCACCTTAAAAGGTTAGAAGAGATCGAGAGCAACGTCAGGAGTTTTATGGTCTTACAATTTGAGCATAATAATTTCTTTAGAAATGAGATTAAGGAACAAAAAATCTTGATAGGTTTTATGAATAAAGAGCTCGATGATATGACTAAAGAATTTGATGTTTTGAAATCTCAGATTGCTCACCTTGAGAAGTTAATAGCTGAAGTCTCGGATAAGCAGGCCACCTTAGTTAATAAGATGGCCGCTAAGACGGAATTTTTTTAGGATAATAAAGATGAAGATCTAAAAGTTATTGATGTGTCCCCTATTAAATCTTTGTTTTGCAATATGAATCTTGATAATGATGGGACTAAATATGATCCACCTTTACCTAGAATACGTTCCAAAAATTCGGAGTCTTTAGATCTTGATTCTAAAATTGTTTAAAGTGGGATTGAAGAAGTCAAAACTTTAAATATCAATGAACCCACTATTTTGGATCTCAAGGAATTTAATTATTATAATTGCTCTTTGATAGATTGTATTTCCTTGTTCCAATCCGTGCTAAATTATCCTCATGCTTATAGTCAAAATAAAGCCTTGACCAAACATATCGTTGATGCTTTGATGCAATCTTATGAAGAAAACCTTGAGTTGGAAGTTTCTATCCATAGAAAACTTTATGATGAGTGGGAACCTACTGTTAAAATTAAAATTAAAGATCATGAATGCTATGCTTTGTGTGATTTGGGTGCTAGTGTTTCCACGATTCCAAAGACTTTGTGTGATTTGCTAGGTTTCCGTGATTTTGATGATTGCTCTTTAAACTTGCACCTTGCGGATTCAACTATTAAGAAACCTATGGGAAGAATTAATGATGATCTTATTGTTTCAAATAGGAATTATGTGCCCGTAGATTTTATTGTTCTTGACATAGATTGCAATCCTTCATGTCCTATTATTCTTGGTAGACCTTTCCTTAGAACGATTGGTGCAACTATTGATATGAAGGAAGGGAATATTAGATTCCAATTTCCGTTAAGGAAAGGCATGGAACACTTCCCTAGAAAGAAAATTAAATTACCATATGAATCTATTATGAGAGCTACTTATGGATTGCCTACCAAAGATGGCAATACCTAGATCTATCCTTGCTTTTATGCCTAGCTAGGGGCGTTAAACGATAGCGCTTCTTGGGAGGCAACCCAATTTTATTTTTATTCCTTGCTTTTTGCTCCTGTTTAGTAATAAATAATTTATCTAGCCTATGTTTTGGTTGTGTTTTTTGTGTTTAATTAGTGTTTTTGCCAAGTAGAACCGTTGGGAAGACTTGGGGAAAGTCTTTTTAATCTTGCTGTAAAAAACAGAAACTTTAGAGCTCACGAGAATTGCTGCCATTTTTATTTAGAAAGTGATATTTAGCTAATTCTTTTTGCACATGATTAATAGATAAATCCCTCACGTCCATAAATTTATTTTAGAATTTTTGGGGTTCCAGAACTTGCGTTAGCTACAGATTACTACAGAGTGTTCTGTTTTTGACATATTCTGTTTTTCGTGTGTTGTTTGCTTATTTTGATGAATCTATGGCTAGTAAAATAGTTTATAAACCATAAAGAAGTTGGAATACAGTAGGTTTAACACCAATATAAATAAATAATGATTTCATTACAGTACCTGGAAGTGGTGTTTTGTTTTCTTTCGCTAACGGAGCTCACGAGATTTTCTACTTTAAGTTTTGTGTTGTGAAGTTTTCAAGTTTTGGGTGAAAGATTTGATGGATTATGGAACAAGGAGTGGCAAGATCCTAAGCTTGGGGATGCCCATGGCACCCCAAGATAATCTAAGTACACCTAAAAGCCCAAGCTTGGGGATACCCCGTAAGGCATCCCCTATTTCGTCTACTTCCATCGGTAACTTTACTTGGAACTATATTTTTATTTACCACATGATATGTGTTTTGCTTGGAGGGTCTTTTATTATTTGAGTATTTATTTGATAGTTTTCCACAATCATCCTTGCTGTACACACCTTTTGATAGAGACACACATGATTCGGAAATTGTTAGAATACTCTATGTGCTTCACTTATATCTTTTGAGCTATATAGTTTTTGCTCTAGTGCTTCACTTATATCTTTTAGGGCATGGTGGTGGCTTTGTTTTATAGAAACTATTGTTCTCTCATGCTTCACTTAGATTATTTTGAGAGTCCTAAAAAACAGCGTGGTAATTTGCTTTAATTATGTTAGGCATTCAAGATTAATAAAAAATTCTTATGAGTGTGTGGAATACTATGAGAAGTTTGATACTTGATAGTTGTTTTGAGATATGGAGATGGTGATATTAGAGTCGTGCTAGTTGAGTAGTTGTGAATTTGAGAAATGCTTGTGTTGAAGTTTGTGATTCCCATAGCATGCACGTGTGGTGAACCATTATGTGAAGAAGTTGGAGCATGATTTATTTATTGATTGTCTTCCTTATGAGTGGCGGTCGGGGACGAGCGATGGTCTTTTCCTACCAATCTATCCCCCTAGGAGCATTCGCGTAGTACTTTCCTTCGATAACTAATAGATTTTTGCAATGTGAGTT